>NW_020537646.1:15189245-15240208 GCF_003426905.1 Ctenocephalides felis | reverse complement strand
TTAATATCAGTCCCAAAAAAATTCAATAGTGACCTAAATTCAATGCTTCAAAAATTGTAATATACTAAATGTTTAATTAATATATTTCTAATAAATATAATGTATCTGAGTATAATATATCTGAAAGCCTAAATATTGAAAGCGGCCTAATTGAAAATGATTTATGTGATATTGTGCCAAGTAATATTAAAGTCAAAACTACACCAACATGAATCCTCTTTGAAGAAACTTCTTGTTTGCACGGAAGTTTATTCAGGGTAGTAATCCTTAAATGAGGTCCATGTTTTATTTAGGATATTGGCATCACATTATTTTTTAACGAATTACGTCTTTGTAATAAATACTGCCATTTCATAAAAACTGACGCTGCGGTTTCTAAGATAATTAAAATTTACACAAACCAAAATAATATAAATTTACCTCAAAATATTATCATAATTTTAGAACTTTTACCTATGTCTTTACTTTTATTTTGTTGTATTTTTAAGCGATTTTTTAGGTGTGGCAAAAAGTACCTAGAGATTTCTTAGAATATCGAATGAATATTTGCATAAACCTTTGGCGGTATTTACATAGGATAGAAGCAGGATTCTGATTTTACTTTTTTTATAGCAAACATCTGACCACCTCTATATTTCACAGAAATATTAAAATATGGAGCAGTATAAAAAGTAAACTTTATTCTTAAACTTTCCCATATAACAAATGTAAACTTTTAGTTCCGCATATCGAGCAGTAAAAGGCATGAAATGAAATGTGTGTAAAAGTTGTTCAAACAAACTTGTTGAAGAGAAATCGAAAAACTCTTTTTAAAAAATTTTTTTATTGTTTTAATTGTTAGTTGTATATAAAAATTACTGGAATTATAATATTAATTCAGAAAACCATTTTAAAATTACAATCAAGCAAAATTTTTATCACACTTCAATTAGAATTTACAGCACTAAAACACTACTACTACTAAAATTTAATTCAAAATAAATAAATCTCACTTGAAGAAAAGTTATTTATCAAATGCGCATGTTTTGTCTTGTTTATGATGAATCTAATTGCCATCAACATAAGTGCTTAAGAGCTTTATTGTAAAGATGAATATTCAGGTGCAACAGCAACTAACCTGGCTTTATTTTTGTATTTTTTCTATATATCCCAATAATACTACACAAAAAGCCAAATAGGTTAAATTATTCCGCTTGTTTCTTGTTCCTAAGGAACAAAGTGGGAATATATCGTTATATGTCTTGAGGCGTACATGTCTATCTTAAGAAATATCTCTTGGTATCTTCTCGCAGGGATTGTGATTTTGGAGAGAGAGGGCTGGTGTTCCAAATATTTGACCATCATTGTAAGTTATAAGTGAAAATCAATAAAAGTGTATATTTGCAAAACAAAATAAATTAATGACATGTTTTTATTTTTTAACCGCAGAACTTGAAATGGCAAGAATGTAAAATGTATAGAACATGTTCCTAAATAATACAAGATAGAATAGTTCAAATGTAAAAAAATAATCACAAAGTTCAGACAATCTTGGTTTGTGTCTACTACGCATTTCATACAAAATTGGCTCATTGGTATTATTTTATTACTAAGCAATGCCCAAAGCTAACAAGAAATTTGCCAATTTACCTTTTGAATTATATTATCAATTCTATAGTATTTTAATTCTAATACTGATAAAACTATGTACTTACAATATCTATTTTAACAGCTTAAAAAAATCCTGCTATATAATATAATAAAGTAAAATCTCTCAAAAGTGTGTATAAAAAATCCTAGAAATCAAGTTCAAGTCTATAGGCGACATCCACATAATTATCAGTGTGTACAGTGTTGCCTTTAGACGACATCTGAATGATAAAAGGGACACGTGTCGCTCATAGATGACATCGAATGTGCTGACCATTTATTGCTTTCAAGATTTATCAATAAGTATTAAATTATTAAAATTCTAAATGGCTATTGCAATGCTCGATTCTTAAGAAATGTAATTTTTAAGTTTATTTTTTATTGATAATATTGAAATCGCTAAATCTAAAAACCTTAAAATATGCGTGTGTCTGGTTCGCTTAGTAGCCACTACTGGGTTGATCGCTGTTCGTACAGCATGTGATTCCTGCGGTAAACATTGTCTTAGGAGGCGTCCATTAATCACGTGTAGTATTTAGAGGAGGGTTTGACAAAAAATCACAAAATATCACGAGGAATGGGTATAGTAATAAGATATCACGTGTATTTATTTTTTATATGAATTTTGTTGAAAAAATCCAAACATTTTCATAAAAAATAAAAAAAATTACAATTTTTCTCGTAACTAAAAATACACACGTGATATGTGAGAAGAGAGGGGGGTAATTTTGAATGTTACCACATACCACCAAAGGGGAGAGGGGTCCAAAAATTCTTGAAAAATCGATCACATGGTTAATGGATGCTCCCTTAGCGAAAAGTTTAGAGTAAATTACAATTACGAAATTATCATCTTAAATGACTAAAACCTGTTAGATATTTGCAAAATTTTTCATCATATATTTACAATCTCCCGTACTATAAAAGTATAAAACAATATATAGTTTTTTTTATGTAGGATTTAATAAAGACCTTTCAAACAAAGAAAATAAATGACGGTTTTCAGAACTATTTTATACTTCAGCCCTAAGACTATCTCCAAAGGGACCCCGGCAGCGCTTATCGGCACAAATGAAAACTGTTTTCCGTTTCCAAATCAGAAACGCAGCGCCGCGTCTTGTGTATATCCAACAGCGCGGAAACTCGGCGACAACTTGGGAACGAAGCTTATCTTCCAGAAGTAGGACTGATAGGAAAAAGCGTCCTTTTTTAAGCCCACCTTACGTGGTTCTGTACGATAGTGTTTCTCGACTAACGAAATAAATCATAGGTATAATACAGGGATACTTTAGAATGGTACAATAGAGAATTTTATTTTTAACAGAGGATATATATATATATATATATATATATATATATTATTTTAAGGAAGACCATTACCATTAATAATCTAACATAATCTATCAAAATAACTATTCTGACTCTGAATTTTTATATTATTTATTATATAACTTTATATATATATATATATATAATAATAAATAAAATAAATGTTTATTTATATACATATTATATAAAAAAACATTTGGAACTTAATGTGTGTCACTATTCAGCAAATCATACCAGGAAGAACAAAGCACATGATTGAAAAAAAAATTATTGAAATTTTGATTAACAATAATACTCAAAATAAAACCTCAATCATAAACTAAAATTAAAAATTATAACGTCCAAATACCTTGATGAAATAGTGATGATTCAAACATCATTACTTAAACAAACGAAAAGTTTACATTAATTTAAGAAAAAAAAAGTTTACATTAACAAGTTTAAATATTATTTCATTTTTAATTAGAAGGAATTGGATACTAAAATACAATTTGTAATATTCTGTACTGGATGATTATCAATTGAAAAAGTGAAAATAAAACTATTAGTAAAAGACATGTAATAGATAAATAAAGTCTAACAATCTTGTATTCTGATAGTAAGGAGGCGTCCATTGATCACGTGATCGATTTTTTAAGGATTTTTGGACCTCCCCATCCTCCACCAAACATCTTGTGTGTGTTTGGTTACGAGAAAAATATTTTTTTTTTGAAAATGTTTGGATTTTTTTGAAAATGTTTTTTTTTTCAAATTCAGGTAGAAAATAAATACACGTGATATCTTACTATACCCCTCCCTGTCCTACTTGATATTTTGTGATTTTTTTATAAATCTGAATTACAAATTAGATCTTTTAACAAAGCCATGCCTCTCGTAATATGAAAAAACGTGTAAGAGTCTTATGTCTCGGCATTAGATTTAAAATTGTTCTTTTGTGAGCTTTTTTCCGGCACATTAATTTTTTCTTGGTTGGCGTTTTATGAGGCGTAAGTATGTTATAAGAACCCGTATGGCCGTGTTTGTATCAATACATTTGCTTGACCACGCTTATTTTATATCAATAGCAGCAATAAGACGAGGTTGATATGCTCTTTAAATATAATGTTACACATATATTGGTTTCTCACAAAAATGTCATTATGATTATTGGTTTAACACAATTGGAACTAAATATTTTATAATCATATACTTATAAAATTTCATATTCATAGAAATGCATATTATGTATTGTTCAATTTGTTCACTTATAGGGTAGGTCGAGGCTTAAAGTTCTAATTTGTCTTTCAGTAATTATACTGTCTAATCCAAATAAGCTAAATCACAACACATAACACGTATCAAACGAACTAGAATCAGACTATGTTCATTAAAACTTCCAGTCCTAATTATGGAAATATGTTTTTAGCAATGTTTCTAAAATGTGTCCTTTTTTACCCCATAGGCTAACTAGAAAGGGACAGCCATAGGGCAAACAGATACAATGTCTTATATTTAATTTTGAATGAATGAATAAATAAATTACAAAACAATAGCTAAAATATTTAACAAATGTTAAATAAAAACTTCAGGGGAACATTTGTTACAAAGATTATATAGTGTATAACCTTGATCTGGTAATCCGTGAAAAATATTAATCAGCGGAGCTGAAATATCTGTTCAATTCAATTTATATTTTGTAAAATTACTTTCTTTAAGTTAATTCACTCTTCTATACAAAATTTTGCGATTGATTAAATCTTTGCCAGTGTAAAAATTTAATTGGTCTTATTTACCCCACCCGCATGCTGTTTTTTTTAAAGGTTTTATATACAAAAACTGTTGAATTTAACTTTAAATAATGATACATCTTATAAAGCAATTGAATAACGTATACCTAAAAATTATATGCAAGTGTAATCAACCAAATAAAACAACTCAAAATTGAAAAAAACTGCCTAGGAAGCAAAAGACTTTTGTAATGGATACTTACATATAGAAGTTAATCTCTTGATAGCGACGTCGTAAGAAACAAGGTGATAGCTGTTTTTGCCTTCTACTTTAAAATAGTACCTTTAAAAAACACTATATTTAACTTGTTTTCCAGACAGTTAACTGTAGACCTGTTTACCTGCGTACACTTAAGCCTCTATTGAGAACTAACGCTCATAAGATAGTAGTGTAGTAAGAAACCTTTATGAAAGTTACAAATTGAATATAAATGCCTGCCTGTAAATGTAAGGTACAAGTCGAATATAGATTAACTATTAGATTAAATGTTCCAAATACACTAAAACTATTATCAATTTAAGTTGATAACGTTCTCGTACTTCTACCGTAATCGCTCCGCACCCGTAGAACGTGAGCGCTTGCAATTACACTTCCAGCTTCTACAGCGATCGGCTAGGGTTAAACTTTTCTTTAATAGATTATTAATTTATTTTTCGTTATATGAATTATTAGTTATGTGAAATTATTGTTTTCGTATGTGAGAGGTTGAAGATAAGAACCAAAATTTAGTGCGCTTGTTCCGAAACACATCAAATAACAAACTTGTACATTATGCAATTGCTTTATCCCATGATCACCATTATTTTAAATCTTAAGCGAAATTGGTTAAGAGCGTCTATAAATCGCTCCCTACTCACACCATTTAATAGCTAGAAAAATTTATAATATTTTTTAAAAAAAACGTAGATGTACATAATTTTCAAAACAAAATAACTATTTTTTGCTCTTCTATTTTTATTGCTTTCAGAACAAAAAAGAAGTGATGGAGAAAGAATATAAATGTTTCTAAAAAATAAAAAAATAGATTATAGTTCAGTTTGAAAAAATAGTTACTGAAAACATTCTACTTTTTCAAAATTATTTTAATTTAGAGAGATATCATTCATTATTATTTATATACTCTATTGTCAAACAAACAGCAAAGTTTAAGATAATTATTTGTTTTGGATCTGAATTATACTGCCCAAAACTATGAAAAAAACTTGCGATTTACCATTAAAACTATTTTATCAATTTGATGCTATTTTCTTTCTAATCCTGATATTATAAGGAATTTTCAAAAATAAATTGAAGAAACTTGAAAATGTATATAAAAATTATCGTAGAAAACAAACACGATATAATTATCAAGGAAGTACTATATTAATCTTATTTAATTTTTAAATTTGTCAAAATCGTCTTGGTAAGGAATTCTAACAAATAACTAATAAATGATAATTATAAACCCTAAAAGTTGTCTCAAAACCTACATATGGTACGTACACCCTAGCTCGGTATCTTGAATTCCGAGGTGAACTTACTATAATGACTGGACTACAATGTATTAGGAATAGTAGAAAGAATCATTTTTAATATAATTTTATAATTTAATTTTTTTTAATCTTATAGTGAATAGCCAATATATAAATCGATATATTAGAAATAGTAAAAAGCATGACTTTTAAAATAATTTTATAATTTTAATTATTAAAAAAATATTTTTAAAATTTATCAAAAATATTATTGAATCAATCAATTCTATAAAAACATAATATCGTTCGTGTATTATGATTTTTCAGATATTTCTATGAAAAATAAAATATACCTAATATATATGATAATGAGTATCTCCAAAATGGCTGGACCTGCCTTTGCCTAAAAATAATCAGGACACTTCACCCTCAATAGGAATCGAACGTCTTTTGAATCATTCAAATCGGTTGATCCGTGCTCGCGAAAACGTCGGCGGAAAATTGTATCCGCACATACGTACATACACACACACACTTACATCCATTTTTTCTAAGGTATGCCAAAATGTTCAGAAACCTTTGAAACGTAAAGATATATAAAAAACACACAAACACCCATTTTTTGTAAGGTATGCCAAAATGTTCAGAAACCTTTGAAACGTGTAGATATATATAAATTTTCGTTTTCATTTTTTTTGCGATTACTATAACCTAACCTACGGAAAGTTAAAATTAAAAATAATCTACCATTTTGAGCTTTTCCGTGCTGGAAGTATATATCTAACCCTGGCCGTGCAAAATGTGTCATGATTTAATGGTGCAGCTCATATAAAGTGATCACATATCTGAAGTAGTGCTTAACTAGATCCTCCTTAAAGTGTGCACCATTTATTCGGTGTGTAAGCAGAAATGCTCTGAAGCCATTTTAAAAAGCGTCCACTGAAATACCCCATCAACTTTTATGATATTTGAAAACCTTATAACTTCCACAGATGTTAGTATAGTAAATTGATATATTGTTATCGATCTATAGATGCACGTATTATGCTTTATTAGTTCCCGCAGTAGGAGTAATAACAATTTAAGTTTTTAGTAGCAATCTCATTAAATTTAAGATCCTTTGCAAACAATTATGGTTGTCAAGTTTTATAAACATATTTTTATGTGAGATAAATAAAACTAAATTATAGTGTGAGTGCTAAAATATTTACCATAGCTACTAAAGCTTTCGATTTAAAAATTCGAAAATAAAGTTTTAGTTTTATATTCTATTTCCATTTATATTTAAATTATCATAATATGGCATTGATCGATTATGACCTATATGTTTAAAATAATAACCACTTTAACTGAAAATTATAAACAAATGGTTAAAATATCAATTAATTTGGCAGTTCAATTAAATTTATTACGGTTATAATCTTAATAATAAACAATTAAAAAAATCTGAGTTTTTGTGCTCGTACTGAAAACGGGTAAAAATTCGTGAAATATGCATGTCTTGCAAAATGTAGAAAGTAATTTGTAGGAATTTTTTAACCATAAGTTTAATTGCTATGATATAAAATTTCAAATCAGAATGCAAATTGTTCATCGAGTTTTGTTTGGAAATTCGTACAAATGTGTCAATTTTATCAAAAAAAAGTTTGTACAAATGAATCATTGCTTTATCAATTTAACTACAAATATTTAAAGTTTGACAAAGTGTTATCCAGTAGCAGATTTTTAAGTCTTGAGAAACTCTATCACTATTATAAATAAAATGAAATGAATATATTAATAATATTAATATATCCTAAGTATAACCATAAATATTGGAATTATTTCATCATAAAAATTATATCACATACGTGCTTATTTTATAGTAATACGTCCAGGAAGACAGTATAAATTTAATAATGCAATTTGGGATACTTTATTGGAGTAAAAAACTATATTCCATTCTTTTCATATTTCAGGTACTAGATTGGAAATATTAAATTAATTTTAAGCTTAGTAATAAATATTCTGTGAATAATTGTTCGAACACTTTAATAATCATCTTGATGCATATGAAATTTTCAAAATTTATATATAACTTACAGAATGACCAATATTTATTATTAAAGGAGTGATTAGAAATCACTGAGTGAAAATCATATTAGATTTTAGTATAAATCTATCGTAAGAATTGTATAATAAAGTTTTATCTATGGTTTCAAAATTAGATAGTTCTATTATTATATTTTTGTGTAAATAGTATTTAGTTGAAATTATAAGAATAATTTAAAAGTAGGTCATTATTTATACATGTTATTTAAGGTAATCTGAGGTAAAATAAACGTTAACAAAGCGTTGTTATGGCAACACTATATTATGTTTGTTTTTTGGTATTAAAAACTGTGAAAATGCTATCTATTTCTTGTGTGTTTAGGAGTATTTTAGATATAAAACAACTTGTAAAGAATGTTATCATAACTGTACTTTTGTGATGCGTACCTATAACATACGGTTTTATGTGTGTAAAACCTGATCGTACAGCAAATTAGAGAAAATTTTCACAGTTTTTAGTACCAAGAAACAAGTATAACATAGCGTTGCCAGAAAAACTACTGTTTATATTACCGTAGAGAAATTATCTGCTCTATTGGGGCCATATCTAAATGTATTACTCTATAAAAAATACATCATTTTAAATTGAATCACTTGTCTATAATAATCCATAAATCCGTTGTTCGTTTCACATAATAAATAACTATTTTTGAAGGCGTACTGAAAATTAAATAATTCGAGACCAACAGTGCATTAGCATAATAATAGCCGGTTTTCTTGTGTTTATATATTCCGTTTAAACCGCAATATTTTTTAAGAAAAACGATTTATTGTATTTTCAGCAGCATGATTTCAATGCAAACACATAAATATGCAACAGCAAAGCAGAGCGTGCTTTCGCCTGCATGTAAATACATTATGGCTTTCGGCAAAGTAATAATTTTTAAGCAGGCGCAAAGCGAAATGCCTACGGTCTTGCTTTTTATTACAGATTATTTCGCATTTGCAGAAATGAACATAAAATAGTTCTCTCAAAATACTTTTTCAAGGGAAAATGGATATAGATAATATTATGTAGATTCATAAGATACTGTTACCATACATTTTATAATAGTTCATTTTATAATACTGTTTCAAATGAATAATTTTGCAAACAAATTTATGAGTCTTCAAAATAAAGGCATAGTGTATTTTACAATCATGTATTATGAATTTAAATTATTTTATAGGTGAATAGTTGAAACAGTTTATGATTTGAATAGTTCAGAGATGAATTTAGCAACAATGCTATTACTAAAATGAAATAACTTAATTTAGCTTCAGTTCTAGTTCATTTCCTCCTGGGAGTAAATTTCGAATGTAAATATAGTTCCGGTTTTCGTTGTCTACGATGTCAGGCATGTTCCGGTCGCAGAACACGATGTGACATGTATAATGTGTAAAGTTCCGGTCTAGTAATTTAATATGAACTTCTTAACTGTGATGAGATGCTCTGGACATCGAATTTCGAAGACATTTCAAACTGTGACGGAAATAGACTCAGAAGCTTTACAGGAAATAATTTAAAAATACTGTGATCGATGATAGAACAGATAATTATGCTAATATTCTTCGCTGTTTCAAACAAGATAGATAGTCCCAGATAATAGCATGGTTTCGATACTTTTTGAATACTTCTTGGATTTTTTTCTTTTATTGGATTTTTTATTTATTTTGATCTTTTTTTCTATTATTTCTATATAATTACAATCTGCCTGGCAAGGTATTCAGTAATTTTAGTGACAAATGTGTAGATATAAAATTTTAAAATGCTACCCAATATTCAAGTGTAGTTTTCTATTTATATCAATGTCTTCTAATTTCTTCTGTTACCGTTACATATCGGAGTCCTGATGATGAATCACCCAATTTAAGACATACTTGGGCGCCTCTAGTTTTATTTAAGAATTATATTTTGTGACATTTGCAAAATGTTTATGTTGGTGTGCCTAGCACTACCCCAAAGCAAAATGCCGTACGTCCAGATTGGTTTTAAGACTTCTCTATATACCAGTTTCTTATTGTAAGAAGTTAGATGAGACTTCGAACCAAGAAGTCAATATAGTTTTGTTTTTTTTATATATTTTTTTATCAAGTCAGCAAATTGATTCTTACTGTTAATAAATATTATGACATATAATAATTCATTCAACTAATAAACTTCAACTTCTCACATTAATTTTTCAATAGTGATGATGATTAAACTTGGTTTTTCTTAGTCTTAACTTTGAACTGTCTTATATACAATTATGTCACATTTGTAGTACTAAGCAAGTGTTATGAAATGTAATAAAGTAAAATTACCCCTAAACAGAGTATGTGACCTTTATATTCATAGCAAATTAGGAATTTTGTATTACAAGGCGCGAAGTCTTATAAAGGTACGTGCTTGTAAAAGTAATAGTCGAATGTAAGACTGCTATGTATAATATTAAAGAACCAACTACACCAAATCTACAGTTTATTCAAGCATAAAATTTATATAAAACAATATACATTGCCTGAGAAAATAGACTCCATTATGTAAATTTTTTTTTGATATCTTGTTATTCATATAGATTGAAGATTTTTTTTTATTTATTTGGGAGTTATGATTCACATGCATATTATAAAAACACGATACAAAAGATATAACCGCATTTATAAGATATTTTATTCATTTGTTTATTTCCCATGGTTTTATTATTCTTACTTCGTGCATCATCAGTCTCTGGCACGTAGTCAGTTATCATAGTTATAATTTTAAGAAACCCATCCAACTTCTAGAAATTTAAATCTAAGCACGTCGCCTTTATGTAATTAAACAAAACATATAATACAAACATGAGAAGATGCATAAATTCGTGTCATTTCACGTAACATGAAGTCCAAGTTCTTAGCATGTAAACTTCATCAACGGAATAGTCTCCACGGAGAAGTAGAACAGGGCCAGACAAACTTTATGAAAAACAGATGAAAAAACTTTTTACTATTGATAAAGGAATCACTTAAGATAGTTATTACAATATTTTTTGGTTTAAATAAGGCTGTCTTAGATATATTACATGCATCAAAAGTTTCAATAACTTCAAATCTCCTAATCCGAATTAGTCTATGGTAACATGGATAAATATGAATTAATCATTGTGAAACCTTTAAGCATTACAAAAGTATTATTATATTAAATTAAATGGATTCTGTAACTAAAATGCAGTTAGTCCAATTTCAAGGTCCCTCATGTTCATCTCTGCCTCCTTTTAGTGTGTTAAGTTTGTAAGGAAACAAATGGGTCCTGTATGTTTCAAGAGAAATTTCTTGACTACAGAACTATGTCCGGCCACAGGTATGGGTTTTATCATGCCCATATTGTGGTGTAGTAAATAACTTTATAATAAATAGCTAAACATACTTTAGAAATAGTTTAATGTGTCATTTTTTAGAATAATTTAATTCTTTGGGTCCTAATTTTCAAAGTCGTAATCTGGCAATCTTTAGAAATATGTAAAATTATTTGGGGATAATGAAATAACAAAAAAATAAAAATAATGAAATAATAAAAAAAAAAATTATATATAATAATTAATAATTATTATTTATAAAAATGTGATAATTTAGTGCTAGATTTTACATTAAAAACTTGAGAAAACACGCCAATAAACCTGGATCAAACTGTTACAAAATATTTAGATATTTTAGACAACAACAGGAACTGCTAAAATAAAATCTTATTCAATGTTTGATGTTATGACTTCTTGATTCTTTGGCAAAAAGACTTGATGATGATTTAAATATAAACTTTCTAGAGAAAGTTTTAAGATTCAGCAATGCACATCAATTTCAGAAATTAGAAGATCATCTAAATGGTATACTTACTAAGATGTATTGATAATTTTAAGTTAAATTCAGCATTTTTTATATAACTGCCTTGAAAGCTTACGTATGGATGGGGTAAAAAGGACCAACTTTCACCTTACCAAAGTTGTAAAATAGCTCTAGATACAAATTCTATAAAGTTGAAGAAGAAAATTTTAATAGATAATTTTTGGACGGTACGAATTGTTTATTGCAACTCCATTTTTAAGTTTATAAGATATTAGTTATAAGATTCAGCAATATCACTTTGAGAAATTAGAAAATCATTCAACTGGTATACTTGCACAACTGTTAAAGATAGCACAAGCTAGAAGGTGAAGAAGAAAATTTTAATAGATAGTAAGAATTGTTCATTGCAACTACATTTTCCTTCATCAATCATCATTAGAGTAACTAATATCTGAATTTAAAAATACGTACATGATTACATGTGTTTTATATGAGTGATACATTGATAGAATGCAGTTTGTTTTTTATTCATAATTTTTTATTTGTATACGTCAATTCCTAGTAGATCAATTCCTAGCCACTGGGTATCGCCACTAATTCATAGTCGACGTTGTTTTTTCACATATATTGTTAAATTGTTTTTTCACAATGATAAATAGATCGCAGAATAGAGATATAAAAATTAAATACATCAATATCAAAATCAACTATCCTAAACACATATATGTGTAAGCGCATACCAATACATTGCACCACAATTAAAGCAAATAAAAGAAAATCATTAACTATACTAAGGAACCGATTCTGACGGCATAACAGAAAAATGTAATGGCAAGGCCATGTTACGCTCCAACTTCCTTACATTATGCTACTGAATCATATTGAATACTGTCAAAATTTCATGTATTTGTTATGCATTCAGGCGTTTTACACATAAACTGCAGCCTCACTCGTATGTTATGAAGCTGTGTCAGAAACGCCCTGTTATATAAGATGTTTTTTTGGCACTTGTGCGGTTTCTAGGTTATGTGGCAATCTTAGAAATATGCCTGACTGCACACTAACCACATGGCTTTTGACAATATTTTGTATGGAAAGTTCTTTATAACATGGCCTTGCCATAACATTTTTCTGTTATGCGGCAGAATCGTTACCAAGTCTATATTCCTTTGCTGTTGAGAACCATTGCTATGTATAATATGTCGTTTATGAATAGTTGAAACTATATAGTAGACCTAATTCGGGACGGTTCAATCACAAATCATGCATTCTATTTAGTAGCCCAAGCCGTAACAGTTCGATCTACCACTGAATCAACTCGAACAATTGCAGAAGTTCGATTGATCACTCCGTCTATAGCACGGACATAAAACATTTGCGTTGATCAACGCATTAAAGCTTCAATCTGCTGTGACAGCGCATATGCAAATTCGGGTCTAATTCGTGGCGTGTTTCTGCGGAAGGTAGAGAGGAGTCTGATGGAGTTCCCGGTTCCCTCCGATCATTTAGCGTCCGATGGAAATTTATGCGCGCCCACTAAATCACTGAGCAAATCACAAATGCAAATGATTGATTGCCGAAATTATAAATTGAGACAGGCACAAAGTAGCGGATTTCATGTTGACAGATTAATCGCCGTTCTGATTTTGCCAAACCCCCGGGAACGGGATGTAATTCGAAGGAAATCAAACAAATGGTTCTTCGATTTGCAATAAACAACGTAACGCATCATTAGACAACGAAGTGAATGAAACCGAAAATGAAGCAAATTTAAGATATCTGTTTGTTTAGTTATTCATACGTCCGTTTGCAAATCATTACCGAAATAGGGGAGTGAAGATTTCAATCTTTTCACTCTCGTTGTTATTTTGAAATATAATACATAAAATTGGAGGCTTAGCGGAAATTGTTTTGCTCCAGAATTACAAACAAAAACTAATTTATTTAAGGGGGTTGTTCTTTTTTATTTTTGTTTGTTTCGGTTTTGAGATTTTTTGATTTTATGAAAGCTAAAAACCTTAGAATTATTTAAAAAAAAATCATCTCAATATCTATTTTTTTGACGAAGTTATAGATATATATATATCTCTATACGTATGATCCTCTGAAAGCGTTTTTTTATCGTTCCGCGAGCTATTGTATGCCAGATTCCTCTTTTTCATTATAATACCTCATGCACATGACCTTTTTAATGTGTCAGCATCTTTGAACACCATGGTGTATTTCGTACATTAAATTATATGGTGTATTTAGTACATTACATTAAAAACTTTAAATACGTTTTTCCCAAATTGACTTTTTCCAATGCGGTGCCACAAATTTAGAAAAAACTACAAGTCGGATTAACTTGCATTGTTTTTTAATTTGTTCACCACTGCAATACCTAGTCCCCCTACCTCAAACAACTTCATAACATTACGCAAAAAAATTTTGCGAAGCTTTTCGTCCCAAGAAAAGGCCCTTTTTAACACTTTTTTTTTTAATTAGCTGCCATTTTTTTCCTTCTTGCTTTTTTTCTTTCATTTTGGTAGGGGGACTGGATTCAAACTTCTTCTTCAACGTAGTTTCTTTTTTTTTTGTTTCAGGCGATGCGCAACGGAGTTATCTGTGGCACCGCAAAAGAGATCGATTTTGCAATGCCCACTTTGGCGCTCCCTGGTTAAAAAATGACAGCGAAAAAATAACTATAATTTTTTTTTAATATTCTATGATTTTGTAATTTTTATTGAAAAAAAAAACGCACGTCTCTATGATAAATACATTTCGAGAAAAACAAAAACAAATACCTTGCATTTTTTGTAACAAAAAAAAGAACAACCCCCTTAACTGAAGGCCATAATTTATAAAACCGCTACTTTTAGTATGATACATAAAAATATAGCCTAGAATAAATTGATCAAAAATGCTTTCACTATGTATTTTATAATATCTATTAATATTATTAATATGATAGTCTGATCTTATCAACAACAACATATATTTTCAAAGTAATTTAGGAGAGACAGATGATAAAAATTCGATTAGAATTAACGAGTCAACATATAGGGTAGTAGAAATAGAGTTAAAGATTTGCTGGTAAAAAAGTCCACCACAAGGAATATTTTAACGAAAATATTTGAAAGTAGAGAGCAAAAGATGTAGAATCAGCTGTCACCGTGTTTTTTACAACATAAAAAAAAGAAACGGCAATGTTTGAAAATCCATTCAAAAGTACTTTTTTTAGTTTATTGGTTGTGAGCACTGTTGTTGTGTTTACGAGTGCTTAATATGATTTAAAAAAAAAACGTCCCTTAATTGTTTAATAAGATGTGTTGATATTTTTACATTAAATTCAACAGTTTTTCATATAACCTCTTTGAAAGCTTACATATGAGTGGGGTAAAAAGGACCAAATGATCCTTTGCCCTACCAAAGGTGTAATGCTTATATAGCAAAATCGTATATTGTGAAACAATTTGGGTTACTATATATTTGGAAATGTTGATAAGTAATGCGGATATAAAAGTATTGTTGATCAAAAATATCATTTTGATTTTATTTGTAAATATGCAGTATAAACTCAAAATTTGCGTCTATATCATAAAAAATATCTATACGTTCATGCCATAATTTTTGGTAAATACAGAGAGTAAATAGAGATCTCTGCTAGCACATATTTATTTAGTTTATAAATGTCTACCAACAACATTTTTAACTAATGCTGATTATTAGTGAGAACTGCAATTCTACACACATTTCTTTTATATGATATTAAAATATAGTCTGATTTATGTACAATATGCAGTAGAAACTCAGAATTTGCGTCCATATTATAAAAAAACAATATCTATTCATTCATACCATAATTTTTGGTAAATACAGAGAGTAAATAGAGATATCTACTACTGAGAACTACAATTCTACACCTATTTCTTTCCCATGATATTAAATTATAGTAATTACAACTTTTTACAAGCTTGATTCAATTACTTAAGTAGACCATGGAATTATTGATAAAATATTTAATAATAGTAATATGATTAAATGTATTAGATCCCAAAACCGTCAAAACAACATCATAAGACTATGGTATAAATGATGGATCACGATATTATAATTCGTTTATGTTATGTTAAGGGGATAAAGTACTCTAGTGATAATATTCCAGAGAGCATAAATTTACACAAGTATTCATATTAATACTGTTCATCACATTGGCATTCGAGCGTGGTTTGAATACTGATATATCGATAATAATTTAACTATAGTTTATCTATATAAAGTAACTTATAACATTGTCAATGTTAATGTCCAGGATTTGAATAACGAACAATACTGCGCTAATGGTATCAATTATTCAAGCCATATTTGCTCTTGCATACAAATTTATGCCTATGGGTAGATGCATAGTTGATTATATATACTTGAAATCATCTAAATATTTTGCCTTCGGGTTCAATTCTTTAAATATCATTCTGGAGTTGCACTGCTTGGTCTCAAAAATTATTATGCCGATTTTCTAAAATCAAAGGAAGTCTCAAAAGTTTCACGTACATCAATGAACATAAATTACGATACATTGCGTTTATTCTATTAGCACCATTGAATTCATTTATAATAAATAATATTGCAGTCCCTTTCTTAAATTTTGTTAAATTCTCAAAATTACTTGTAAGTTAGTAAAAAATCTAAAATACAACGCTATATCACAATCAAGTATTATTATAATAAAAAGTACCATCTTTCGAATTTATTATAAGAATAAAATAAACACAACGCAAGTACTCCCTATGCTCCAATATCTTGTATAAATTGGCTATCATCAAAAATAATGTTGCTGTATTTTAGATTTTCACCACACCTTTCGTATAATAAATTTCCATTACAAAGCAAAATTAAAAGTACGGCCTCTAAAAATTACAGGCAGGGCATTAGAGGTTCAAATCATTAGAGCTTCTTGCCTTTTTTAATAAGCAAATGGATTGTTTTGAAATCGGAGCATAATTTTAAATTAAATGGGCTTTTTTCATTATATCAAAATTTAGATAAGACGAAAGAGTATTTTGAGAGCGCTATATATTTAATAAAATAAATTAACATTTTGAATGTATATATATATATATATATATATATATATATATATATATACTCGTATGTGTGTGTATATATATATATATATATATATATATATGTGTATATATATATATATATATATATCATAACGATTCGAAATTATATCCGTCGCTTAGGTCTTATAAGCTCTTTCTTTATTGAATAATAAATTGAGCGGTATTTCGCTGAAGCGGAAATATTAAACTCAGGTGATTTAGTGAATTATATTTTCTCATACAATTAATAACTAAGTTATTGAACTCGATTCTCGATGAAAATAGAACTTATGTGAATATACAAAATGACTAGCATTTGTCTTTAGAAACTTGGAAATTTTGGAAAAGAAAATGAAAACTATGAATATACCAGTAGTATATAATAATTTTTTCGTCAAATAGCAATACTTGTTTTGTTGGCTCTGTTTTATTAGATAAATGAAATATGAGTCTTGTGGGTAAAGCAATGACGAAGAATATCTTTTTTATGGCCTTTGCTACAGCATTTAGCCGGTTACTATATGTTTAGTTTAATTGTGCCCTATATTATTTTTTCTTTCTTCTTTCTTCAAATTCTATCTTCTTTCTTTCTTCTCTACTTCCTTCTCTTCTTTCTTTCGTTCTTTCTTTCGTTCTTTCTTTCGTTCTCTCTTCCGTTCGTTCTTCCGTTCTCTCTTCCGTTCTCTCTTCCGTTCTATCTTCCGTTCTTTCTTTCTTTAGTTCTTTCTTTCTTTTATTCTTTCTTTCTTTCTAGTCCCTTCTTATTTCTTTTTTTTATATAATTCTATCATATTTCCATTTCTTTCTTCTTATTTCAAATTCTTATTCTTTATTCTAATTCTATCTTATTTCCCCCTTCGATAATTTTAATTGATATCTATCTTTTTTCTGAATATCTCTTTTCTTTCTTCTTGATTTATTCATTGATTTTGTAACATATTAATTTTCATATAATTTTATTAATAACATATTCTTCTTTTCAGCATTACCGGTAAAAAAAATGTTCTTATTACTATTAAACCATGTCATCATAGATATTATTTTATTGAAAAATTTGTTGGTTTTGTGAGCTTTCTATGGTAATTTTGTGAATGTTCGAATCTTGGCATTTAATCTATTATATGATTTGCTATATTTAGCTATAATACTCCAATAATGTTTCAAGTAATCAAGCAAAAGAATCATGGAAGTACTCAAAATACGCCCACAGATACCACAAATCTACATACTACAAGATTCAGTCCTCCAATTTCCACAAGTAGAACATATATGCAAATTGTTCTTATCATCCGACCACATTCGGCTTGCTCAGCAGTTATCTGCTTCTGATCAAATCTGTTATATTGCCAAGATTCAGTTTCGTTTCATCAATTCCAAGTGTGCGTTACAGTTTTGACTTTGTACACTTTCATCTACTTTCGCTCATCCTCATTCGGGAGCTTTCTCCCGTGGCTCACAATACCCTCTTACGACCTTGCCGAGTACCTTGCTCCGTGTTCTAGGACGTTATTATTCTTATTCATCCCTCGGGAGATCCACCTGCCTTAGGGGTTGCCGCTAGAACAATGTGTTATATGGGCTCGGATGAAGCACGATATTCCCTTAAATACCATCGACTATAACATGTTACGGAAATGAGGATTTCTTTTTTTGTGATGGTTAAGTTTAATTGCTTTTTTAAGACATGTCTTATTCAAAAATTATTATTTTTCGTTTTTATTGTGGTATTTGAATAATTTTATAATTTAGTCTTACAATTAGATACTTCTATAGTTCAACACTTCTGTTCTGCAACAACAACGATTCTGATGTTCCATTTAACTTGCTCATATAATCCAATATAAATTTCTCTTATAATAAAAATAATTATAACACATTTCAATTTATATTTCAGCCTTTGTTATTTATATTAGATAAGCTTTAAAATATCAAACAAAATTTTTATAATTTTTGTAACATATTATTATATTATATTAAATTGTATTTGCAATCAGAACTAAAGAGACTACGAACTATTATAATGTATATTCTCCTCAACCATTGCTTTTATTTTTATAGGACTACTGAGTGATTGGCCTACTTTTGTTTATTATATATTGTTTATAAATTTAATGCAGCAATGTTGAGAACAGCTATTTTAACTTGGAAACACATTTGCATCTTTATATTTCTTGATAACTTCATATTTCAACACCTAACCAAAAAAAATCCAACTAGACAATCGAATTTATTCAATTTATTACAAACCATTAAAATAATCGGGAAAATCTAAAGGCTCTATATTATTTCTCCTTTCCCACCATCATTGATCTTATTTCAGATTAATGGACGTTTCATTTTACTGATGCCAAAAAATTTATAATAAAAGTTGATTGATAAAATAGCATTTGTCGGAATGAAAAACCACGAACATGATGTATATCTAAGGTAGTATTTTTATAAAACGAATTGCAGGAAATGTTATTGATTAGAATGGACTGAATGGTCACGGAATCTATTGGATTTGATCACATTTCACCTGTAGAATATGATGGCCAGAATGTCTTTACGCAATTTAGCAATATTTTATAACTCGATTTATATCTTATACTCAATTAATAGATAATCGTAATAGACAAACGTAATAAAATAATAAAATAAAGTAGTAAAAATAAGTAGTAGAATAATTCTGTAAGGCTAAAATGTATAAAATTGTGTGACTACATTAATGTAGTTTATCTATCGAGAAATCACTACCAGACAAATGTCATAAAGATAAAGTTTTAGTCTTTAATTAGAAATTTAGTGAACGTTTATTGATAAGTAAATTATTTCAAGCAATGTGATTATTTCGTCATTTTGGTTCAAGAAATTGTATCGAACAGTCTGATATGAAGCCATGTGATATCAGTTTTCAAATTAGGACGAAGATGTTTCCAAAAAATAGCTTAAAGCATTGCTGGAATATCCCAATTAGAGAGAACTACCTTTAGTTTGCTTTATGATATAATAGTGCTCAGA
The DNA here is from genome assembly GCF_003426905.1 of Ctenocephalides felis. Lineage (NCBI taxonomy): Eukaryota > Metazoa > Arthropoda > Insecta > Siphonaptera > Pulicidae > Ctenocephalides > Ctenocephalides felis. Next base: position 15,220,074 of record NW_020537646.1, on the reverse strand, counting down.
AAAATATAAAAGATAACTCTCAGTTAGTAAAAAAATTGTTTTGATAAATAATAATCCTACAAGTAACCATCGTTGACAAGAACTTATAGAACATCTAGATCTGCTTAATGTACAAAATATAAAATAAATAATTTAACCTTTACTATTTACCATTAACCTTTACTATGTTTCTAGAATAAACAATAAAATAAATACGCCATAAAACTCAGATTTGTAAAAACACAATAACATCTAATATTCAAAACAAATCTCGTAACCATACATAAATCAAAGTTTGCAGAATTGAGAAAAAGTTTCTGCGGTGTGAACAGTGATTTTTTCCGAGAACATGATTGTTTGCTAGACTTACTGGTGGCCTGGTTCAATCGGATTCGTTTGGCATCTGAATGATGAGGGTACTGACAGAGCGCTCCTGGTGAAATATAGACGCTCGGCTAAATCTATTGCTTATAGATCCGATGTTATAATATGGATACATTATATTTGATTCTCGTATCGAGAATTGAAATTTGTATAATTAGGGGAAATTAATAGACAGTTTATTTTATTGATCATTATGGCCATGAATTCATAAATATTCAATTGCAATTCCTGGATAGGAAGGAGAAACTGATATCAATAGAAAATATATTACCACTTATTTCTATTATGCATTGTATCTCCATCAAAAATAAAAGATAAATATTTCATACTGTTAGATTTATTCCACTAATTAAATTGGCATTTGTAAAGCAAGCAACAAAAGGTAAAAGCTAAATTTTTGGAACTTAAACCAGTATTTCGAAAAGAGAGTATGTACCTACATATACGAATATTAAAGCCATTTCGTCCGTATATCGCCATGGGAGGATTATGCGCATGGCGATATTCGAGGGCTTTGAATTGAAACAGGGAATTCATATATTTAATTCGTTTCAGGTAGACTTGATCACAATAGAATCGTATAATACATCGCCCTCGGTTCTTTTTTATATTGCCGTTCATATAATTTTTTTATATAAAAACGACGAAGCAGTGGAGGTGCCGTGCGATTGCAAAGGACGAACGATCTGCATAAATTTATTGAAAATGAAAAACATTTATCTGCATAGAATTGATTCAGTAATTTGTTTGTTTCTGAAGGAATAAATAATATGACACCTGCGAAAAATAGTATCTTCTCTATAATCATTTAATTTTCTTCTAAACTGAATCTAATTTAATTTTATTAAAATAGACTCGCCCGTAGGTAAGCGGTTAAGAGCGACGGGACCTGAATCAGAGGTCCTGGGTTCAATACCCACTTCGAGCAGCCTGTTGTCAGGCAGCAGTGATGACGATTTTCACTTGGAAATATAGATAGCAATATAATTCCAAGTGAAAATAGCCATTGCCCGGCATTGCTGCACCAACAAAGAGTCAGCCCTATTAGATTAAATCTAATAACAAAAAATCATCAAATATGGATGGATTAACCATTGGGTTACCATCTAAAAAATACGAAGAAAGGAGAAGTTTCAGCCCAACAGCTCATAGGACGTAAGGTTCTGATTGCTGTTAAAATATATTCAAAAAAATATATATATTAAAAAATAAGAAGTATTATTATATTTTCCTCCCATTTTCAAAATGTGTTATTATTTCTATTTTGAGCACAAACAGTTTTATCTTGAACGATACTTTGTTTAGCTTTATTGCGTTCGAGTTTACATCAACCTCCTGGTGAGAATAACGTAAAAACATGCATGTCTCTCCCAGAATATAAAATATCAGTGCTTGCCAACCTCTCTTACACTTATTAATAAAATTCAGTTGAAAAAACACTTTAACACAATATCAATACCAATAAAAGCAATTTTGTCCTTTGTTTAGTCAGTATTGGATCTACATTGCATTTGCAGGCTCTCTAAAGATAAGGATGCCATTAATCAAGTGAAGTTTTTAGGAAGAGAGAAAAAATCACAAAATATCACGTAGGGAGTGGAAGGTATCTAGTAAGATATCACATATTTATTTTTTACCTGAACGTTTTAAAAAAATCCAAATATTTTCAAAAAAAATTCAAAATTGTTCCAATGTTTTCTCGTAACTAAAAATATACGTGATGTTTGGTGGCAGAAAGGAAATACTTGAAATAGTTGAAAAAGGGAGAAGAGTCCAAAAAACCTTAAATAATAAATTAGGGGTATGGGATACAATTCAATACCCGCCTCGGACAGCCTAATGTCAAGCAGTAGTGACATCAATTTTCACTTGGGAATATAGCTAATAAGATGTTTTCAAGCAAAACTGGCCCTTCAAGACATTGTAGATATACTCCAATTTGAAAACCTGCTATAGGGTTGTCTTCAATTCAGTATTTAAAATAAACTATATTTCACAATGAGATAGTTGATAGTAAAATCAGTCAATGGCCAACAAAAAAAAGCCTTCCTAAGTTTTCACATTAAAATAATTTTCAAGGTACTTTATTACCTTGAGAATGCGTGTTCTAAATACAAGAAAATGCTTATTTTATAAATGTATAAGGAGGTGAGCGGAATAATATACAAAATAAGTGGCGACACACGGGACTACACAAAAACATTGGCAATAAACTGAATACAGTTTAATGGCTGTAACCAATAAAATTTGAGGGATCCAATAAAATGTAAGGAGCGGCAGATAGGAAAGTAAAAGTGGAATATGGGAATGAGGATATATTACGAGGAAACGAAAAACGTCTTATATCTCATAGAATGGTATCAGAAAAAGCCCTGAAAGGAGGCACTGAAAGGGATCAACACTTTCCAACACTTGAACTGTTTCAACCTTAATATTGTAATATTTACAAATATACATTTCACATAATTTAAAAACAAAATTCGCATAAAGTTGCAAATTGATAACTAAGTAAATATCCAAAAATCTGCAAAACCATTATAAAGTCTGGAATATTTTCAAATAAAGCTAAGCATAGCATACAAACAATTATAGACTAGCTTGTCTTCTCATAGAATGCCTCATTTTACTATTTTAGTAAATTAGAGACTACAAAGAAGGACAGTTATTACATCAAGTATCCAGCTTATAAATGTATATAAAGAGACTATAAAGTTTCTGAATTTATTTTAACAAAGCCATATCAGACGGCAAAGTTAAAACAATGCCGCATATTTTCGAGCACACATAAGTCTCGAGACAGAATTGAAGTTGTGAAATGGTCCTTTTGTCTCATTAAAGGCACAAAGACATTTAACGAAGTTTCCTTTCTCTCTTTGGAATGTTACTCATATAAAGTATGTACCAAAATTAAACTGACCCTCGTAAAAGCATTTTGAGATAGAGTGAATTCTTAATTAAATTTAAGGGTGAAATTTAATTATCACTCTAAATTTGTGATGTGCGATATGATATAAACACATTTATAAAATAATTAGAAAAATATCTAAAATAAAGTACATATCTAAATATTATTTATTACTAAATTTAAGAGTTATGATAATGCTATTTTTTGTGTTTAATACTTAATTTGATTTCACGCAGTAGAGCAATCAAATGGTAAAAAAATATTTGAAAATTCTATTATTGAAAAATTGCGAGTGAAAAAATAAAAACCTAAAAAAGACATGATTTTTGCTAGTGCATTTTACTCACAATCAGATCAAATGACTGTTGTGAACTAAATGTGAGCGAAATGCTTTAGCCGTTATAGTGTTATTTTGAGATTTTTATTTTTTACTCGATTTTTCTTCAATAATCGTATTATCAAGTATTTTACCATTTTACAATCCTAATTGAATGCCAACTTTTGATAAAACTCCAAGACACTTTAGTACATTTTTTTCTGATGGAGGGCCTCACAAAGTCAAACGATTATGAAAAATTTTAAATCATAGTTCAACAAAAAGGCTTGAAAAACTGGGAACAATTATATTATTATTTTCACTGTCCTAGAACGATTACGATTCCAAAGTTAATAAACAAAATTAATAAAAATTAACCACGATAACTGAAAAACAGTCAAAATTTCACCAAAGCTCTAGTTTGAACTTAAAAGCTCATAATATCCAAACAACATGAGCTAATTCTTTTTCTAATTTTTTTCAGTACAAGATCAATAGTGACACAACGTTGCGTTTTACTGTGATCCTGTAACAGTTAAGATTCCAAAGTTAATGAACAAATTTAATAAAAATAAACCACAATAACCGAACTGTCATAATTGCACTTAAAACCTCATAATATCCAAACAACGTGAGATAATTCTTTTTCTAACTTTTTTCAGGACAGCGTCAATTCTATCGGCTTGACATCTATTTTGAAAAATTTTAATTCTTAGTTCAACTATGTTTTGTTATTTTCACCTACAACTATTATTCACAGCTACGGTTCCAAAGCTTAAATGAACAGAATTAACCACAATAACCAAAAAATGATCATAATCATAATCACTAGTGCTCTAGTTCGCTCTTAAGAGCTCATAATATCCAAACAACGTGAGATAATTCTTTTTCTAACTTTTTTCAGTACAAGGTCAATACTATCATCCCGTTTTGGTTCGACATTAATTTCTGGGACATCCTTAGAATATTCTTCTTCAAGCTTTTGCAACTAAGCATTTTAGAGTTTATGATGATTAATTATCAAACCTTCCAGCGAAAGATTATTCTTCAAACCATTAGATGAGAAGAAAACAAAAATTATCGAATGGACGTGGTTAAACTACAGACTGAAGACATGCGGCACATAAAATCTTTTCTTTTATGTCAATTTCCACTAGACATATAATTTTTCTGGATGTATGAATGTCTCGTAGGCCACCTCTATGTTCGGCGTCCCACGTTTCTTCTATAGGTGCTTTTGGTATAGGACGGACGCACGTGCTATTCTCGGCCGGTTGCACGGATGAGATCATCGGCACTGCGACCGAATAACAAAAAGTCTAAGGAAACTTTCCGTAATTACTAAATCGACTTCATGACCGCCTTTTCTTCCTGACGCAAGTGCTGAAACCGTTCAAGGAAAGCGACCGCATATGAGCGGATCGCCGCTGATTAAGTTAGGACTCGGGCGACCCATAGTTTCCTAAATTGAGTTTACGCGTTCATGTTGTAAATCTTCAACAAGCGATAGATTAATTTTTAGTAGAAAGGAATAAAAAACCTTTAGAAGAAAAGTAGATTGTCTATATACACATAGGATGTTCCATTTCAAAAGAACTACATCGTTTTAAGGTCTCTTACTGTTAAGGGGGAGTGAGGTTTTTAGGTTTGACAAAAAATCACAAAATATCACATGGGGGAGGAAAGAGTATAGTAATATATCACGTGTAATTATTTTTTAACTATTTTTTTAAAAGTTCAAACATTTTCAAAAAAATAAAAAAATTTACAGTTTTTTCACGTGACTAAAAATACACTTGAAGTTGGTAGGGGAGGGGGGTAATTTTGAATATCACCGTGTATCACCAAGGAGGAGGGCAGTCCAAAAATCGTTAAAAACTCGCTCACGTAATTAATAGACGCCGCCTATAAAGGATGTTTGGTATTATAAAAATCAATCGACATTTATAATTCACGTAATTTGTAGTTCATATAATCAGTTAGATCTATGTTAATTATTAACAATCACACATTATCAGTTTACATTAAAAAGCTTGGTGTTATTTTCAATAACCTACATATCATACTTAAAAATAGTTGTTACAAAAATAGAAAATTTGCTTTAAAATTAGTTTTACAAATGCTACAAAGAGTAAGAAAAAATATTTTTAAAAATGCTGAAAACTGAAAAACATATTTTTCAATATTATCTTACTCTTCTGTGTTTTCTTGATTAAAATTTTGTTGTAAACATTTTTTACAAGGTCAATACTATCACCCCGATTCGGCTTGACATTAATTTGGAAAAATTTAAATTTATAGTTTAACAAAAAGTCTTGAAAACTTGGGACAATTGTATTATAATTTTTACTGTAGTCTTAGAACTATTATTCTCAATTACGATTTGTAAGTTTAAATGAACAAAATTAATAAAATAATAACCATAATAACCGAAAAATTGTCATAATTTCACCAAAGCTCACTTAAAAGCTCATAATATCCAAAGCTCATAATTTTGTGAAAACTTGTAAAAAAAACAAATTGAATTCTTTATGTGGTCTAGCAATAAATTGTAATAATAAACTACAATATTTCTCATATTTAGTTTTCATAACGTATAATTTTTCAATTAGAGCTTATCTTTCCACATTCTGGAGCTAATTTTAATTCCTTCACACGCAAATGCCGGGATGAAAAAAAAAGAAATTAACGAATAAATAAACTATTTAATAAAACCCAAAGCATTCAATACAATATTTGTCTTTTGGAGTTAAAAGCATGATATTAAGAAAACTTTGCTTATACAAAGCAAACTACATATTAATCTCATTCAACACTCATTAATCTATTATGCACATGAACACTTTATAGTCTTATTTTTTGGGAAAAAGTCCTCAATATATTTCAGAGCAATTTTGGCAGGATCTTCACCATTTTAGCAGTCTATAGCGTTTTATTTGAATATTATAAATAATTTCATTTAAGGTGAACTAACTATTTTGGTTAAAATTTAATCAAACATATCACATTAAACAGGCATGATATTATAAAAATTTATTAGATATTTTTATTTTAAAATGGATCACAATTTTAATTGAAAAGCATAAAAGAAGAAATATTCTAAAAATTTATCGTAGGTGTTATTTTATATAATTTGTTCCTTAGGTACTATTAATAAAAAAACGTTCTGTTCGCGTGCTACAAGTTGTTTCCCAAAGTTCCACAAAAGCAATTTACTATGTCTTTAAGCAAACCACGCCTATAGCACCATCTGCTTACAAACTGCCCGGAACAAAACGGAGTACATTTTCTAGACCATGTCCGTCGTGTGATCATAATGCAGAGTCATCCAGTCTATTTTTCACGAAAGAAGACGCTATCGCAGATATTAACATTTTTTCTATTTCTTTGGCAAATATATCCGTAATGATGTGCGCCATGTGTTCGGTTTCGTTATTTTTTACACTGGCGAAATAAAAGAGACATGACTATTAGAAACGAGATGTGGAAAAACACATGTAGTTTCCTTATCTATGACATGTAGCGTATTAGGCTAATATATTGTTTCTTGGTGGCTCTGCTTAAATTTATTAACTTCCCGTAGAGTAAGGTCCAAAAATCGAAATTGAAAATTTTTGCATTTCTCGACGTTTTGAAAGTTTCTGAACATTTTGGCATACCTCAGAAAAAACGGATGTGTGTGTGTGTTTGTATGTATGGATACAATTTTCCAGTCACGTTTTCTGGCACACGGATCAACCCATTTGAATGGTTCAAAAGGTTTGAGTGGTTCAAAAAACATTCGATTCCTATTGATAGGGAGATGTGCTGATTAGTTTTTGGCAAAGGCAGGTCTAGTTTTTGAGATAACGGAACATCCGTGAACGGGAGAAAAGATGATTAGCTTTTGGCAAAGAGAGGCCCAGCCATTTCGAAGATACAGAGCTAAATGTGCAAAAAATGGCAGTTTTTGAGAGAACTAAGCGTCCGATTTAAATAATTCAAAGAACTTTCTGCTTGTTTTAACAAAATAATTGATTTTGCAAAAAAACATTTTTTGTTTCAAAATTTTTTTTCAATTTTTTTCCAAAAAAAATTTTTTTTGTATATCGAAAATAATTCAGATTTTAATTTCAATTCTGACTAAAGTTCTAATATACTTTAAACAACTAATTTCAACTTTGCAATTCAGTTTATATAATTCTTATAAATATTAGACAATGTTACATTATTTATAACAATCTATTTGAAAACATTTAATATTCCTCGAACATTTCGTTACGGTACGGGAAGTTCCAGCAATTTGCCTTAAGGCACGATGCCATACACCCCACTAGTTTTAACTTGGAGTAAACTGACAAATGGGCTTTTTTAACTTTCCAAAGGAAAAGTTTGTGTTATCACCAGAAAATTGAAATGGAATTAATTTAATATTTTCTCGTCGTTTAGAGTCGTCCTAAATCGTTTGACATCAGTAATGGAAAAAGTATGCATGTCTAAGTAAAGCCAAATTCTGGCCCTTAGTCGTTAGTTTTCTCAAAAACTGCGACTACGAAAAAAAATTATTTCATTCGATATAACTCGATTAAAACTTGCTTGAAAATTAATAAATTTAAATTTATCATAAGTCTGTTTTATATTTTCCCAACGTTTCAATTTGAATCGTTTATATTTTCAACGTCATTTTGAATCGTTTAAAAAGCATTGCAAAAACTATGTGTATGTGTACTTAAGGTCAAAATTTAGCCTTTCATAAGTGTTTTCTCAAAAACGGCTGAACCTAATTTAAATTCTTTTATCATCTCATTGGATAAAACTGAATAAGAACTTGCTTTAAAATTAAAATAATATATTTAGAGATCGTAAGTCTATTTGAAAGAAATAAACTGGGAATGAGATTGATTAGATTTCAGAAAAAGCGAACACATTATTTTTTAAATAGACAGTTGAAAAATTCATTTAAATAGATTAATATCAATTCTTATTTATTAAGTCTTGCCTTTTAAGACAAAATGCTACTTAAACAAGTTCTATTTTAAATCCAAAATATTAAAATATATTTTGAACTATAAAAAATATATAAAATGCATATTTTCAGTCATAAATCCAATTTAAGTAAGTATGTAAAATCGAGCAAATATGATTGTTTTTAGAAAAAAATTGATGTGTTTTGGCAAAATAATAATCATTAATTTTATGTTAACATTCTAATTGGCAAAAGCAAAAAACAAATTTGTAAATCGTTTACTTTTTTCTAAGATTAATTTCTTCAAGTAAAATCTAATGTAAACTGCCAAAAATAAATATTTATCACTGTTAGTACTAATATATTTATAATTTCCAGTATATAAAAGCGATCCATTACAATAAGTAAATTAAGGCTAACAGCATCTTTTAATTGCCCTATTAGAATCCTCCGTCAATGGCTCGACATAATTAAACATCTAAATGTAAATCGAGAAATTCCCCAAAACTCACAAAATTTCGGTAAATTCCAATTAATCTCCTGTTCAATTTGATTCGAAGTTTAATGTCGTTATGACGGAATAATAATGAACAGTGCTTGCGTTATAACTTGATGGCTTTATAAAACACTACGTGCGACTCACGAAATCTCCACGGGGTCGCATTCGTTAATTACAAATTCCCATTAATGGCTCGACGGCGGCGCCTATAAACTTTAGTCTCTTTATATTATTTCGTAATTATCCTACATTTCACTGCAGAATCGCAATGCAACGGCACCACAGATGAGGAGAGAGGACACCGGTGTTGCGGTGGAGCAGTTTACAAATTTAGTTAAATTTGATATTAAACACAAAATGGAATAAAAAATCTAAAAACAATTTTTACTTTCCAGAAAACCTTTGAACAGACTATCGAAGATAATGTTGAATGTATATTAACAATAAGTAGAAGTAATATAATTAACCTAAACAAATGTATTTTGTAATTTAAGTAGAAGATTTTCCGATTTTCCTGAAATTTTTTGACAGCAACTCGCCTGTAGGCCACACCGTTTGGAATTCGAAGTTGCGATATATGGGAAAAAACTAAGAATTTTGAGACCTTTCTAACGATCTAACGAAATATCGAATCGTGAGGAGTGTTGCTCCAACCTAACCGCACTTTGCATTTTGACAAGTTAACAACTACACATATTGCTCTATACTATCTAAACCGTAAAAGATACGAAAAAACTTTGTTCAGCAACTCGCCTGTAGGCCACACCGTTTGGAATTCGAGGTTGCGATATATGGGAAAAAACTAAGAATTTTGAGACCTTTCTAACGATGTATAATACTTTATATGTTTTCTTTACAGAAATATCGAATCGTGAGGAGTGTTGCTCTAACCTATGGCTACTTCTACTATTTTCAATTTATTTGCCATATGTAATCTAATTATATTATTTTTAAATTTACTAGATGTCGACTAAAGACAGTTGTGAATTATATGATGAAATGAAACAAGAAGTAATAATAACAAAAAGTAGATGTTACTATTATATCAATGATAGACAAATATAGTCGCTTAGAACACACGACCAATATGTGAAATAATTATAAAATTTCTAATTTTTATGACGCTTTTAGATTCAAAAGAATCATTTGATACTTTTGAAGCGCACTTTTAATTGTAAAAGTTTATTGAAATTATCATATACATATTAAAAATCATCATACACATTTTAATAAATGTTCTAAACGCACCTGGTACGTCTCCAATTTTACTATCCATAATAAATTAAAAAACTAAGATAATTTGAGACAGAAATAATAATCAAGTACAAAAATTGATCATTCAAATGAGTTACTAAAGATCAGTTCTCAATGTACCAGCTCTAGAAATCTCAAAAGATGTGATGCAAGGGCCTTAATAAGAAAATAACTCACTGGTGTGAATCATATACTACTCTAAAATAATATTAACTTTGTTTTAATCCGTTTATGAATGCTTATAAAATTGTTAAGAATGCTTATTTGCAATTTATTGTATCAACAAAAAATACACGTTTCAATAAAAATGAAAGAGCGAAATAAAAGTTAATTCTTCTGTATAAACAAAATGAGTTGAGTATGTGAACAAATTATCACCGAAAACAGGACTTCAGATTAATATTAATTTATAAGCCGCATTATTATTATTATTATATATATATATATATATATATATATATATATATATCATAAAACAATTATTATTTTCAAAATTGTATGTTATTGTTAAGATTCTGTGTAGTAAAGTCGATTATTTACACGTGTCATGAAGTTTATGCAACTTGCCAAGGCTAAGTGACAAATACAACTAGTGACAATTATTAATCAATAATATATGTTTATCATCTATTTAAAATACCATCCTATTTGGGTTTTCAATTGATATACCCAGTATTAATATCATTATAAAATTACTGCTTTGTACAAGAAATTTGATTATTTCCCTGTGTTCGTTTTTGTCTCTCTCCATTAAAAATACATCAAATAGATTGTTGGTTGTTTTACTGTGAAAACTCGAACAAAAGCGCTTAAAGCAACGTCGCGTTCAAAGAAATGAGATGATGTTGACTGGAATTACTCAGCGCGACCGCTAATATAAGTTTTATGTGAGAAAACCGCACAAAACTCTTACGTCGAGGGGCATCAGAACTGACATCTTGTTAGTGACAAGTTTTCAAACTGCATAGACCAAAAACTTTATTAAGCCGACCCCATGCAATTTGTGGTCTGATACGTAGGGGATACCGGGGGAAGGTGGAACTATTTAACCAACATTCTAAAGTTTTATATCTTGTTTTATTTTATACCTTTTAATGATTTAGAAATACATATTTTTGATAATTTCTATTTCACTGCAAGAGTAAACAATAATACCGATGGTTAATTGAATAATATTACAATTGAATTCTTGAAATAGTTTTGCTATAATTTTTGTTCTGTAGCAATCAAACAATAGTTTATTGTTAACTTCCCGAAGGAGAAGTTTATGTTTTCATCAAAAAATCCGATTCGCTAATTTTATATAACTTACTGAAATATCACGCCCTTTTGACAAATAGTTTGATTTTAAAAATTCATCAGAGTTTGAGAAAATGAGTAATTCATTTGACATTTGTTAAAATTAGAATTAGACTATTTACTTGGTATAATAGTACTTAGTCTTGAACATAATAAACCATTATGTTCTGCAAACTGGTTCAATTATAAAAATTATTGATTTTAGAAAATACTCCGAGTCAAAGTGTTCGTTCGTTTTCAATTATGTGTAATAAATCCACTTGGAATACTTTTAATCACTCATAAATTAATTTATTTTTTATCGATTAAGTCAATTATTTGAACATATCGGGAAGTTCATGTAACTTGCCTCAAGGCTAAATACCAAACCAACTAGTTTGATTGGTTATTATTATTATAGTCTATAGCAATCAAACAATAGTTTTTTCAATGATATTTTAAATAGCAATCAAAATAAAATTTTATTTGCTATAAACTTAATTTGCTTTCATGATATTATTTAGAAAAAGAATTTTCACTGCAGTAAGTGATTTTGTAATTAAAGCTAAGCTTTTTAAAACTGGTAGATTAATTAAATTAAACAACACTGTTATTAAACAATTAGAATTTAACAGTCTTATGAGCTGTTGTAATGATACTATATAACTTGCAACCAAAAGCTTTTTAGAAGACAAACTAACGGTTGGTTATTTATATTCAGTACATATTTATTATTAGAATTCTTCTAAGACTAAACATTTGATTAGTTGCAACAATGTCGGATAAGATCGTAAATTTTTTACGATATCACTACTGCTTGATATCAGACTAACTTGAAACTTTGGCGTACAAGCCGAATATATATATATATATATATATATATATAATACATATAAATAAAATTTTAATAATTTAGTTTAATGAGTTTAATTTACCAAATTAATTCCACAGACGCTACTTGTCAACATGCATATCACGTTAATTATGGTCAGATGAGCCCATTCAGGTGTGCGTACTTTTAATATTAGTTTGATTTCCCAGTTGGCTTATAATTTTAGAACACTGTTATTATTAAATGTTTTCGTTTAGCCCTCAACAAATGTTCGTGCGGTTTCAACATCAAGTTAGTTCGTATTACACGGTATTTAATATCACGGCAATTAGGTATGATTAAACTAATAAATTTGTTTGAACATTTACATTGTACTTTCGCCAAAATTCTATGAATTTCAACAACTGTTGTTTGGAATAACAGACGTCTGACATTTTACGAGCTTTGAGACGTTAAAAGCGATGAAATATCTGATATTATGTAGAAGTTTGAATATGTGATTAATCATATAATTTTCTTTTTTAATTTCTAGCTAACATGCCTAGAAATGACTAATTTAATAATAAACGAACAAGAAAGTTTAGGACAGGAATAAGTATAAGCAACACAAGGTTAGCACTGAATGTGTTAATTAAATTCTGAATATTTAAGAACAAAGAATAAATTAAGAACTTGCGGATTTTATTTATTTTACTGATATCTGATAAAAAATAAAATTCGTTAAAACTATTAAAATAGTTAATATACAAAGTTCTTTGATCTAATTTTTTCAAACACATTTTTTACAAAAGGGGTCAACTTCAATATAGTCATTAATATAAAAATATTCATTTTATTGCTTTTCATGATTTATAGTTTTGTAATATATTTGAAATTAATTTATTAACTGCTTTATCTTCCACATAACTATATTACAAACATAAACATTTTATTTACATTCATGCAACGATGTAAATATATATTAAATTTGCGTACAATGTCAGCCTGCATTAAATGTACGTATAATATTATTTTGTATTATGGTAATATATTTATTTCATACCATATCTCTCAGAATAGAGTTTGCATATAATATTGTAATACTACTACTTAAGGAAGTTTGCTTTAATGTCTTGTATCATACTTGCTGCATATAGAACAATGTAAAGAGCTTTATAATAAATAAAATCTTTTATAGCAAGTTGTAAATATTTCCTATTGAGCTTTCTATGTTTTAATTTACATTGTTAACTTCTGTAGGATAAATTATAGAAACCGCTAAAAGTCAATAGCGATTCATTTCATTCATTTAGCGATCATTTTAACATTCTTTAGGAAAAAAATTATGTTATTATGCATCGGATATATTGTAACTTTTCTGACATGTATTGATGTATTTGAGAGCCTGTTGAATTTTTGGTAAGGCAAACTCGACAGATTCGGAGACATTGAAATAAAAAATTGAGGAAAATTAACAATAATTTTTTGTGAGTTTTATAATGTTGGTAAATTTTTTTCGTCTAATATTTATGGAGTGGAATGTTTTAGTATGATTTCTTTGATTACTTTCAGTATAGTTTTAAAAATGACAATTTATGATTTAATTTGCTTCAAGGAAAATGATAATTTATTATTTAATCATGATTCGAATAAATTCATAAAATCAAACAAAACATTTTTCATATTTTATCATAATTATAGAAAAAATCAATTATTTGCTCGCACATTTTTGTCGTTATTTTTACCAAATATATCCAAAATTGAAATAGTATCATAGATACAATTCTTTTATGCAGATTTCAAAATATTTATCAAAACTTTTTTAATAAAACCATATCTCACAATATATATTCCTCTCTATTTATCCTAATGTGATCGACATCTGTTCATGTATACCTTGACAAAACATTTATTAAAAATGTTATTGTTCCGGCAGAGACCTTTGGAAAAACAAAAGAACTTTATATATTCATATGTATATGTATATATATATATATATATATATATATATATATTTATATATATATATATATGTGTGTGTATATATAGTATATATATACATATATGTATATGTATATGTGTTTATATGTATATATATATATATATATATATATTGTTAGACACTACGTTCCCCGTTCGTAATTATTATTATTAACGGTATTCTTTATTACTAACGGTCAATATGAAAATTGCGCAGTATGTTTGATTATTCATCGGCACAATTATGCATTGTAGTTTATCAACTTTAACAAAACCTCAAATGAAAAATGCAACAAATTTGGTTAATCATCTATTGTTCTTCGTACTTATAGATTTTTATAATGTATATGCAAAGTAATAAAATGTATATCTTAAAGAGATTGAGTCACCCTACTTGACTAAGTAGTATAAAAAGCCTTGCAATAACGTACAGTTAGATAGCTTAGTTTTAGTTATGTAGACAGTTGGTTTCAGTTTAGAGCTCAGTTAGTGGCAGTTGAGTTTTAGTTGAATCATGTAGTTCAGCAGTTCAGTATCAAGTCAGTCGTGTGAAATGTAAAAGTAATATGGAATAAATAATCGGTCTTTGTTTGTCTGTACTGTTCAGAGTCAATTTAAAGGGGAAGGGGTGTTTGACATAAAATCACAAAATATCACTTGGGAGAAGAAGGGGTAGAAGTAAGATATCACGTGTATTTATTTTTTACCTGAGTTCTTTTTAAAAAAATCTAAACATTTTCAAAAAAATCAAAAAAAATTCATTTTTTTCTCGTAACTAAAAATACACATGATGTTTGTTGGGGGAGGGAGGAGTAATTTTAAATATCACCACATATCACCAGAGGGTGGGAGTGGGGTTTCAACAATCCTTGTAAAATTGGTCACGTGATTAATGGATGCCTCCTTAGCGCTTTCACAGCTAATACGAGGATGTTAGCCAAAACGTATAGGTATCAATAAAACTTATGAAGAATTAATACAATTTTTATTATCCAGCATCAAATTCAATTTATACATACATATATATATTCAATTTAGTGATGCAATAAGTTTACATTGACTATTCATTACACTTGTCCAATGAATAAAATAATTTCTAGATCCCTTGTTACAGACACTCTGTTTGCAAGCATATGAATAAGAATGTGCGCGGGAATGAATTTGCATGCGGACCCGGCAGTGTCGGGTGTCACGGTTGCCCGTATCTTAATCCGAGGCAGGATCAAGTACAAAATCGCCCTGAAGAATGCTAAGATATCTGATTTTTTTTGAAACGAGTAAAATGTCAATAACGTCAAAATATCCTAAGGAATTTACGAGTATTTTGAAAAGCAATTTCATATAGCTATCCGTATTATGATAAAGCCGCTGAAGTATCGAATAATTCATAGTAAATCTTTACCATATAATGTCGCTGACGGAGAGAAATAAATATCGAATCTTTATTGTGTAGCTGGCCATAAGCTTTTTAGTTCCATCGCGATAAAAATATTATATTGGTAAAAATACAAGTAAAATAAATTATTGTTAAACTTTAAATTGAACTCTTTCAATCAACAAGTAACATAACTGTATACCGAACTGTGGATCAATTCTGAAATTTCATACTTGTCTTTTATATCTGCTTGGAACGTATATTTAATCCTTTATGCAAAGAATAAATCGATGGAAAACTTAGACCATAAGAATAGTTGGATTTAAAACTTTTAAAGTTACGAACTTTCCATCTATTTTTAAATTTCAGCTTGGTAATCTCGGTGGACCGACGTCACCTCTCGACGGTGGCATGTGAGTATTAATACGCTTGCATAATACATACATCGTTGTTTCAAGTGACACAGTGTTGCCAGGAATGAAAAATAAAATGAACCAGGAGGAGCAAAAAAGTGTCCTCCACAGGTTTGTGAAGTAATTTTTCAAATTTTCAAAAAAATGAACTACTGAAATATCTGTAACTAATTACTTCCAAAAACTAATTGATGATACCATGCCAAATTTTGCTTTAGCTTTTATTTGCAGATTAGATATCATTAAAAGTTATTGCAGTATTACTCACAGAAATTATTACTAGTCACGTTTGTGCATTGGCTGTACAAAAATTGATAATACCGTTTAAAATGATGTATTTAGCTTCAATATCAACTCCAGTTATATCTCCATTTATATTTATGAAGCTAGATCACTATTCTGTCATGTTAAATCGCTAAAAGTTCAAAATGCCATCAAAAAAGTTTCTACAGTTGTAATAACATTTTGAAACGTTGTAAATAAGTTAGAAAGCTGAAGCGGTACAAATTGAAGTGCAATAAAATATTTTTAATGAAAATATTTTAATTAATAAAATATTAATTTAACTTTTTGCTGCGTAACCCATGTGACCCATGTCATTGTTCAAACATTTCATATTTTTGGGTCAATTTAGAAACATAGATATCATTATATGAGTTCATTTAATTTTATATAAATTGCCCTCACAATTTTCAGTCTCAGTATTCAAACAAAGGATTACATTTGCAAACATTTGTGTCTCTCAGAGATCATCATGTCGTAATTATTTTATGGAAATTAATATGATATTTAAAACTGCATAGGCAATAGACATATAAGAGATATTTGTTTACCGTTTATAATTGTAGTAAATTATATTATTATTAAGTACACCCTACATTTATTCCTATATTCCTGGCAAATGCCAGATTTTTCATCAAGAACAACGACATTTCACACATGCTACCATTGGAAATTATCATTGAGAATCGACAATATCAGAATATTTTATCATCATCATGTAGAGTATCAAAAAATCCATAACGACATATCAGTTCTCTATATTAATCTCTTACCTAAAGCTAACTCAAGAACATAGTGAAAAAAATTACTTCAGAAAACGAAATTTCTTTCAATCTCTTTAACCTCGTTTCAAACATTTATGTCCACCTTATGAATAATAAGTACCTTGCAAATCGACTTATATATGTATTTAAGCAGTGTACAAAGAACAAGTGCTTCATTTGTATGAAAATTTATTTACCTTTGAATATAAAGAAAAAGTACTCTACTTTTAAAGAAGATAAGTTCTGGGAATATAACAATAAAAGGAAATTGAGTGTAATATGCGCAGAATGGAAACAAGTGCATAAGTATTTCGACTACTTTGTAAGTGGGTTACCCTCTATGGGTATTCTGCGAGTGTTTTAGTTCATTCAGAAAATATACTGCACCTTCTTTTCCAAGTATAATTTATAAATATATATAATCTTATATTTACTTTAGTTAATTTTGCTCTCTCGACAATATACTTTTCAACGTTATATAGTACAAATTCATTCATTGGTTTGTTAGAGTGTGCATATCAATCTGGTATGAATTACAAATCATGTATAAACTTCACTAATTTTAATTTTCAATAATGAAATAAATCAATTTGTTCTATGATCCTGTCATCACGTTTAAAATCTTCTCCAATGAGAAGACCCTTTATAATATGAACAAATTAGTTGATTCAATGTTAATTAATTTTATCAAATCTTATCGCAAAATCCTCAATCCCCTTCTCTGAATAAAATAAAACACTAGTTCCAAATTACTTTTTTATATAAAAAAATAAGTTTTTAATGTACACCAGGCCTAACCCTTCGAAGGTTCGTCAATCGTCAAAATTCTCATCACGTACCAAACGTACGTCGTCATCGGAAACGCAACTGCCACGTGCCAAATACTTCCAGGAATCTGTGAGTAAAATATATAGGAAATACTGAGACTTGGGGATGCTAAGAAATAAGGGAAAAAATGAGAAAAAATGAGAAAAAATAAAAAAAAAACGCTAATGATGCTGCACCAGATAACTGAAATAGAAGGTACATGAGTTTGATTAAAGCCTAATAAGCGAACTATCAAGAAAAGGTTTTATAAAACTTAATGAATAATTATCGTTGACAAATTAGATCTTGAACAGTCATATGCAATAACTAATCAGATTAATACAAATATTGTATAGTCAAAAACTCGAAATACTACTTCAGTAGATACTGCCTATGAGCACTACTTTGTAGTAGCACGAAGCAGAGAAAATATAATATTTTATATATTTATTTAATATTGCATAATATTAAAAGTAGGTTTTATAATTATTCATCAAATATGGTTTATTTGAATTAAGTTTGATATAAAGTAATCAAGTTTAAGCAAAATCGACGTCCATCCTAACGATTTAGCCAGCCATGAAGATTGTCACCTTCATGGCCAATTTAATAAATGAAAAATACGTCCGAACAACTTTAGATTGAGTTTTGTTGCCATTTATCGCTTGGAAATAATAAATTACGATTCATTTTAATTAAGTTTGAAATTGCCCTGAATAATATAATTTTTATTTCACTTTTTTCATAATAAATAACGCTGTGAAATCGGTTTTGTTTGCATTATTAAAGTTTTAATAGCAGCCTGAAAATACGTCGAATGAATTTATGGTAGTGTGTATAATACTCAATCATTATTTTCCTTTATGTGTCACAACTTGATTTATCCGATAGGTTGGGAAAAGAAGATAAAACCGATTGCGTGGCATATTCTAGAAAAACTACGTTTTCACAATCGTGTTTCCTTGGGTGAATAGATCTGGATGTTGTCTTATAGACGTCATCAGTATGGAAAAAGGATGGTCATTTGTGTTTATAGATACAATTTGTAAACTGAAATATATTATTTTTTATATTTATATAAGCTAATATTTTTATAAAAATTATTTTGTATTCACAAAAAAATAAAACAAATCCTTGAAAATCATAATAAATTTTGTAAGAAGTAAAAATCCATAAACATGATAGAAGTGCAGTCATGTTGACACATATTGGTAATCAATATTATTTCAAAATGTGTTTTTCACTTCTTAGTTCTAAGCCCCAAGGATGAATTTATGAGTGATTGGTTGTACCGGCGAGTGAAATCATGAATTCTGAACGGTTACGGAGAAAAGATACGAAATATAAAACTTAAAACGCCAATGACAGTAATTTCTTGTGGGTTTTTCTGCCGCAATGCTACAGAAAATGCAGTAGAAAAATACGGTATCGACAATTCTATAGACATGATCTAAAAAACATGTAAGGTAAAAATAGAGAAGGCAAAAATCAGAAAGCAGAAGAGAGAAGAAAAATATTATATATATATATATATATATATATATGAAGTAGAAAATGTCATGACATCCTAATGTTTTATGATTCATCTTTCATAAGCCAACTCGTCTGGTTTCAATATAGATACATCACACATTATTTTATTAATTTTCATAAAATTATCCAGCAAAAAATTGAGTCAAATTAAGCTTTTCCATTATATCTTTTCACATTGCACACGCTCCAAATAAAAGCAAAAAAATATTTTTTCATTAATTATTTCTCAAATTCTTAAAATTTTCAACCCCTCACACTTATGGTAACATGTACCTACTGGTGTTTATTTGTTGGTAGATGTATATTTGTATCCATATAAGATTTTTATATTTCCAGGAATAAAATTGAAATATCTGATATATTATCTTGGGATTCTTTACATTTGACATTATAAGCGGTGTTTGGAGTGCACAATGCGGGCACGTGCTGAAGAAGCTATCGCACGTGTCGGGCTTCTTCTATCACCAGATGAAAGAAACACGTTCAGTATGTATGCGTATGTGAAATTGTCAAAATAGAGCTTGAGCTGGCAAATATCGGAAAGTATACTTTATAATATTATAAATATTTGAATTTATAAGTGAACTATGTTAAGGGAATGAAAATTTTCTAATCAGTTTTAATTACAATAAATAAATCTAAAACTCCATTACTGTTTCTGAAATTCTTACAATCATTGCAAAAGCTTATAAAAAATCATTTTTCTTGTTAGTAGTAAATATTGTTAAAAAATACATAATAACTGAAATCATCTCTTACGTACATTAAAATCTTTTTTTCTGCGAAAATTATTTCTAAAATAATATAGGGTGGAGCGAAGCACAAGGGTCCGCTGGGAGAAAGGTTCACCACCAATATCTAAAAAACAAGGAATTTTCTTAACAACCATATTTGAAAGTAGAGGGAAAAAAATAGCCTCAAATCAAGCAAAGTCGCTATCAAGAGATGACCATGTTTGATAATCCGTAATAAAAGTATTTTCTTTCGTTGTTAGTTTTTTGGTTGTGAGCACTGTTGTTTAGCGTTACTTGAATTTTTTATAAGATGTATTAATCTTAAGTTAGATTCCACAGATGATTCTCTAAAACTTCTAAAATATCTTACATGTATGTAGGGTAAAATAGACCAAATGGTACTTTACCATGGCTACCATACCATAGTTAAAATGAGCCATTTTACAAAAATAATAGTCATTCCAACTCTACTGATAAATATGATGAAGTTTTTATACTGTGTTATCTTTGTAAAAAAAATGTTTCTTTGAAATTTATATTTTGCATTGGTTGAATATTGTATCTACTATTTTATAAAATCCATTTAAAATCATAAAATAAGATATTGTGTTTGTTTTCCACCTTTCTGTTCATATTACTTTGCCTATAGGGTAAAAAAGACCAGGTGAAAAATTTTAGAAAAAGAGTGAAAAAACATATTTCTGCAATGATGGTAATTTACTGTGCATACTCAGGTAGTTGTTTGTTCGATATATGGTATTTGTTGTGGTGTAATTGGTTTGGTTTTTACAATATAATTGCTCAAAGTCAAATTGGACCTTGTCTAATACGATTCTCGCATAATACACCACTTTACCCCGGACCCCTCACATTATATAATCAAAATAACATTGAGAAAGTCTTTATACTGTGTTATCTTTGTAAAAAAATGTTCCTTTGAAATTTATATTTTGCATTGGTTGAATATTGTAGCTGTTATTTCGTATTTAAAATCAATAAATAAGATATTGTGTTTTCTACCTTTCTGTCTATATTACTCTGTCTATGGGGTAAAAAAGACCAGATGACAAATTTTTGAAAAAGAGTAAAAGAACATATTTCTGCAATAATGGTAGATTTACTGTGCCTAGTCAGATAGTTGTTTGTTTGATACAAGGTATTTATTTCGATGTAATTGGTTTGGTTTTCACAATATAATTGCTCAAAGTCAAATTGGACCTTGTCTAACACGAATTCTCGCATAATACACCACTTTATGACAGTCTCCTTACATTATATAATCAAAATAACATGAGTTTGACTTCTCGCATGTGTTATTCGAAGTGCAACAATTTGTGGCACCTATAAATAAAATAAAATAAACGTAGTAATAAACATTTGAAGGTTAAGATTTAGCATTTGAGATTGTGTAAAGCGCTTGAATAAACACCATTAACATAGCTTTTGTTCGGTTTCGTGGGACAAGCTATGCAGAACTACTTTCAAGACCGGCAACATAACATAGTTATTTTATCCGAAAATTGCCCCATTAATCTATAACATTAGCAATTTTCAATTTTGAAGTTTGTATCGCTTTTGTGCGTTAAACTCCACTTGACCAGAATTACATAAAACCTACTATCATTCAATCTTTAATCATTTAGCAATATATCATTTATCTCAAGAAATATGTTACGGCTCTTATATTAATTCGGCCACAGTCGTCAAAAAGCAACCCAACAAGTTTCGTGATGTTGACAAATCGTAATTGAAAACAGTGATCGCGCGACATGTATTGCGACCGCACGCGGTGGAGTAAGCTTAGCGTGACCCGAGGCGAATACTAAAATTCGACCGAGTTTAAACGATATTTATTTGTTGATCTTGAACAGAATGTTTTGTGTCTGCAAATACGAGAATGTAATAAACAAATACAAGTTTTGATGAGAAGACGAAAGATATATGGCAAGGAGAATTGGTTTTGAAATTTTAGTCTCAGCATTTGGTAGAGTAGAGCGGTGAAAAAATTCACCATCATTGTCTCAAAAACAAGCAAAGTATAGAACATCTTAATAATATCATATTAAAGTTGAAGGCAAAATATGTGTAACCAGTCATTACCTTAATTCTTGCGACGACGAGATGAACGGAAAGGTATCGATATTCATGCCAAAAAGATTTTTGTAATTAGTAGATTTTTTTTGGTTTTGAGCTCTATTATTTAGATATACGGTAGAATCTCGATTATCCGGACCTCAGTTATACGGATTCGAGATTATCCGGACTATCAACCGCGACCAATTTATATGTATGTACATATCTACAATTCGAATTTTTCCATGATTGGTGCAATTTAGTATATGTATGTAATGTAATCAAAGAAAATATATATGTACATAAATAAGAAAGTGTTAATTTCCCAATAAACATTGATTTTCGTTGATGTCTAGGTATGTCATTATTATCTTTAATAAATACATAACATTATTCTTCATACATTTGATTATCCAGATGCCTATCGCCAACAATTAGTCTGGTTAAACGAGAGTTTACTGTACGTTATTCAATTACATTGTAAGATGTATTGTTACTCATAAATTAGATTCAGCAGCATATTTATATAACCTCTATGAAAACTTGCATACAGGTAGGATAAAAAAGATCAACTAAAACTTTACATTGAGAAAGGTTCAAGCAATAAGAAATGGTAAATAAGAAAATAAACTAAGTTAAAAAAGCACCAGCAAGAGAGATAAATTATATAAACTTGTGGGGTGTATGGCATCGTGCCTTAAGGCAAATTGCTGGAACTTTCCGTACCGTAACGGAATGTGAGGAATTATGAATGTTTTCAAATAGATTATTATTAATATTGTAACATTGTCTAATATTTATAACAATTATATAAACTAAATTGCAAAGTTGAAATTATTTGTTTAAAGTACATTAGAACTATAGTCAGAAAAAAACAATAAAATCTGAATTATTTTCGATATACAAAAACAAATTGGTTTTTGAAAAAAAAAGTTGAAACAAAAATGGTTTTTCTCCAAAATCATAAGACAAGCAGAAAGTTCTTTGAATCATTTAAATCGGACACTTAGGTCTCTCAAAAACTGCCATTTTTTATACATTTAGCTTCGTATTTTCGAAATGGCTAGGCCTGCCTTTGCCAAAAACTAAAAAACACTTCTCCCAATTATTACTAATTGAATGTTTTTTAGATCATTCAAATCGGATGCTCCATTCTCTCAAAAACTAAAATTCTATTTTCTGCACTCTTTGCTTTTCGTCTCCGTAACTGCTGGACCTGCCTTTGTCAAAAACTGATCAGCTCATCTCCCTAGGAATGGAATGTTTTTTGAACCATTCAAATCGATTGATCCGTGCGCCCGAAAACGTGACTGGAAATTTGTATCCATACATACATACACACACACATCCATTTTTTCTGAGGTATGCCAAAATGTTCAGAAACCTTCAAAATGTCGAGAAATGTAAAAATTTTCAATTTCGATTTTTGGCCCATTACAATAACTTACCCTACGGAAAGTTAATAATAATTCAATTCTACTGATGAATATTTTTTTCGAATCAAGTTTACATACAATGAAATATTTGTAAAAAATGTTCCCATATTGTTTAATGGGAATTGTTAGTATTTAAAATAAATCTCTGTGAAATTTAAAAGAAATACGTTGAACCTGTTTGTCCTCTGCCCCGTTCATGAGGCAAAAACAACAGCTGGCAAATTTTAGAAAAATAGTAAAAAAAAACATATTTTCAAAATTAGGAGTTCACTGGAAATGTTACTGAACATGGTTCGACAGTTTGTTTGATACATGTTATGTAGCCATGTAGATGAACTACATGAACATAATTACATGAAGTATAATTACTGAAACACAAATTGAACCTTAATGCCTTAGTAAATAGCAAAGGAGAAATCAGTTCAGTCAGTTTTGAATGCATAAAACTATATCATTATCTTTGAATTACTGGTATAAATATTTCAAACCGCTAAATATGCTAATAAACAATATTTTGTTATATATGCCAACAATAAGAAGGCATTAATCCATATAATACATTATGGTATTTGATACTTTTAATATTAAGAATCCTATAAATATTGTAACTATTGAATATATAACTATTTACATTGAATAGATATATAAGGCTGTATTTTTATGTTTTGCATAGAATGCCTAAAACAAGTCAATACATACTAAAATATAACAAACCATACCGTTTCCTATGTCTAACCAAGGCACGTACGTGCAACTCCATAAAGGCGTTGCCATTCCAACCCGAACATTATTTCGATAGGAAACTCTTCGCGGCAGCAATTCGCCGCGTTATCCAAAACAAGACAAAGAACGAAAGCGATCTGCGGCAGCCCCGGTCTCGCATTAATGCACCCATTCTCAGCAGCAAATACACGCGTAATCTCTGTTTCCCACATTCTCAAAGCGTGTTATTGCCATTACATAACATATAACGCAACGTATTTCGATTATATGCTAACCCATTTCATTTCGACGAGAGAGTCGTTTGGTCAACACGGCGCGAAATTTCCAACGGGGGGCTAATAGGCATATTACTCATTTATGGGGAATAAAGATCAAATAATATATCTTGATTTCAAATCAGTGAATACTCTTAATTAATTGTCGTTTTTAGTAAAAATCGCTGCTACACATATAATTCAAAAAATCTAAGAAATATTACAAGCAATTCTTATAATTTAGGAGTGACAATTAACCCTCTATAATCCCGCGTATTATTTAGGTTACATGTCATATTTTTCGATATTTTACAAAAAAAATTAACTTTTTTGTGAGCTGAAGCATAAATCTTATTACCATAACATAGTCCAGACAACCAATATCCATATTTTTAACCTTTGTCAAGCTTTTCAAACTGAAATAACATTTTTATATAAAAAAAGGGTGAGCATAATAAGTGGCTATTACTTGAGTAAAACAAGTCAATAATATGAAAAAAATTTTTAAACTGATTGTTTTTTTTCATTTGCATATAATAACTTATAATTACAGTTTTTATGTCCCGCCAATTTTTTGAGTGTAGAACAAAAATTCGGCCCAAAAAGAGTTAAAATTTATGAATAACTAAGAATTGAAATGACATTGAATACGCTTGTGAAATGAAAAAACATTAAATATTTTGTCATTAGGCATACGCACATCAAATTATCAGATATTTTATAGAGATTTTAACAATAAGTAGAAATTTTGTTTACATTCCTATGGGTTCCGTACCAATGTTTAACCGTTAGACGGCAACACGGCGCTTTCGCGCTTTGACATTTCGTCTCTATGCAGATAAAGCAGTACGATTGCTTTGAAAAAAAGTTCAGAATTTCCAAAATATTTCAAAATAAATTTTTCTTCAAAAAGTCTTTTTTTTTTCAAAAAAAAGGAAATTGCTGTCAAAAATTTATAGTTCCCCAAAAATCTATTTTTTTCAGAGTTAATTTTTTTCAAAAATGTTAATCTTTTTTATTTTTATTTTTTTTTTTTGTGCGGGAAATTCCAGCAATTTGCCTTTAGGCACGATGCCATGCGCCCCACTAGTTTTAAATAAGATTGATAATATTATGTTAAGTATTATGTAGTAAAAAATTTTAAATATTAAAATCAGATTCAGCAAATTTTGTAAGATCACAATTTTTTTCTTTATGCAAAATAATATCATTATTTAATTAATTTTAGTTCTTCAAATTTTAAGTTCATTTTGTTTGAGTATTTTCATTGAGAATTTTAATTATTCATTAGAAGTGAATTCGAAACGATTATCAACTAAAAATACAAGACAAAGAATTAAAAATATTAGCAGCCAATTCGTCGAAACAAAATCATAACGACATGTACATGGTCTGTTCAAAAAGTACCCGGAATTACTAATAATTAAATTTCGCGGGTCTGGAGTGTCTGATTGTCAAAATTTTTTTTATTGTGTTGGTATACATGCCCCTAAAGTATGATGAAATTTTCAGCTATATTCACTGTTTACTTTGTCTGTGGTAGTCGCTAAGGTTCGACGTGTTTTTCTGAGCTCGGCGATTTTTACAATGGAAGAATTGAAAAAGTCAAAGAATTTGTATTAAATTTTGCGTAAAAAATGAAATAAAGTGTTGCAAAGTGCAAAAATTCACCAGATATGGCTCCGTGTGACTTTTTCCTATTCCCAAAGTTGAAGAGACCCATGAAAGGACGGCGGTTTTTCCTCGATTGAAGAAAATCGCCGAGAGTGCTCAAGGACATATCAAAAAGTGAATATCAAGGGTGCTTCGAAAATTGGAAAAAACGCTGGCATAAGTGTATTATATCTGGGGGGGACTACTTTGAAGGGGACCACATTAATGTAGACGAATAAATAAATATTTTTTTGAAAAAACGAAAATTACGAAAAAGACCTCGTATTCTAAACTTTTCGGCAATACATAAAAGTATTCAACAAGCTCTATCTAGAAAGCTACGAAAGCACACAAAGAAAGCTCACACCATTGATAAAATAAATAGAAGAAAAAAAATAAAGATTTAAATTATGAAATAATAAAGGGAACAGAATATGTGAATAAAAATTTTTTGATAAAAAATCGTTTTGGGGTTTATTTTTTATCTTTCTTCTAAATTGATCTGCATAATTTTAAATAGTCGCAAATACATGACAAAAAGTCAAACATCCAACATTTTTATTCTAGTACACTTACTACAGTTTTGCTGAGTTGCAACATATCCTTAAGTGTACCCTTCACACTCGCATAAATTTTGAATAAGATGTTTACCGATTCCGTAGCTACATATCCGAATAACTCTATGTATAGGATAACGGATACGATGCTAAAGGTCAATCCGCCGATGGTGGCAACGAAACGCGCGGGGTCCATGGCAGACAAACGACATAACATTCAAAACGACGACGGTCATTACATATAATGGCTTCGGTTTAATTAACCCCCAACCCCCCACAATTCACACGGCCTCATATATGCCTGTCGCCGCCGCTGCCTCCCCTGATGCCGTACTCCTGCGAGTAGGCTGAGCGCTTTACGTAGCAACACTTTATAACTGTTTTTTGACTTTTTTACAGTAAAAACTTAGAATTTTTTTCGCATTATTGTTATTTGTATTATACAAAATCTATACAAAATGAAGCCAAAGAGTTTGAAATTTAGATGAGGAATATAAGTGTGGAAAGATGTCGAAGAAATTGTTTAACCCTACAAGGCTCATTTTTCTTTAATTTGTGACAAAATATATTGTTTCTAACTAGTTATCAGAAGATAAGGAAAACTTATAAAAATGAAAATAAACCCTTTTGGCAAATATTTGTATTATTACATTGCTAAATAAATACAGATGTTAAGACATGTCGCTAATCATAGTTGTAAGGCTATAAAAATGATTGAGGTTGGTGTTCCACATCGGGAACTAGGCGCCTTGTAGGGTTAAGAAGCAACAAATGGAGTAACTAACACTGCAAAAAGAAGACATAAATTTTGACTGTAGCGATTTCGGAAGAAAGAGCATTTAATACTGACTTTCAACTATGACTGAAATTATGAACCAATTTGTTGAGAATGATCCAAATTTTGAAAAAAGTTCAAAAGCAGAACGGGGTGAATTAGAATTTTATAAGTATTAAATTTAATACATACCAATTTTTATCCATTTTTCCCTAACACCATTATTTAGATGTTAAGATAGCCCCGTTTAGTACTGCTTCGCTGTAGCTCAACCTTTCGCTGTTCGCTCTCACCCTCTCACATATCATTTTCTGAGCAAGTAAGCTTAGGACCGCCATTACTCATGGTGATACGTGGTGATATTCAAAATTAGCCCCCCTCCCCCAGAAACCATCACTTGTATTTTTTGTTGCAAAAAAATCGTAATTTTTTTTAAATATTTGGATTTTTTTTCAAAATTCAAGTAAAAAATGATTGCACGTGATATCTTACTAGACCCCTACTAGACCCCATGGTGCTTAAGCGAGCAGTTAATGATTTTTCGATCATTTCAAGTAAAGCTCTCATTGTAATATTCATTATACAATAGTTAATAGTAAACCAACAATTTTATTAAAGTTTTTCCCGTTAATAGTAAACCAACAATTTTATTAAAGTTTTTCCCGTTAATAGTAAACCAACAATTTTATTAAAGTTTTTCCCGTAATTAAAATTTTCGATACAAATTTTCGTCGACGATTTCGGGAACACGGATGAAGCAATTTGAATAATTCAAAAAACATTCGAATCGTATTTATAAGGAGACGTGCTGATTAGTTTTGGCCAAGGCAAGTCTAGCCGTTCCAAAGATATGAGGCAAAAAGTGCCAAAAACGGTAACTCAGTTTTAAGAGAACGGAGCGTCCGATTTGAATAATTCAAAATTTTACTTGTACTAACAAGATGAAGAACTGATCAAATTTTCATAAAGCCAGGTCTAGCGGTTTCAGAGATCTAGTAAAAAAAGTAAAAAAAAAATGCCATCTGGCGGTCAAAAATGATCATTAGACGTATGTACATCAAATTATCAGATATTTTTATAGAGATTTTAACAATAAGTATAAATTTTGTTTACATTTCTGTGGGTTCCGTACCAATGCCTATACGTTAGACGACGGCGCGGCGCTTACCCGCTTCGATATTTCGTCTCTATGCAGATAAAGCAGTACGATTGCTTTGAAAAACAGTTCAGAATTTCCAAAATAATTCCAAATAAATTTTTCTTCAAAAAGTCTTTTCTTTTTTCAAAAAAAAAAAAAATTTGTCAAAAATTTATAGTTTCTCAAAAATCTAATTTTTTCAGATTAAATTTTTTTTTCAAAATGTTAATCTTTTTTAAAAAAAATAATTTTTGGTATGGGAAGTTCAGCAATTTGCCTTAAGGCACGATGCCATGCGCCCCACTAGTTTTCAATTCTAATTAGAATGAAGTCCGAAGCTCTCAGACTACAACCCCAACGAACTTTTACAGCATCATCGGACGTTTATAACGGCCCAGTGTATTCGCCGCATGACTCGAACAAATACTAAACGTTATTCGTCTCGTATAATGTGTATTTTTATAACCAACGTTTAATGGAATGCGGGTGGCTTTCCATACTAACAAAACACAAACAACGCGAGATGGAAAGATATTTTTCATTCTCAAAAGACAGGAATAAATCGTTGTTTTGTTTGTTAATATAAAAATTCTCATAAATTATCGTTTTAGTATGAAATAAATAAATGATTTTGAGCACTGTTATTAATAATATCCGAATATAATTTTTTGGTATACGTTATTTAATTGTTTTATAAGATGTTTGTTATTTCTAAGATAGATTCAATTTAATCTCTATAAAAGCTTGCATATGCTTAGAGTAAAAGAACCAATTGAACTTTACACTGGCAAAAGTTAATCAATAAGTAAATTCAAGACAAAGCAATATTACCAAATACCATTGTGCCCCGCTCTACCTATGTTCAAAATAATTTTCTAATTGCAATATATATATAAATATATATATATATATATGCATGTGTGTGTATGTGTATGTGTGTGTGTGTGATTCCTTTGCTTCTATATACGATATACATATATTTTTATACGTCCCACAATGTTCATACAAAGTTTTAAAATCATGGGATACCTTCCACTTGCGGTTTGTATGAAAACACATAGCTTTCCGCTTTAAAAGAACTTCAAAAGAAAAATCGCTCGTATTAGAGACATACCTATGCAGATCGAAGAACGTAAGAATTTATGGTTGTGTGTCACTTTTCAGGCAAACCATTTTACCATTGAACGCAAATAGGATTAAGGAAGTCGCACAGAAATCTTCGAATTGAATCCTCTGACTCAAGAATTTTTACACAGACTAAGAGCCACGTTTGCGCCGATACGAGCACTGAATTTAGATAGGATATATATAATTCAATCACATTTTACGTTTAAGTCCTTGCCAAATCATATCCCGGATTGGATGCGCTTTCCGTTACACAAATGAACAAATATAAAAAGATACCGAGGGATAGATATAAAGCATATGTGGTCACTGAGAGGAAATTTTATACATCTAATTTTGGAAGTCAGCGATATATATTATTATTAGGTATAAGAATTATTTTATCACAAGTGTAAGCAAAAACTACTGTAAATTACAAAGTAATATCATTTATTTCACTTTCAATATATTGAATATTCGCACAAAATATTAATTTTATGGTTATTTTTGAATATATTTTATTAACACTCTAATTGTCATTGTTTACGAATATCTCGGAACTCATTGCTGGATGTTCCAAAATTATTTAAGCAAAGAATTTCTCAGTACCTATTTCTTTGAGCCTCCAAGTTATTAGGAGACTACAAAAATGTAAAGTTTTATCTGTTATTAATAACAGAATTGTACATTAGCATATGCATATAATATAACAGAAAATCAATTTCAGGGATCCAGAAAACAAACGTTATAAAAAATGTCATTTGGCCCTCAAAAATGCAAAAATTCAAAATGCTCAAATTAAAGGATGTTTAATAGATATTGCAATAATAGTACAATTTTGTTCCCATTTTTTGGAT
>NW_020537646.1:15138111-15188245 GCF_003426905.1 Ctenocephalides felis | reverse complement strand
AAAAACAGATGAAAAAACTTTTTACTATTGATAAAGGAATCACTTAAGATAGTTATTACAATATTTTTTGGTTTAAATAAGGCTGTCTTAGATATATTACATGCATCAAAAGTTTCAATAACTTCAAATCTCCTAATCCGAATTAGTCTATGGTAACATGGATAATATGAATTAATCATTGTGAAACCTGTAAGCATACAAAAGTATTATTATTTAAATTAATGGATTCTGTAAACTAAAATGCAGTTAGTCCAATTTCAAGGTCCCTCATGTTCATCTCTGCCTCCTTTTAGTGTGTTAAGTTTGTAAGGAAACAAATGTGGTCCTGTAGTTTCAAGAGAAATTTCTTGACTACAGAACTATGTCCGGCCACAGGTATGGGTTTTATCATGCCCATATTGTGGTGTAGTAAATAAACTTTATAATAAATAGCTAAACATACTTTAGAAATAGTTTAATGTGTCATTTTTAGAATAATTTAATTCTTTGGGTCCTAATTTTCAAGTCGTAATCTGGCAATCTTTAGAAAATATGAAAATTATTTGGGGATAATGAAATAACAAAAAAATAAAATAATGAAATAATAAAAAAAAAATTATATATAATAATTAATAATTATTATTTATAAAAATGTGATAATTTAGTGAAGATTTTACATTAAAAACTTGAGAAAACACGCCAATAACCTGGATCAAACTGTTACAAAATATTTAGATATTTTAGACAACAACAGGAACTGCTAAAATAAAATCTTATTCAATGTTTGATGTTATGACTTCTTGATTCTTTGGCAAAAAGACTTGATGATGATTTAAATATAAACTTTCTAGAGAAAGTTTTAAGATTCAGCAATGCACATCAATTTCAGAATTAGAAGATCATCTAAATGGTATACTTACTAGATGTATTGATAATTTTAAGTTAAATTCAGCATTTTTTATATAACTGCCTTGAAAGCTTACGTATGGATGGGGTAAAAAGGACCAACTTTCACCTTACCAAAGTTGTAAAATAGCTCTAGATACAAATTCTATAAAGTTGAAGAAAGAAATTTTAATAGATAATTTTTTGGACGGTACGAATTGTTTATTGCAACTCCATTTTTAAGTTTATAAGATATTAGTTATAAGATTCAGCAATATCACTTTTGAGAAATTAGAAAATCATTCAACTGGTATACTTGCACAAACTGTTAAAGATAGCACAAGCTAGAAGGTGAAGAAGAAAATTTTAATAGATAGTAAGAATTGTTCATTGCAACTACATTTTCCTTCATCAATCATCATTAGAGTAACTAATATCTGAATTTAAAAATACGTACATGATTACATGTGTTTATATGAGTGATACATTGATAGAATGCAGTTTGTTTTTTATTCATAATTTTTTATTTGTATACGTCAATTCCTAGTAGATCAATTCCTAGCCACTGGGTATCGCCACTAATTCATAGTCGACGTTGTTTTTTCACATATATTGTTAAATTGTTTTTTCACAATGATAAATAGATCGCAGAATAGAGATATAAAAATTAAATACATCAATATCAAAATCAACTATCCTAAACACATATATGTGTAAGCGCATACCAATACATTGCACCACAATTAAAGCAAATAAAAGAAAATCATTAACTATACTAAGGAACCGATTCTGACGGCATAACAAAAAATGTAATGGCAAGGCCATGTTACGCTCCAACTTCCTTACATTATGCTACTGAATCATATTGAATACTGTCAAAATTTCATGTATTTGTTATGCTTCAGGCTTTTACACATAAACTGCAGCCTCACTCGTATGTTATGAAGCTGTGTCAGAAAACGCCCTGTTATATAAGATGTTTTTTGGCACTTGTGCGGTTTCTAGGTTATGTGGCAATCTTAGAAATATGCCTGACTGCACACTAACCCATGGCTTTTGACAATATTTTGTATGGAAAGTTCTTTATAACATGGCCTTGCCATAACATTTTTCTGTTATGCGGCAGAATCGTTACCAAGTCTATATCCTCTCTTTGAGCTTGCTGAAACCATTGCGTTTATGAATATGTCGTTTATGAATCGTTGAAACTATATAGTAGACCTAATTCGGGACGGTTCAATAACAAATCATGCATTCTATTTAGTAGCCCAAGCCGTAACAGTTCGATCTACCACTGAATCAACTCGAACAATTGCAGAAGTTCGATTGATCACTCCGTCTATAGCACGGACATAAAACATTTGCGTTGATCAACGCATTAAAGCTTCAATCTGCTGTGACAGCGCATATGCAAATTCGGGTCTAATTCGTGGCGTGTTTCTGCGGAAGGTAGAGGGCCCTGATGGAGTTCCCGGTTCCCTCCGATCATTTAGCGTCCGATGGAAATTTATGCGCGCCCACTAAATCACTGAGCAAATCACAAATGCAAATGATTGATTGGCGAAATTATAAATTGAGACAGGCACAAAGTAGCGGATTTCATGTTGACAGATTAATCGCCGTTCTGATTTTGCCAAACCCCCGGGAACGGGATGTAAATCGAAGGAAATCAAACAAATGGTTCTTCGATTTGCAATAAACAACGTAACGCATCATTAGACAACAAAGTGAATGAAACCGAAAATGAGGCAAATATAAGATATCTGTTTGTTTAGTTATTCATACGTCCGTTTACAAATCATTACCGAAATAGGGGAGTAAAGATTTCAATCTTTTCACTCTCGTTGTTATTTTGAAATATAATACATAAAATTGGAGGCTTAGCGGAAATTGTTTTGCTCCAGAATTCCAAACAAAAACTAATTTATTTAACTCAAGGTCATAATTTATAAAACCGCTACTTTGAAGTATTATTCATAACAATACAACCTAGAACAAATTGTTCAAAAATACTTTTACTATCGATTTTATATCATTTATTAAATTTAATAATATGATAGTCTAATCTTATCAACAAACATCACACATATATTTTCAAAGTAATTTAGGAAAGACAGATGATAAACATTCGATTAGAACATATAGGGTAGTAGAAATAGGGTTAAAGATTCGCTGGTAAAAAAGTCCACCACAAGGAATATTTTAACGAAAATATTTGAAAGTAGAGAGCAAAAGATGTAGAATCAGCTATCACAGTGTTTCTTACGATATAAAAAAAAATAAACGGCGGTGTTTGAAAATTCATTCAAAAATATTTTTTTTAGTTCTTAATTTTATTGGTTGTGAGCGCTGTTGTTTAGTTTACGAGTCCTTAATATAATTTTTAAGAATACGTTATTTAATTGTTTAATAAGATGTGTTGATATTTTTAAGTTAAATTCAACAGTTTTTCATATAACCTCTTTGAAAGCTTACGTATGGGTGGGGTAAAAAGGGCCAAATAAACCTTTGCCCTACCAAAGGTGTAATGCTTATGATATAGCAAAATCGTAAATTGTGAAACAATTTGGATTACTGTGTATTTTGAAATGTTGAGGAGTAATGCGGACATAAAAGTATTGTTGATGAAAAAAATCATTTTAATTTTGTTTGTAAATATGCAGTAGAAACTCAAAACTTGCGTCTATATCATAAAAAATATCTAAACGTTCATGCCATAATTTTTGGTAAATACAGACAGTAAATAGAGACCACATATTCATTAAATTTATAAATGTCTACCAACAACATCTTTAACTAATGCTGATTATTAGTGAGAACTACAAT
This sequence comes from Ctenocephalides felis, assembly GCF_003426905.1. Classification (NCBI taxonomy): domain Eukaryota; kingdom Metazoa; phylum Arthropoda; class Insecta; order Siphonaptera; family Pulicidae; genus Ctenocephalides; species Ctenocephalides felis. The sequence goes on along the minus strand of NW_020537646.1, from coordinate 15,184,555 downwards.
TATACACCCATTTCTTTCCTATGACATTAAAATATAGTCTGATTTTTGTTCAATATGCAGTAGAAAATCAGAATTTGCGTCCAAATTAAAAAAAAAACCATATCTATTCATTTATACCATAATTTTTCGTAAATACATAGAGTAAATGAAGATATCTACTACTGAGAACTACAATTCTATACCTATTTCTTGCCTATGATATTAAAATATAGTAATTACAACAAGCTTGATTCAATTACTTAAGTAGACTATGGAATTATTGATAAAATATTTAATATTAGTAAGCAATATATGATTAAATGTATTAGATCCCAAAACGTCAAAACAACATCATAAGACTATGGTATAAATGATGGATCACGATATTATAATTCGTTTATATTATGTTAAGGGGATGAAGTACTCTAGTGATAATATTCCAGAGAGCATAAATTTACACAAGTATTCATATTAATACTGTTCATCACATTGGCATTCGAGCGTGGTTTGAATATATCGATAATAATTTAACTATAGTTTATCTATATAAAGTAACTTATAACATTGTCAATGTTAATGTCCAGGATTTGAATAACGAACAATACTGCGCTAATGGTATCAATTATTCAAGCCAGATTTGCTCTTGCATACAAATTTATGCCTATGGGTAGACGCATAGTTGATTATATATACTTGAAATTATCTAAATATTTTGCCCCCAGCTTAAATTCTTTAAATATCATTCTGGTGTTGCACTGCTTGGTCTCAAAAAATATTATGCCGATTTTCTAAAATCAAATAAAGTCACAAAATATTTACATACATCAATAAACATAAATTCATTCTAAACAAATAATATTTTTTTGTTATAATTTATTTTTGTTAATCAAGACTAAACAAATAATATTGTAGTCACTATCTTAAATTTTGTTGAATTCTCTAAATTACTTGGTCAAATTCAAAAATACAACGCTGTATCACAATCAAGTATTATTATAATAAAAAGTACCATCTTACCAATTTATTATAAAAATGAAATAAACACGACGCAAGTACTCCCTATGCTCCAATATCTTGTATAAATTGGCTATCATCAAAAATAATGTTGCTGTATTTTAGATTTTCATCATACCTTTCGTATATATAAATTTCCATTACAAAGCAAAATTAAAAGAACGGCCTCTAAAAATTACAGGCGGGGCATTAGAGGTTCAAATCATTAGAGCTTCTTGCCTTTTTTAATAAGCAAATGGATTGTTTTGAAATCGGAGCATAATTTTAAATTAAATGGGCTTTTTTCATTATATCAAAATTTAGATAAGACGAAAGAGTATTTTGAGAGCGCTATATATTTAATAAAATAAATTAACATTTTGAATGTATATATATATATATATATATATATATATAACGATTCGAAATTATATCCGTCGCTTAGGTCTTATAAGCTCTTTCTTTATTGAATAATAAATTGAGCGGTATTTCGCTGAAGCGGAAATATTAAACTCAGGTGATTTAGTGAATTAATTTTCTCATACAATTAATAACTAAGTTATTGAACTCGATCCTCGATGAGAATAAAACTTATGTGAATATACAAAATGACTAGCATTTGTCTTTAGAAACTTGGAAATTTTGGAAAAGAAAATGAAAACTATGAATATACCAGTAGTATATAATAATTTTTTCGTCAAATAACAATACTTGTTTTGTTGGCTCTGTTTTATTAGATGAATGAAATATGAGTCTTGTGGGTAAAGCAATGACGAAGAATATCTTTTTTATGGCCTTTGCTACAGCATTTAGCGGTTACTATATGTTTAGTTTAATTGTGCCCTATATTATTCTTTCTTCTTTTTCAAATTCTATCTTCTTTCTTTTCTCTACTTACCTTCTCTTCTTTGTTTCGTTCTTTTTTCGTTCTCTCTTCCGTTCGTTCTTCTTCTTTCTTCCGTTCTTTCTTCTTTAGTTCTTTCTTTCTTTTATTCTTTCTTTCATTCTAGTCCCTTTATTTCGTTTTTTATATAATTCTATCATATTTCCATTTCTTTCTTCTTATTTCAAATTCTTATTCTTTATTCTAATTCTATCTTATTTCCCCCTTCGATAATTTTAATTGATATCTATCTTTTTTTCTGAATATGTCTCTTTTCTTTCTTCTTGATTTATTCATTGATTTTGTAACATATTAATTTTCAGATAATTTTATTAATAACATATTCTTCTTTTTAGTATTGCCGGTAAAAAAATGTTCTTATTACTATTAAACCAAGTCATCATAGATATTATTTTATTGAAAAATTTGTTGATTTTGTGAGCTTTCTATGGTAATTCATTATATGTGAATGTTCGAATCTTGGCATTTAATCTGTTATATGATTTGCTATATTTAGCTATAATACTCCAATAATGTTTCAAGTAATCAAGCAAAAGAATCATGGAAGTACTCAAAATACGCCCACAGATTTCACAAATCTACATACTACAAGATTCAGTCCTCCAATTTCCACAAGTAGAACATATATGCAAATTGTTCTTATCATCCGACCACATTCGGCTTGCTCAGCAGTTATCTTCTTTTGATCAAATCTGTTATATTGCCAAGATTCAGTTTCGTTCATCAATTCCAAGTGTGCGTTACAGTTTTGACTTTGTACACTTTCATCTACTTTCGCTCATCCTCATTCGGGAGCTTTCTCCCGTGGCTCACAATACCCTCTTACGACCTTGCCGAGTACCTTGCTCCGTGTTCTAGGACGTTATTATTCTTATTCATCCCTCGGGAGATCCACCTGCCTTAGGGGTTGCCGCTAGAACAATGTGTTATATGGGCTCGGATGAAGCACGATATTCCCTTAAATACCATCGACTATAACATGTTACGGAAATGAGGATTTCTTTTTTTGGAATGGTTAAGTTTAATTGCTTTTTAAGACATTTCTTATTCAAAAATTATTATTTTTTGTCTTTATTGGTATATATTTGAATAATTTTATAATTGAGTCTTACAATTAGATACTTCTATAGTTCAACACTTCTGTTCTGCAACTACAATGATTCTGATGTTCCATTGCTCATATCATCCAATATCGATTTCTCTTATAATAAAAATAATTATAACACATTTCTATTAAAATTTCTGCCTTTGTTATTTATATCAGATAAGCTTTAAAATATCAAACAAAATTTTAATAATCTTTTTAGCAATTAGAACTAAAAAGACCATTTTGCTTTTATTTTTATAAGACTACTCAATGATTAACCCAGTTTTGTTTATTATATATTGTTTATAAATTAGAATTTCTCCAATGCTGTTAATTAACTTCCCGTAGGGTAAGTTATTGTAATGGGCCGAAAATCGGAATTGAAAATTTTAACATTTCTCGACGTTTTGAAGGTTTCTGAACGTTTTGGCATACCTCAGAAAAAATGGATGTGTGTGTGTGTGTGTGTGTGTATGTATGTATGGATACAAATTTCCAGTCACGTTTTAGGGCGCACGGATCAAACGATTTGAATGGTTTAAAAAACATTCGATTCCTATTGATAGGGAAAAAGCTGATTAGTTTTTGGCAAAGGCAGGTCCAGCCGTTCGGAGATACGAAGCAAAGAGTGCAGAAATAGAATCGAATTTTTGAGAGAACGGAGTATCCGATTTGAATGATCTAACATTGAATTAGTAATGATTGGGAGAAGTGTTATTAGTTTTTGGCAAAGGCAGGCCCAGCCATTTCGAAGATACGGAGCTAAATATGTAAAAAATGTCAGTTTTTGAGAGAACTAAGCGTCCGATTTGAATGATTCAAAGAACTTTCTGCTCGTCTTAACAAAATAATTGATTTTGGAAAAAAAATTGTCCCTTTTTTTTTTTTTAATTTTTTGTATACCGAAAATAATTCAGATTTTATTTTTAATTCTGACTATAGTTCTAATACACTTTAAACAAATAATTTCAACTCTGCAATTCAGTTTATATAATTCTTATAAACATTAGATAATTTTACAATATTTATAATAATCTATTTGAAAACATTCAGTATTCCTCGAACATTTCGTTACGGTACGGGAAGCTCCAGCAATTTGCCTTAAGGCACGATGCCACCCACCCCACTAGTTTTTAATTTTTAATGAGAATAGCTATTTTAACTTAGAAACATTTGCATCTTTATTTTCAAACAAAAACCAATATCTTTAACTTGATATGAGTCTGTGTGAAGTAAGTATCAAATCTGGATACTTGAGTTGCATCCCAACTAAATCCCATACAATATAGCCTAGGAGAAGCCCTAATTATCAGGTTACAAAATAATTTCTTATAAAATATGGATAATAGTAATCTCTTCGATAAAACATAAATGATAACTTCATATTTCAACATCTAACCAAAATATATCCAACTAGACAATCGAATTTATTCAATTTATTACAATCCATTAAAATAATCGGAAAAATCTAAAGGCTCTATTTTATTTCTCCTTTCCCACCATCATTGATCTTATTTCAGATTAATGGACGTTTCATTTTACTGATGACAAAAAATTTATAATAAAAGTTGATTGATAAAATAGCATTTGTGGGAATGAAAAACCACGAACATGATGTATATCTAACGTAGTATTTTTATAAAACGAATCGCAGGAAATGTTATTGATTAGGATGAACAGAATGGTCACGGAATCTATTGGATTTGATCACATTTCACCTGTAGAATATGATGGCCAGAATGTCTTTACGCAATTTAGCCAAATTTTATATCTCGATTTATATCTTATACTCAATTAATGGATAATCGTAATGGACAAATGTAATAATGAAAAATTTAAGTTACTTTGTATTAGAGCATGAATAATTAGTAGTAGAATAATTCTGTTACTTAAATAAATTTGTTTTATAGATAAATGTAGTCATACACATTACTTTCTTCTCTATCGTAAAATTACTAACAAATAAGTGTAATAAGGATAAAGTTTCAGTTTTGAATTAGAAATTTAGTGCAACGTCCATGATAAACTTATCTAAAGTAATGTGATTATTTCGTCATTTTGATATATTTCCAAGAAAAATATGCATTGCTGGAGTATCACAATTTAAAAAAACTGCCTTATAATAGTACTCAGAAAAATATTACTGAATTGGTTTGATAAGAAATAATCCTAGAAGTACCTAACCATCGTTGACAACACCTAGTTCTGATAGATGTACAACATATAAGACAAATATTTTAACATTTATACTATTTAATTCTATATTCCCAGAATAAACAATAAAATAAATACGCCATAAAACTCAGATTTGTAAAAACACAATAACATCTAATATTCAAAACAAATCTCGTACCCGTACATAAATCAAAGTTTGCAGAATTGAGAAAAAGTTTCTGCGGTGTGAACAGTGATTTTTTCCGAGAACATGATTGTTTGCTAGACTTACTGGTGGCCTGGTTCAATCGGATTCGTTTGGCATCTGAATGATGAGGGTACTGACAGAGCGCTCCTGGTGAAATATAGACGCTCAGCTAAATCTATTGCTTATAGATCCGATGTTATAATATGGATACATTATATTTGATTCTCGTATCGAGAATTGAAATTTGTATAATTAGGGGAAATTAATAGACAGTTTATTTTATTGATCATCATGGCCATGAATTCGTAAATAATCAACTGTAATTCCTAGATAGCTAATTAAATTGTCGTTAAAGCAACCAACAAAATCTAGAAAGCTAAATTGTCGAAATTTTGGAACTTAAACCAGTATTGAAAAAAGAGAGTATGTACCTACATATACGAATATTAAAGCCATTTCGTCCGTATATCGCCATGGGAGGATTATGCGCATGGCGATATTCGAGGGCTTTGAATTGAAACAGGGAATTCATATATTTAATTCGTTTCAGGTAGACTTGATCACAATGGAATCGTATAATACATCGCCCTCGGTTCTTTTTTATATTGCCGTTCATATAATTTTTTTATATAAAAACGACGAAGCAGTGGAGGTGCCGCGCGATTGCAAAGGACGAACGATCTGCATAAATCTATTGAAAATGAAAAACAATTATCTGCATAGAATTGATTTAGTAATTTGTTTGTTTCAGAAGAAATAAATAATACGACACCTGTGAAACCTACTCGTTAATCATTTATTTTTCTTCAAAACTGAATCTAATTTAATTTTATTAAAAAATAGGAAGTGGGCCAGCGGGGGCGATATCGGTTAGAGCGTGGGCTAGCAGCAGCTAGTCGCAGGTTCGCTGGTTCGATTCCCGCTACCGCCGTAGCCCGACATCAGGCAGCTTTGATGTCAAATTTCCACTTTGGGGTTATAGATCACAATATAATTCCAAGTGGAAATCGTTCTTCGTGGACATAGCTGCAACATCTAATCACATGTTAACTATTAGACGTAAGAGCTAATATCAAAAATATCCCACACATAAGAGAATGGTAAATCGATGGATTGCCTCTCATGAAATAAGTAGTCATAAGTCTTAACCAACAGCATATAGGACATATAAGAGTTCTGATTGCTGTTCAAACAATTACAAAATAGAAAATAAAATAAATAAGAAGTATTATTATACTTTCTTACCATTTTTAAAATGTGTTATTATTTCTATTTTGAGCACAAACAGTTTTATCTTGAACGATACTTTGTTTAGCTTTATTGCGTTCGAGTTTACATCAACCTCCTGGTGAGAATAACGTAAAAACATGCATGTCTCTCCCAGAATATAAAATATCAGTGCTTGTCAATATTGTTTGCACTTATTTAATAAAACTCAGTTGAAAAAACAGTTTAACACAATATCAATACTATTAAAAACAATTTTGTTTTTTGTTTTGTCAGTATTGGATCTAAATTGGATTTACAGGCTTTCCATAGATAAGGGGGCGTCCATTAATCACGTGAAGGGAGAGAGTAAAAATCACGAATTATGGGGGGAGGAAGATATCTATATCTAGTAAGATATCACGTATGTATTTTTCACCTGATTTTTTTTAAAGAAATCCAAACATTTTCAAAAAAAAATCAAAAAAATTTCACTTCTTTTTACCTAAACTTCTTAACTAAAAATACACGTGATATATTGTGGGGGGAGGGGGAGTAAATTTGAATATCACCACGTATCACCAACATGGAGGGGGGTCCAAAAAACCTTAAAAAATCGATCACGTGATTAATGGAAGCCTCCTAAGTAATTAGATCTATGGGATTCAATTCAATACTTGTCTCGGAAAGCCTTATGTCAAGCAGTAGTGACATCAATTTTAACTTGGATATATAGCTAACAATATGTTTTCAAGCAAAGTAGCCTTTCAATGCATTGCAGCCACTTAGAAGGGCTACTATGGGGTTGTTTTCTAATATCTAACAATAAGATAGTAAAGACTGTCAATGACCAACAAATTGCGTTTCTAAGTTATCACATTAAAATAACTTTCAAAATACTTTATTACCTTGAGAATGCGTGTTCTAAATACAAGAAAATGCTTATTTTATAAATGTATAAGGAGGTGAGCGGAATAATATACAAAATAAGTGGCAACACACGGGACTACACAAAAACATTGGCAATAAACTGAATACAGTTTAATGGCTGTAACCAATAAAATTTGAGGGATCCAATAAAATGTAAGGAGCGGCAGATAGGAAAGTAAAAGTGGAATATGGGAATGAGGATATATTACGAGTAAACGAAAAACGTCTTATATCTTATGGAATGAAAAAAGACCACATCACAGGAGGCACTGAAAGGGATCAACACTTTACAGCCCTTGAACTGTTACAACCTTACTATTGTAATTATGAAAAATGTTGTGTATATATTCAAATATACATTACACATAATTTTTAAATTTATTTCGCATGAAGTTGCAAATTGATAACTAAGTAAATGTCCAAAAATCTGCAAAACCATTGTAAAGTCTGGAATACTTTCAAGTAAAGCTAAACATGGCATACAAACCATCATAGACTAGCTCGTCTTTCTCGAATGCGTTATTCTACTATTTTGTAAATTAAAGACTACAAAGAAGGACAGTTATTACATCAAGTATCCAGCTTATAAATGTATATAAAGAGACTATAAAGTTTCTGAATTTATTTTAACAAAGCCATATCAGACGGCAAAGTTAAAACAATGCCGCATATTTTCGAGCACACATAAGTCTCGAGACAGAATTGAAGTTGTGAAATGGTCCTTTTGTCTCATTAAAGGCACAAAGACATTTAACGAAGTTTCCTTTCTCTCTTTGGAATGTTACTCATATAAAGTATGTACCAAAATTAAACTGACCCTCGTAAAAGCATTTTGAGATAGAGTGAATTCTTAATTAAATTTAAGGGTGAAATTTAATTATCACTCTAAATTTGTGATGTGCGATATGATATAAACACATTTATAAAATAATTAGAAAAATATCTAAAATAAAGTACATATCTAAATATTATTTATTACTAAATTTAAGAGTTATGATAATGCTATTTTTTGTGTTTAATACTTAATTTGATTTCACGCAGTAGAGCAATCAAATGGTAAAAAAATATTTGAAAATTCTATTATTGAAAAATTGCGAGTGAAAAAATAAAAACCTAAAAAAGACATGATTTTTGCTAGTGCATTTTACTCACAATCAGATCAAATGACTGTTGTGAACTAAATGTGAGCGAAATGCTTTAGCCGTTATAGTGTTATTTTAAGATTTTTATTTTTTACTCGATTTTTTTTCAATAATCGTATTATCAAGTATTTTACCATTTTACAATCCTAATTGAATGCCAGCTTTGGATAAAACGCTAACACACTTTAGTACACTTTTTTTTAAAGAAAAACCACTCAAAGTCAATCGATTTTGAAAAATTTAAAATCATAGTTCAACAAAAAGGCTTAAAAAATCTGGGACAATTATATTAGTATTTTCACTATGGTCCTAGAACGGTTACGATTCTAAAGTTAATGAACAAAATTATACAAAATAAGCCACAATAAACGAAAATTAGTCAAAATTTCACCAAAGCTCTAGTTTGAACTTAAAAGCTCATAATATCCAAACAATATGAGCTAATTCTTTTTCTAATTTTTTTCAGTACAAAATCAATACTAACACAACGTTGCAGCTTGACATCGATTCATCAACAAAAAGTCTTGAAAACTTGGGACAATTGTATTGTTATTTTTACTGTGATCCTGTAACAGTTAAGATTCCAAAGTTAGAGAACAAAATTAATAAAAATAAACCACAATAACCGACCAGTCGTAATTGCACTTGAAACCTCATAATATCCAAACAACGTGAGATAATTCTTTTTCTAGCTTTTTTCAGGACAGGGTCAATACTATCGTCTTGACATCTATTTTGAAAAATTTAAATTTTTAGTTCAACTATGTTTTATTATTTTCACTGTGATCCTACAACTATTATTCACAGCTACGGTTCCAAAGTTTAAATGAACAGAATTAACCACAATAACCGAAAAATGATCATAATTTCACTAAAGCTCTAGTTTGCACTTAAAAGCTCATAATATCCAAACAACGCGAGATGATTCTTTTTCTAAACTTTTTTCAGTACAAGGTCAATACTATCATCCCGTTTCGGTTCGACATTAATTTCGACATCCTTAGAATATTCTTCTTCAACCTTTTGCAACTAAGCATTTTAGAGTTCACGATGATTAATTATCAAACCTTCCAGCGAAAGATTATTCTTCAAACCATCAGATGAGAAAAAAACAAAAATTATCGAATGGACGTGGTCAAACTATAGACTGAAGACATGAGGCACATAAAATCTTTTCTTCTATGTCAAATTCCACTAGACATGTAATTTTTCTGGATGTATGAATGTCTTGTAGCCCACCTCTTTGTTCGGGGTCCCAGTATTTTAGATTACTATTATATTTAAGTATGTTAAGATCACTGTTATATTTCAATTAATTTACTTTCCAGTGAAGGATTATTCTTCAAACCTTCAAAAGTGAAAGAAAACCACAAATTATGGAATTGATGTGGTTAAACTATAGACTGATCCCATGAGGCACATAAAATCTTTTCTTTTATGTCAATTTCCACTAGACATGTAATTTTTCTGGATGTATGAATGTCTCGTAGCCCACCTCTATGTTCGGCGTCCCACGTTTCTTCTATCGGTGCTTTTGGTATAGGACGGACGCACGTGCTATTCTCGGCCGGTTGCACGGATGAGATCATCGGCACTGCGACCGAATAACAAAAAGTCTAAGGAAACTTTCCGTAATTACTAATTCGACTTCATGACCGCCTTTTCTTCCTGACGCAAGTGCTGAAACCGTTCAAGGAAAGCGACCGCATATGAGCGGATCGCCGCTGATTAAGTTAGGACTCGGGCGACCCATAGTTTCCTAAATTGAGTTTACGCGTTCATGTTGTAAATCTTCAACAAGCGATAGATTAATTTTTAGTAGAAAGGAATAAAAAACCTTTAGAAGAAAAGTAGATTTTCTATATATATACATAGGATGTTCCATTTCAAAAGAACTACATCGTCTTAAGGACTCTTGCAGATAAGGGGGAGTCTATTAATCACGTGAGATTTTTAGGGAGAGGGGGGTTTGACAAAAAATCACAAAATATCACGTGGGAGAGGAAGGGGTACAGTAAGACATCACGTGTATTTATTTTTTAACTAATTTTTTTAAAAAAGTTCAAACATTTTCAAAAAAAATCTAAAATTTTAGTTTTTTCACGTGACTAAAAATACTCGTGATGTTGGTGGGGGAGGGGGGGTAATTTTGAATATCACCGTGTATCACCAAGGGGGGGAAAGTCCAAAAATCGTTAAAAACTCGCTCACGTGATTAATGGACGCCCCCTAAAAAGGATGTTTGGTATTATAAAAATCAATCAACATTTATAATTCACGTAATTTGTAGTTCATATAATCAGTTAGATCGATGTTAATTATTAACAATCATACATTTTCAGTTATGCAAATTTGGTGTTATTTTCTATAACCTACATTACATACCTAAACATAGTTGTTACAAAAATAGAAAATCTGTTTTCGAATTAGTTTTACAAATGCTACAAATAGCTGAAAATTTAAAAACATATTTTCCTAAATCTTCTGTATTTTCTTAATTAAAATTTTGTTGTAAAATTTCTTTGCAAGGTCAATACTATCACCCCGTTTCGACTTGACATTGATTTTAAAAAATTTAAATTCATAGTTCAACAAAAAGTCTTGAAAACTTGGGACAATTGTATTATGATTTTCACTGTAGTCTTAGAACTCACGGTTACGATTTGTAAGTTTAAATTAAAAAAAATAATAAAAATTAACCATAAAAACCAAAAAATGGTCATAATTTCACTAAAGCTCTAGTTTGCACTTAAAAACTCATAATATCCAAAGCTCATAATTTTGTAAAAATTTGTAAAAAAAACAAATTGAGTTCTTTATGTGATCTAGCAATAAACATGAAATAATAAACTACAATATTTTTCATATTTAGTTTCCATAAAGTATAATTTTTCAATTATCTTTCGATATTATGGGGCTAATTTTAATTCCGTCACACGCAAATTCCGGAATGAGAAAAATTTTTGGGATTAACGAGAAAATAAACTATTTAATAAAACCCAAAGCAGGCGTTATGATATTTGTCCTGTGGAGTTTAAAAATATGATTTTCAGAAAACTTTGCTTATACAAAGCTACAAACTACATATTAATCTCATTCATCACATCAATATATAATGTACAAGAACACTTTATAATCCTATTTTAGAAAGGCGTCCTCAATAAATGTCAGAGTAATTTTGGAACGATCTTCAGCATTTTTTAACAGTCTATACCATTTTATTTAAATATTATAATTATTTTTGGCTAACTATTTTGGCTAAAAGTTGATCAAACATATCACATATTGAACAGGCATCATGTTATCAAAATGTATTAAATATTTTGATTTTAAAATGGAAGGTAACACTCTATCACAATTTAAATTGAAAAGCATAAAAGAAGAAATATTCTGAAAATAAATTGTAGGTGTTATTTTATATAGTTTGTTCCTCAGATACTATTAATAAAAAAAACGTTCTGTTTGCGTGCTACAAGTTGTTTCCCAAAGTTCCACAAAAGCAATTTACTATGTCTTTAAGCAAACCACGCCTATAGCACCATCTGCTTACAAACTGCCCGGAACAAAACGGAGTACATTTTCTAGACCATGTCCGTCGTGTGATCATAATGCAGAGTCATCCAGTCTATTTTTCACGAAAGAAGACGCTATCGCAGATATTAACATTTTTTTTATTTCTCTCGCAAATATATCCGTAATGATGTGCGCCATGTGTTTGGTCTCGCTATTTTTTACACTGGCGAAATAAAAGAGACATGACTATTAGAAATAAGATGGGGCAAAACATATGTAGATTCCTTATCTATGACATGTAGAGTATTAGACTAATATATTGTTTCTTGGTGGCTCTGCTTAAATTTATTTTAATTTGGAGTAAACTAGCAAATAGGTTTTTTTAGCTTACCAAAGATATAATTTACGTTATCACCAGAAAATTGAAATAGCTAATTTTACGTTTATTCGACATTTAGAGTCGTTCTGAATCGTTTGGAACCCGGAATGGAAAAAATATACATGTAAAGCCAAATTAAAACAGAATTATGCAGAGTCATCAACAAATATTATATAAGGCCAAATTTTGTTGTTTAGTCGTTAGACGTCGGTTTTTTACAAAACAACCCCATCTATTTCAAAAAAATATAAAATTCGATAAAAACTTGCTCAAAAATAATAAGTCTTTTTCATGTTTGCTCAACATTTCGAATCTTTTTGAATCGTTTAACCCAGCATTGAAAAAACTATGTGTATATGTATTTGAGCCAAAATTTAGCCTTTAGTCATTGTTTTCCCAAAAACGGCTGGACTTTTTTCAAAAATTTTAATGCCATTGAATAAAATTGAAAAGGACTTACTTCATTGAATTAAATAATGTAGTTACGGATATAATAATTATGTTCAAAAGAAATAAATTGGAAATCAGATTTTCGAAACAAAGGTTTGAAAATTTTATCTAAATAGCTTCATCTCAACTCGTATAGATTAAGTCTTGCCTTAAGGCAAAATGCTACTTAAACAAGTTCTATTTTAAATCCAAAATATAAAAATACATTTTAAACTATAGAAAAATATATAAAATGCATGTTTTCAATCATAAATCCAATTTAGGTAAGTATGTAGAATCAAGCAAATATGATTGTATTTAGAAAAAAAACTGATCTGCTGGGGCAAAATAATAGTCATTGATTTTATGTTAACATTATAATTGGCAAAAACAAATAAATTTGTATATTGTTTTCTTTTTTCAAAGATTTATTTTTACAAATTCTAATATAGAATGGTAAAAATAAATATTTATCCCATTTAGTACTTCCAGTATATAAAGCGATCCATTACAATAAGTAAATTAAGGCTAACAGCATCTTTTAATTGCCCTATTAGAATCCTCCGTCAATGGCTCGACATAATTAAACATCTAAATGTAAATCGAGAAATTCCCCAAAACTCACAAAATTTCGGTAAATTCCAATTAATCTCCTGTTCAATTTGATTCGAAGTTTAATGTCGTTATGACGGAATAATAATGAACAGTGCTTGCGTTATAACTTGATGGCTTTATAAAACACTACGTGCGACTCACGAAATCTCCACGGGGTCGCATTCGTTAATTACAAATTCCCATTAATGGCTCGACGGCGGCGCCTATAAACTTTAGTCTCTTTATATTATTTCGTAATTATCCTACATTTCACTGCAGAATCGCAATGCAACGCCACCACAGATGGGGAGAGAGGACACCGGTGTTGCGGTGGAGCAGTTTACAAATTTAGCTAAATTTTGATACTAAATACAAAATAGAAAAAAAATGAAGAATTATTTTCATTTTCCAAGATACCTTTGAACAGACTATCGAAGATGATGTTACTTAAATATTAACAATATTTAGAAGTATTATAATAACAAAAAGTAGGAGTTACTATCATCATTCAAGTCGGATGCTGCGTTCTCTCTCAAACTTAATTGCCATTTTCTACACTCCTTGCTCCGAATCTCTGAATCGGCTGGGCCAACTTTTGCCAAAACCTGATCAGCACGTTTCCTTGTCAATAGGAATGGAATGCTTTTTGAATAATTCAAGTCGGTGCTACCGAAAATGTTGACGAAATATTATATCCATACTTACATAAGTACTACATCTACATACATACCTACATACACACATCAATTTTTTCTAACAACGTATTGTACTTTATAAGATTTGAAACCTAAAAAAATGCAAAAAAATCATTTTCGATTAAAGATAGAAACAACAAGAAAGCGTCCATTAATCACGTGAGGCTTTTATGTAGAGGGGGATTTAACAAAAAATCACAAAATATCACGTGGAGGAAGGAAAGGGTCTAGTAACATATCACGTGTATTCAATTATTACCTGAATTTAAAAAAAAAATCAAAAATTTTAAGATTTTTTCGTGAACTCGAAAAATTCGTTGGAAAAAATTTGCATAAGTAAAAGTAAACGTGATGTTTGATGAGGGAGGGGGTAATTTTAAATATCATGACGTATCACCAAGGGGGAGGGAAGGTTCCAAAATTCCTAAAAGATCAATCACATGATTAATGGACGCCTTTAAGCCATGAATCAAAAATTGATCATTCAAATGAGTTACTAAAGACCAGTTCTTAATGTACCAGCTCTAAAAAGTCTCTAAAATGTTCACCTATGGCACCTGCAAGAGCCCTAATAAGAATATCACTCACTGGTGTGATTTATATACAATTTCCAAATATTAACTTTATCTCAATCTTTTTAAGAATGCTTATGAAATTGTATGATTTTGATTGCTGTTTATTATATCAACAAAAAATACACGTTTCAATAAAAATGAAAGAGCGAAATAAAAGTTAATTCTTCTGTATAAACAAAATGAGTTGAGTATGTAAACAAATTATCACCGAAAACAGGACTTCAGAAGAATATTAATTTATGAAGCGCATTATTATATATATATATATATATATATATATATATATATATATATATAAATATCATAAAAAAAACTATTATTTGCAAAATTGTATGTTATTGTTAAGATTCTGTGTAGTAAAGTCGATTATTTACAGGTGTCATGAAGTTTATGCAACTTGCCAAGGCTAGGTGACAAATACAACTAGTGGCAATTATTAATCAATAATATATGTTTATTATCGATTTAAAATACCATCCTATTTGGGTTTTCAATTGATATACCCAGTATTAATATCATTATAAAATTACTGCTTTGTACAAGAAATTTGATTATTTCCCTGTGTTCGTTTTTGTCTCTCTCCATTAAAAATACATCAAATAGATTGTTGGTTGTTTTACTGTGAAAACTCGAACAAAAGCGCTTAAAGCAACGTCGCGTTCAAAGAAATGAGATGATGTTGACTGGAATTACTCAGCGCGACCGCTAATATAAGTTTTATGTGAGAAAACCGCACAAAACTCTTACGTCGAGGGGCATCAGAACTGACATCTTGTTAGTGACAAGTTTTCAAACTGCATAGACCAAAAACTTTATTAAGCCGACCCCATGCAATTTGTGGTCTGATACGTAGGGGATACCGGGACAAGGTGGAAAAATTTATCCATTCTAAAGTTTTATATCTTGTTTTATTTTATACCTTTTAATCATTTAGAAATACATATTTTTTGATAATTTCTATTCCACTGCAAGAATAAACAATAATACCGATGGTTAAGTGAATAATATTACAATTGAATTCTTGAAATATTTTTGCTATAATTTTTGTTCTATAGCAATCAAACAATAGTTTATTGTTAACTTCCCGAAGGAGAAGTTTATGTTTTCATCAAAAAATCCGATTCGCTAATTTTATATAACTTACTGAAATATCACGCCCTTTTGACAAATAGTTTGATTTTAAAAATTCATCAGAGTTTGAGAAAATGAGTAATTCATTTGACATTTGTTAAAATTAGAATTAGACTATTTACTTGGTATAATAGTACTTAGTCTTGAACATAATAAACCATTATGTTCTGCAAACTGGTTCAATTATAAAAATTATTGATTTTAGAAAATACTCCGAGTCAAAGTGTTCGTTCGTTTTCAATTATGTGTAATAAATCCACTTGGAATACTTTTAATCACTCATAAATTAATTTATTTTTTATCGATTAAGTCAATTATTTGAACATATCGGGAAGTTCATGTAACTTGCCTCAAGGCTAAATACCAAACCAACTAGTTTGATTGGTTATTATTATTATAGTCTATAGCAATCAAACAATAGTTTTTTCAATGATATTTTAAATAGCAATCAAAATAAAATTTTTATTTGCTATAAACTTAATTTGCTTTCATGATATTATTTAGAAAAAGAATTTTCACTGCAGTAAGTGATTTTGTAATTAAAGCTAAGCTTTTTAAAACTGGTAGATTAATTAAATTAAACAACACTGTTCTTAAACAATTAGAATTTAACAGTCTTATGAGCTGTTGTAATGATACTATATAACTTGCAACCAAAAGCTTTTTAGAAGACAAACTAACGGTTGGTTATTTATATTCAGTACATATTTATTATTAGAATTCTTCTAAGACTAAACATTTGATTAGTTGCAACAATGTCGGATAAGATCGTAAATTTTTTACGATATCACTACTGCTTGATATCAGACTAACTTGAAACTTTGGCGTACAAGCCGAATATTTATATATATATATATATATATATATATATATATACATATAAATAAAATTTTAATAATTTAGTTTAATGAGTTTAATTTACCAAATTAATTCCACAGACGCTACTTGTCAACATGCATATCACGTTAATTATGGTCAGATGAGCCCATTCAGGTGTGCGTACTTTTAATATTAGTTTGATTTCCCAGTTGGCTTATAATTTTAGAACACTGTTATTATTAAATGTTTTCGTTTAGCCCTCAACAAATGTTCGTGCGGTTTCAACATCAAGTTAGTTCGTATTACACGGTATTTAATATCACGGCAATTAGGTATGATTAAACTAATAAATTTGTTTGAACATTTACATTGTACTTTCGCCAAAATTCTATGAATTTCAACAACTGTTGTTTGGAATAACAGACGTCTGACATTTTACGAGCTTTGAGACGTTAAAAGCGATGAAATATCTGATATTATGTAGAAGTTTGAATATGTGATTAATCATATAATTTTCTTTTTTAATTTCTAGCTAACATGCCTAGAAATGATTAATTTAATAATAAACGAACAAGAAAGTTTAGGACAGGAATAAGTATAAGCAACACAAGGTTAGCACTGAATGTGTTAATTAAATTCTGAATATTTAAGAACAAAGAATAAATTAAGAACTTGCGGATTTTATTATATTTTACTGATATCTGATAAAAAATAAAATTCGTTAAAACTATTAAAATAGTTAATATACAAAGTTCTTTGATCTAATTTTTTCAAACACATTTTTTACAAAAGGGGTCAACTTCAATATAGTCATTAATATAAAAATATTCATTTTATTGCTTTTCATGATTTATAGTTTTGTAATATATTTGAAATTAATTTATTAACTGCTTTATCTTCCACATAACTATATTACAAACATAAACATTTTATTTACATTCATGCAACGATGTAAATATATATTAAATTTGCGTACAATGTCAGCCTGCATTAAATGTACGTATAATATTATTTTGTATTATGGTAATATATTTATTTCATACCATATCTCTCAGAATAGAGTTTGCATATAATATTGTAATACTACTACTTAAGGAAGTTTGCTTTAATGTCTTGTATCATACTTGCTGCATATAGAACAATGTAAAGAGCTTTATAATAAATAAAATCTTTTATAGCAAGTTGTAAATATTTCCTATTGAGCTTTCTATGTTTTAATTTACATTGTTAACTTCTGTAGGATAAATTATAGAAACCGCTAAAAGTCAATAGCGATTCATTTCATTCATTTAGCGATCATTTTAACATTCTTTAGGAAAAAAATTATGTTATTATGCATCGGATATATTGTAACTTTTCTGACATGTATTGATGTATTTGAGAGCCTGTTGAATTTTTGGTAAGGCAAACTCGACAGATTCGGAGACATTGAAATAAAAAATTGAGGAAAATTAACAATAATTTTTTGTGAGTTTTATAATGTTGGTAAATTTTTTTCGTCTAATATTTATGGAGTGGAATGTTTTAGTATGATTTCTTTGATTACTTTCAGTATAGTTTTAAAAATGACAATTTATGATTTAATTTGCTTCAAGGAAAATGATAATTTATTATTTAATCATGATTCGAATAAATTCATAAAATCAAACAAAACATTTTTCATATTTTATCATAATTATAGAAAAAATCAATTATTTGCTCGCACATTTTTGTCGTTATTTTTACCAAATATATCCAAAATTGAAATAGTATCATAGATACAATTCTTTTATGCAGATTTCAAAATATTTATCAAAACTTTTTTAATAAAACCATATCTCACAATATATATTCCTCTCTATTTATCCTAATGTGATCGACATCTGTTCATGTATACCTTGACAAAACATTTATCAAAAATGTTATTGTTCCGGCAGAGACCTTTGGAAAAACAAAAGAACTTTATATATTCATATGTATATGTATATATATATATATATATATATATATATATATATATTTATATATATATATATATATATATATATATATATATATATATGTGTGTGTGTGTGTGTATAGTATATATATATACATATATATGTATATGTGTTTATATGTATATATATATATATATTGTTAGACACTACGTTCCCCGTTCGTAATTATTATTATTAACGGTATTCTTTATTACTAACGGTCAATATGAAAATTGCGCAGTATGTTTGATTATTCATCGGCACAATTATGCATTGTAGTTTATCAACTTTAACAAAACCTCAAATGAAAAATGCAACAAATTTGGTTAATCATCTATTGTTCTTCGTACTTATAGATTTTTATAATGTATATGCAAAGTAATAAAATGTATATCTTAAAGAGATTGAGTCACCCTACTTGACTAAGTAGTATAAAAAGCCTTACAATAACGTACAGTTAGATTCCTTAGTTTTAGTTATGTAGACAGTTGGTTTCAGTTTAGAGTTCAGTTACTGGCAGTTGAGTTTTAGTTGAATCATGTAGTTCAGCAGTTCAGTATCAAGTCAGTCGTGTGAAATGTAAAAGTAATATGGAATAAATAATCGGTCTTTGTTTGTCTGTACTGTTCAGAGTCAATTTAAAGGGAAAGGGGTGTTTGACATAAAATCACAAAATATCACTTGGGAGAAGAAGGGGTAGAAGTAAGATATCACGTGTATTTATTTTTTACCTGAGTTCTTTTTAAAAAAATCTAAACATTTTCAAAAAAATCAAAAAAATTTCATTTTTTTCTCGTAACTAAAAATACACATGATGTTTGTTGGGGGAGGGAGGAGTAATTTTAAATATCACCACATATCACCAGAGGGTGGGAGTGGGGTTTCAACAATCCTTGTAAAATTGGTCACGTGATTAATGGATGCCTCCTTAGCGCTTTCACAGCTAATACGAGGATGTTAGCCAAAACGTATAGGTATCAATAAAACTTATGAAGAATTAATACAATTTTTATTATCCAGCATCAAATTCAATTTATACATACATATATATATTCAATTTAGTGATGCAATAAGTTTACATTGACTATTCATTACACTTGTCCAATGAATAAAATAATTTCTAGATCCCTTGTTACAGACACTCTGTTTGCAGCATATGAATAAGAATGTGCGCGGGAATGAATTTGCATGCGGACCCGGCAGTGTCGGGTGTCACGGTTGCCCGTAATTAATCCAAGGCAGGATCAAGTACAAAATCGCCGTGAAGAATGCTAAGATATCTGATTTTTTTTTTTTGAAACGAGTAAAATGTCAATAACGTCAAAATATCCCAAGGAATTTACGAGTATTTTGAAAAGCAATTTCATATAGCTATCCGTATTATGATAAAGCCGCTGAAGTATCGAATAATTCATAGTAAATCTTTACCATATAATGTCGCTGACGGAGAGAAATAAATATCGAATCTTTATTGTGTAGCTGGCCATAAGCTTTTTAGTTCCATCGCGATAAAAATATTATATTGGTAAAAATACAAGTAAAATAAATCATTGTTAAACTTTAAATTGAACTCTTTCAATCAACAAGTAACATAACTGTATACCGAACTGTGGATCAATTCTGAAATTTCATACTTGTCTTTTATATCTGCTTGGAACGTATATTTAATCCTTTATGCGAAGAATAAATCGATGGAAAACTTAGACCATAAGAATAGTTGGATTTAAAACTTTTAAAGTTACGAACTTTCCATCTATTTTAAATTTCAGCTTGGTAATCTCTGTGGACCGACGTCACCTCTCGACGGTGGCATGTGAGTATTAATACGCTTGCATAATACATACATCGTTGTTTCAAGTGACACAGTGTTGCCAGGAATGAAAAATAAAAATGTTTTTACTAGACGAACCAGGGGGAGCAAAAAAGCTTTCTTTTACATGTTTTTGAAGTAATTCTTCATATTTTCAGAAAAATAAACTAATGACAACATCTGTAACTAATTACCACCAAAAAATAACTCAAAGCGACGATACCATTCCAAAATTTCTACTTGAAAATAAGAAACAATTAAAATTATATACTTGGAGTATTATTGCGACCAAAAAGTAGACGACCTACTCCTCTTGCTAGCCTAGTATTGCAACCTACTTCTGCTTCATTACTGAATTAGAATTGGCTATACCGTTTATAATAATGCATCCCATAATACAATAAATATATTATACGATAAACTGCAATCAATTTCAGCTGAAATATCATTTCCAGTTCATTTATTTGTATTAAGCTAGATCACTATTCTGTCATGTTTAAACGCTAAAAGTTCCAAACGGCATCATATAAAGTTTCTACAGTTCTAATTGTACCGATATTTTGGAAAGTAGTAAATATTTTGTTAGAAAATTCATGTGAATTTTGAAATTACATTAGATTTTTTTTAATAAAACTATTCTAATTAATTAAATATTACAATAATATGTTATTTTTCCAAATAAGCTCATGTCGTAGGTTAAATATTACATATTTTTATGGGTCAATTTAAGAACATAATTTTCATTATATAAGTTTATTTAATTTTATATAAAATGCTCTCACAAGTCGGTATTCAAACAAAAGATTACATTTGCAAACATTTGTGTCTCTCAGAGATCATCATGTCGTAATTATTTTATGGAAATTAATATGATATTTAAAACTGCATAGGCAATAGACATATAAGAGATATTTGTTTACCGATTATAATTGTAGTAAATTATATTATTATTAAGTGCACCCTACATTTATTCCTATATTCCCTGGCAAATGCCAGATTTTTCATCAAGAACGACATTTC
Source organism: Ctenocephalides felis (assembly GCF_003426905.1). Classification (NCBI taxonomy): domain Eukaryota; kingdom Metazoa; phylum Arthropoda; class Insecta; order Siphonaptera; family Pulicidae; genus Ctenocephalides; species Ctenocephalides felis. The sequence continues at coordinate 15,163,029 of NW_020537646.1, read as the reverse complement.
ACACATGCTACCATTGGAAATTATCATTGAGAATCGACAATATTAGAATATTTTATCATCATCATGTAGAGTATCAAAAAATCCATAACGACATATCAGTTCTCTATATTAATCTCTTACCTAAAGCTAACTCAAGAACATAGTGAAAAAAATTGCTTCAGAAAACAAAATTACTTCCAATCTCTTTAACCTCGTTTCAAACATTTATGTCCACCTTATGAATAATAAGTACCTTGCAAATCGACTTATATATGTATTTAAGCAGTGTACAAAGAACAAGTGCTTTATTTTGTATGAAATTTATTTACCTTTGAATATAAAGAAAAAGTACTCTACTTTTAAAGAAGATAAGTTCTGGGAATATAACAATAAAAGAAAAATGAGTGTAATATGCGCAGAATAGAAACAAGTGCATAAGTATTTCGACTACTTTGTAAGTGGGTTACCCTCTATGGGTATTCTGCGAGTGTTTTAGTTCTTCCAGAAAATATACTACGCTATAATCTTATATATAAAAATGGAACGCAAAATGTGTTGGTAAGCACATAACTCAACAACGCCTGGACCAATTTGGCCAATTCTTTTTTAAAATGTTCGTTGAAGTCCAAGGATGGTTGTTACGGCGAGAAAAAAACGAATAGTTGCCGGGAAAACCCTAAAAACAGCCCTTTTGTTCTTTAATCGAGTAGGCAACGCAATTTGTAAAAAAAAACAATGATCTATGTCATGACATTTTGTGTAGTTTTTGATAATCTAATTTTGAATATATTTATATAAACATAGAAATATCTTCCTATTAATCAAGTTATATTGGCAGCCAAAAACATTGATGTAAATTAATTAAATTTCAAAATTCAAGAACAAATTACAGGCGAATCATTTGATTCGGCAACTAACCAAGACGATCCACCGGAGTTTTTAAACTCGCTGGATTTGCTAGGATTGTCATCTCACAATCTTCAATTAAAGGTTGGATCGGCAATTATAATGTTGCAAAATATCGACCAACTATATTCAAAGGATAGTATAAAGCAGAAGATGTTCTCGCACCATGCATCCCAATGCGTTTCCAGTGCGTTTATGGTATCATTAGGAGTTTGTGGTATTAATTTAGATAACCTATGTTTGTTTGGGGTATTAATTTAGAAAAACCCTACAATGAAAATTAAACTGATTTTTTAATTATGATTTACATTATTAAAATTACTTACTTTTAAATGCTTATAGTGTTTTATTTAATTATTTTTAATTCACACCGAATTATTACCAGGGTGACGGTTCTGTTCAGGATAATTTTTTGCAAACAATAGAAAAAAGGTAGGCACAAAACACCGCCACATTACAATTTTTTTTGACAGGACGAAGTCTGTCGGGTCAGCTAGTTTATAAATATATATAATCTTTTATTTACTTTATATAGTTAATTTTGGTCTCTCGACAGTATACCTATTTTTCAACGCTACATCGTACAAATTCATTTATTGGTTTGTTATAGTCTGCCTATCAATTTAGTATGAGTTACAAATCTTTTATAAACTTCATTAATTTTAATTTCCAATAATGAAATAAATCAATTAAATTTCATATCAAGGGGTACTTAAATGAGCAACACAGTTTGTAAAATCATGTAGATTAGTGATAAAATTCTAAACGTTTCACTAAAATCCAATACATATTACCTATCTCGTTTATCATAAATTTTTATAACAATAAGAAGTGCAACATATTATATCAAGATCAGGAATACATTTTTGTTTTGTTTTTTTTCTTTATTACAGAAAATCAGAATTACAGAAACGATCTGTCATCACGTGAAAAATCTTCTCCAATGAGAAGACCCTTTATAATATGAACAAATTAGTTGATTCAATGTTAATTAATTTTATCAAATCTTATCGCAAAATTTTCAAGTACCATAAATAAAATAAAACACTAGTTCCGAATTACTTTTTATATAAAAAAATAAGTTTTTAATGTACACCAGGCCTAACCCTTCGAAGGTTCGTCAATCGTCAAAATTCTCATCACGTACCGAACGTACGTCGTCATCGGAAACGCAACTGCCACGTGCCAAATACTTCCAGGAATCTGTGAGTAAAATATATAAGAAATACTGAGACTTGAAGATGCTAAGAAACAAGGGGAAAAATGAGAAAAAATGCGAAAAAATAAAAAAAAAGCCGCTAATGATGCTGCAGCAGATAACTGAAATAGAAGGTATATGAGTCTGATTAAAGCCTAATGAGCGAACTATGAAGAAAAGGTTTTATAAAACTTAATGAATAATTATCGTTGACAAATTAGATCTTGAACAGTCATATGCAATAACTAATCAGATTAATACAAATATTGTATAGTCAAAAACTCGAAATACTACTTCAGTAGATACTGCCTATGAGCACTACTAACTTTGTAGTAGCACGAAGCAGAGAAAATATAACATTTTATATATTTATTTAATATTGCATAATATTAAAAGTAGGTTTTATAATTATTCATCAAATATGGTTTATTTGAATTAAGTTTGATATAAAGTAATCAAGTTTAAACAAAATCGACGTCCATCCTAACGATTTAGCCAGCCATGAAGATTGTCACCTTCATGGCCAATTTAATAAATGGAAAATACGTCCGAACAACTTTAGATTGAGTTTTTGTTGCCATTTATCGCTTGGAAATAATAAATTACGATTCATTTTAATTAAGTTTGAAATTGCCCTGAATAATATAATTTTTATTTCACTTTTTTCATAATACATAACGCTGTGAAATCGGTTTTGTTTGCATTATTAAAGTTTTAATGGCAGCCTGAAAATACGTCGAATGAATATATGGTAGTGTGTATAATACTCAATCATTATTTTCCTTTTTGTGTCACAACTTGATTTATCCGATAGGTTGGGAAAAGAAGACAAAACCGATTGCTTGGCATATTCTGGAAAAACTACGTTTTCACAATCGTGTTTCCTTGGGTGAATAGATCTCGATGTTGTCTTATAGACGTCATCAGTATGGAAAAAGGATGATCATTTATGTTTATAGATACTATTTGTAAACTAAAATGTGTTATTTTTTATATTTATATAAGCTAATATTTTTATAAAAATTATTTTGCACAAAAAATTAAAAATAGAGACTATGAATTTACATACGCATGAAGGATGTAACTATTCAAAAAAAATAAAACAAATCCTTGAAAATCATAATAAATTTTGTGCAAAGTAAGTAAAAATCCATAAAAATGATAGAAGTAAAAATCCATAAAAATGATAGAAGTGCAGTCATGTTGACACATACTGATAATCAATATTATTTCAAAACATGTTCTTTTTCTTCTTATTAGTTCTAAGCCCCAAGGATGAATTTATGAGTGATTGGAGGTACTGGCGAGTAAAATCATGAATTCTGAACGGTTGCGGAGAAAAGATACGAAATATAAAACTTAAAACGCCAATGACAGTAATTTCTTGTGGGTTTTTCTGCCGCAATGCTACAGAAAATGCAGTAGAAAAATACGGTATCGACAATTCTATAGACATGATATAAAAAACATGTAAGATAAAAATAGAGAAGGTAAAAATGAAGAAGCAGAATAGAAAAGGAAAATATCATATACACACATATATATATATATATATATATATATGTATATATATACATATTAGTGTGGTCCTTAATATGGACATTTTCGAATTTCTTTACTCCCAGGGGCTTACTTAAATGCTTCGAAATTTATAAAAAAAAATCTCTCCAAGTTTTAGCTTACAGAGGATTTTTAGCGCACTGTCTTTTAGACAAAAAATATAGCAAAAGCAAAAAATATAGTCAAAATAAACTTTTTCATTATATCTTTTCACATTGTATATGCCCCAAATAAAAGCTAAAAAAATATTTTTTATTGATCATTTCTCAAATTCTTAAAATTTTCGACCCCTCGTACTGTTGTTAACATGTACATACTGGTGTTTACTTGTTGGTAGATACGTATTTGTATCCATATAAGATTTTTATATTTCCAGGAATAAAATTGAAATATCTGATATATTATCTTGGGATTCTTTACATTTGACATTATAAGCGGTGTTTGGAGTGCACAATGCGGGCACGTGCTGAAGAAGCTATCGCACGTGTCGGGCTTCTTCTATCACCAGATGAAAGAAACACGTTCAGTATGTATGCGTATGTGAAATTGTCAAAATAGAGCTTGAGCTGGCAAATGTAATAAAGTGGACTATGCTGAGTATAAATTGTTAAAAAATACAATAATAACTGACATAATTTTTCACGTACATTAAAATCTTTTTTCTTGCGAAAATTATTTCTAAAATAATATAGAATAGAGCAACGCTCAAGGGTCCGCTAGCAGAAAGATCCACCACCAATATCTCAAAAACAAAGAATTTTCTTAACAACAATATTTGAAAGTAGAGGGAAAAAGAGTCGCCTCAAATCAAGCAAAGTCGGTATCAAGAAATAAAAGACCATGATTGATAATCCCTAATAGAACCAATAGAAGTAATAATAGAAGGATTTTCTTTCGTTGTTAGGTTTTTCTGTTGTGAGCATTGTTGTTTAGTTTACTAGACCATAATATATTTTTTAAGTGTACGTTATTCCAAATTTTTATAAGATGTATTAAATTTAAGTTAGATTCAACTGATATTTTTCTATAATTTCTATAATAGAGTTACATGTAGTTCTACAATAGAGTAAAAAAGACCAAATGGTACTTTACCGTGGCTAAGGCGTAAATAATAAAAAATAGCAAACAAAAATGTAAATTCAGTTAAAATGAGCCATTTTACATAAAATAAATTAAAGTAATAGTTAGTCCAACACTGTTGATGAATAATTCTGATGAAATGTTTTATACTGTGTTATCTTTGTAAAAAAATGTTTTATTGAAATTTATATTTTGCATAGGTAGGAAATTGTAGCTATTAATTCGTAAAATCTATTTAAAATCACCGCCCATGGGGTGACAATTTTTCTTAAAAAGGGTAAAAAACATATTTCTGCAATAATGGTAGATTTACTGTGCATAGTCAGATAGTTGTTTGTTTGATAAAAGGTATTTGTTGCGATGTAATTGGTTTGGTTTTCACAATATAATTGCTCAAAGTCAAATTGGACCTTGCACGCAGGTACAGTCATGCCATCACACCTTTAAAACTAAAGTAATATTAAATAAGGTAAATTTATTGTGCATGCTGTTTCATTCGTGTTGTTAGTGTTGTTAGTTCCACAGGTAATTACAGGGTGCCCTTAGAAGTGGGGTTAAGGTGTTGGAGTAACCCTTTCGTAATGGGGATGCTATACCCCAAGAAAGGAGCTTCAACCATAACTCGTCACACTATAATCAAAATAATATCTATTTGACTTCTCGCGTGTGCTATTCGAAGTGCAACAATTTGTGGCACCTACAAATAAAATAGGCGTGAAGTCGAACTGATGTTATATATTGAAAATTGTGCCATTTGAAGGTTAGGTTTTGCAATTATGAAAAACGCTCGAATAAATACCATAGACATAGCTTTTTTCAGTTTCGTGACTATCAACTACTTTCAAGACCGGCAACATAACATAGTTATTTTATACGAGAATAGCACCATTAATCTGTAACTTTGGTCATTTTCACTTTTGAATTTTGTATCCCTTTTGTGAGTTGAACTTCACTTGACCTGAATTACATAAAACCTACTATCATTTTATCTTTAATAATTTAGCATATCATCATTATTCTCAAGAAATATGTTACGGCTCTTATATTAATTCGGCCACAGTCGTCAAAAAGCAACCCAACAAGTTTCGTGATGTTGACAAATCGTAATTGAAAACAGTGATCGCGCGACATGTATTGCGACCGCACGCGGTGGAGTAAGCTTAGCGTGACCCGAGGCGAATACTATAATTCGACCGAGTTTAAACGATATTTATTTGTTGATCTTGAACAGAATGTTTTGTGTCTGCAAATACGAGAATGTAATAAACAAATACAAGTTTTGATGAGAAGACGAAAGATATATGAGAGGAGAATTGGTTTTGAAATTTTGATTTCTGCTTTTAGTAGAGTAGTGGAGTAAAAAAGTCCATCATCATTGTCTCAAAAGTTGAAGGCAAAATATGTGTAACCAGTCATCACCTTAATTCTTGCGACGTCGTTATCAGGAGATGAACGATAATGTATCAATATTCAAGCCAAAAGTATTTTTGTAGTTGGTAGATTTTTTGGTTTTGAGTTCTATTATTTAGATATACAGTAGAACCTCGATTATCCGGACCTCAATTATACGATTTGCGGTTATCCGAACTACCATCCGCGACCAATTTATATGTATGTACTAGAGATGGGTAACTCACTCCGGAGTTATCACTACGATACAACTCCTCCCTCGGAGTGAATCCGAGTGGAGTTGTTTCACAGGATTTGTCATATCCGACTTTTCTAAACTGGTATTAAATCTGTTAACTTGTGCAGAGATTTTCTGTTTTTGGCGTTTTTGCTTTGGGAAGGAAGCGATCGCCTTCTCGTCTCACAGGCAGTTTTATGACCTTTTAAGTATAAAACTCAAACTAATACCAATGTGTATTTTCCAGAAATTACAAAAGTTTCACTTCAAAGATACAGAACAATGAAATTGTGTTCAAGTGTGAATAGCTCAAATGTATAATTTATTGAATAGTAAGGGGTCATATTTCTAACTACGACAATCTTTGGCCGTGAATGACGTCAATTAGGAATATACATAGCGAAAATTACATGAAACGAAATACATTCAATCTGGTTCTTACATAGCCTGAAATGACAATACTTTAGAGCGCAAAATTTATCAGTGATATCAATAGTATTTAAGCAGCAAAAAATATTTAGTATTATATTATTACTTTTACACAATTATATAATTGTGAATTACTGATATAAATGTTTCAAACCGCTAAATATGTTAATGAACAAAATTTTGTTATATATGCCAACAATAAGAAGGAATTAATCCATATACTACATTATGGTATCAACCTTTAATATTGAGATAATCCTAAAAATATTGTAACTATTAAATATGTAACTATTTATATTGAATACATATATAAGTCTGTATCTTTATGTTTTGCATAGAATGCCTAAAACAAGTCAATACATACTAAAAGATAACAAACCATACCGTTTCCTATGCCTAACCAAGGCACGTACGTGCAACTCCATAAAGGCGTTGCCATTCCGACCCGAACATTATTTCGATAGGAAACTCTTCGCGGCAGCAATTCGCCGCGTTATCCAAAACAAGACAAAGAACGAAAGCGATCTGCGGCAGCCCCGGTCTCGCATTAATGCACCCATTCTCAGCAGCAAATACACGCGTAATCTCTGTTTCCCACATTCTCAAAGCGTGTTATTGCCATTACATAACATATAACGCAACGTATTTCGATTATATGCTAACCCATTTCATTTCGACGAGAGAGTCGTTTGGTCAACACGGCGCGAAATTTCCAACGGAGGGCTAAAAGACTTATTACTCATTTATGGGGAGCAAAGATCAAAAATATATCTTGATTTCAAACCAATAAATACTTTAAAGCAATTGTGATCTTTTTAGTAAAAATCAATGTCACACATAAAATTCATAAAAATCTTAAGAAAAGCACTTCGTATAATTCAACAGTGATAATTAACCCTCTATAATCCCGCGTATTATGTAGGTTACATGTCATATTTTTCAGTATTTTACTAAATAATTTTAACTTTTTTGTGAGCTGAAGCATAAATCTTAATTCCATAACATTGTCCAGACAACCAATATCCATATTTTTAATCTTTGTCAAGCTTTTCAAACTGAAATAACAATTTTATATAAAAAAGGGTGAGCATTATAAGTCACTGTGACTTGAGTAAAACAATTCATTAATACTTAAAAAATTGTTCAAACTGATTATTTATTAACTTCCCGTAGGGTAAGTTATTGTAATTGGCCGAAAATCGAAATTGAAAATTTTTACATTTCTCGACGTTTTGAAGGTTTCTGAACATTTTGGCATGCCTCAGAAAAAATGGATGTGTGTGTGTGTATGTATGTATGGATACAAATTTCCAGTCACGTTTTCGGGCGCACGGATCAACCGATTTGAATGGTTCAAAAACATTAGATTCCTATTGATAGGGAGATGAGCTGATTCGTTTTTGGCAAAAGCAGGTCCAGCCGTTTCGGAGATACGGAGCAAAGGGTGCAGAAAATAGAAATCGAGTTTTTGAGAGAACGGAGTATCCGATTTGAATGATCTAAAAAACATTCAATTAGTAATGATTGAGAGAAGTGGTTGTTAGTTTTTGGCAAAAGTAGTCAAAGCCATTTCGAAGATACAGAGCTAAATGTTAAAAAATGGTAGTTTTTGAGAGAACTAAGCGTCCGATTTAAATGATTCAAAGAACTTTTTGCTTGTTTTAGCAAAATAATTGATTTTGGATCAAAATTTTTTTGTATATCAAAAATAAATCAGATTTTATTTTTAATTCAAAGTCCTAACATACTTTAAACAAATAATTTCAACTTTGCTATTCAGTTTACATAATTCTTATAAATATTAGACAATGTTACAATATTTATAAATTTATAATAATCTATTTAAAAACATTCAGTATTCCTCAAACACTTCGTTACGGTACGGGAAGTTCCAGCAATTTGCCTCAAGGCACGATGCCATACACCCCACTAGTTTATTTTTCATTTGCAAGAATAGGCTTATAATTACTAATTTTTTGTGCCCCTAATTTTTTGTGGTTGTAAAACTGAATTCGAATATTAAAATTCATTTAAAAATAACTATTAGTGAATTGACGCTTGTAAAATAAAAATATTTTTAATATTTTATCTTTGTAATTAATTTTTAGAAATAAATTCTAAACGATAATTAGAAATACAAGGTCAAAGTTAAAAATATATTTGTGAAAAATATTAGCAGCTAATTCATCGAATCAAAACCATAAAAACATGTATTCTAAACTTTTCGACAATAAATAAAAGTATTCAACATGCTGAGTCAAGAAAGCCACGAAAGCACACACAAAAAAGAAAAAAGACTTACACCACTGATGAACATAAATAAAAGAAAAAAATTAAAGATTTAAATTATGAAAAAATAAATGAAACAGAATAGGTGAATCAAAAAATTTTAATAGAAAATCCTTTTGGGGTTTATTTTTTTATCCTTCTTCTAAATTGATCTGCATAATTTTAAATAGTCGCAAATACATGGCAAAAAGTCAAACATCCAACATTTTCCTTCTAGTACACTTACTACAGTTTTGCTGAGTTGCAACATATCCTTAAGTGTACCCTTCATATTCGCATAAATTTTGAATAAGATGCTTACCGATTCCGTAGCTACATATCTGAATAACTCTATGTATAGGATAACGGATACGATGCTAAAGGTCAATCCGCCGATGGTGGCAACGAAACGCGCGGGGTCCATGGCAGACGAACGACATAACATTCAAAACGACGACGGTCATTACATATAATGGCTTCGGTTTAATTAACCCCCAACCCCCCACAATTCACACGGCCTCATATATGCCTCTCGCCGCCGCTGCCTCCCCTGATGCCGTACTCCTGCGAGTAGGCTGAGCGCTTTACGTAGCAACACTTTATAACTGTTTTTTAACTTTCCAACGTTAAAAAAGTTTGAATTTTTTTCGCATGATTGTTATTTGTATTATATAACATGTATACAAAACAAAGCCAAAGAGTTTCAGTTTCTGCATTGATTTGTATCTGAATTCTAAAATTTAAATGAGGAATGTAAATGTGCAAGATGTCGAAGAAATAGTTTAAGAAGCAACAAATAGTATTTTTAATGACGACATGGAGCAATTGACTTTGCAAGAAGAAGATATAAATTTTGACTTAACTTTTAGTAGAAACTTTCAATTATGACTGAAATTATGTACCAATTTGTTGAGAATGATCCAGATTTAAAAAAAAAGTTCAAAAGCAGAACAAGGTGCCATACATGCATGCATCCACTTATCAACAACGTCTGAAAAAAAACGCAGAAAAAATGCAATCTAAATTATGCAAAAAATTGGAAACTTAAAATAGGCAGAATGTTTTATCAATTTAATACATAGCCAATTTTTTATCTATTTTCCTTAACACCATTATTTAGATGTTAAGATAGCCCAGTTTAGTACTGCTTCGCTGTACGCTCCACCTTAGGGTACAATAATTAATAGTAAACCAACAGTTTTGTTGAAGTTTTTTAATGAAGACTTCGTAAAGTACATGCTTATAAAGTAATAGATAAACTAGTGGTGTGTATGGCATCGTGCCTTAAGACAAATTGCTGGAACTTCCCGTACCGTAACGAAATGTTCGAAAGATACTGAATGTTTTCAAATAGATTATTATTAATATTGTAACATTATCTAATATTTATAAGAATTATATAAACTGAATTGCAAAGTTGAAATTATTTGTTTAAAGTATATTAGAACTATAGTCAGAATTAAAAATAAAATCTGAATTATTTTCGATATACAAAAAAAAAATTTTTTGAAAAAAAAAATCCAAAATCAATTATTTTGTTAAGGCAAGCAGAAAGTTCTTTGAATCATTTAAATCGGACGCTTAGTTCTCTCAAAAACTGCCATTTTTTACACAATTAGCTCCTTATCTTCGAAATGGATGGGCCTGCCTTTGCCAAAATTAACACTTCTCCCAATCATTACTAATTGAATGTTTTTTAGATCATTCAAATCGGATGCTCCGTTTTCTCAAAAACTATATTTCTATTTTCTGCACTCTTTGCTCTTTATCTCCGTAACTGCTGGACCTGCCTTTCCCAGAAATTAATCAGCTCATCTCCCTATCAATAGGAATCGAATGTTTTTTGAACTATTCAAATCGGTTGATCCGTGCGCCCAAAAACGTGACTGGTTAATTGTATCCACATACATACACACACACACATCCATTTTTTCTGAGGTATGCCAAAATGTTCAGGAACCTTCAAAACGTCGAGAAATGTAAAAATTTTCAATTTAGATTTTCGGTCCATTACAATGACTTAACCTATGGGAAGTTAATAATGGGTGCACAGCCATAAGGCAGGTCTGTGAGCTGAGTTAGACTTCAACTCAATTTAGGGAAGAATAGTCTACACAGAGCAGTGCTCTTAACCATTACGCTATGGAACACCCGTATAAAGTAATAAACCTAAGCTGTATGTATATTAAAAATATATATTTTATTATAATAATTTTATCATTTTTAATTCTAATTAGAATGAAGTCCGAAGCTCTCAGACTACAACCCCAACGAACTTTTACAGCATCATCGGACGTTTATAACAACCCAGTGTATTCGCCGCATGACTCGAACAAATAACTAAACGTTATTCGTCTCGTATAATGTGTATTTTTATAACCAACGTTTAATGGAATGCGGGTGGCTTTCCATACTAACAAAACACAAACAAACGCGAGATGGAAAGATATTTTTCATTCTCAAAAGACAGGAATAAATCGTTGTTTTGTTTGTTAATATAAAAATTCTCATAAATCATCGTTTTAGTATGAAATAAATAAATGATTTTGAGCTCTGTTATTTATAATACCTGAATATAATTTTTCGGTATACGTTATTTAATTGTTTTTAAGATGTTTTGTTATTTCTAAGATAGATTCAATTTAACCTCTATAAAAGTTTACATATGCTTAGAGTAAAAAGAACCAATTAAACTTTCACACTGGCAAAGGTTAATCTATAAGTAAATTGAGTTGAAAAAGCAATTTTACCAAAGACCCTTGTGCCCCGCTCTACTCTATGTTCAAAATAATTTTTTAAGTGCAATATATATATATATATATATATATATATATTTATATATATGCATGTGTGTGTATGTATGTGTGTGTGTGATTCCTTTGCTTCTTTATACGATATACATATATATTTTTATACGTCCCACAAAGTTCATACAAACTTTTAAAATCAATGGGATACCTTCCACTTGCGGTTTGTATGAAAACACATAGCTTTCCGCTTTAAAAGAACTTCAAAAGAAAAATCGCTCGTATTAGAGACATACCTATGCAGATCGAAGAACGTAAGAATTTATGGTTGTGTGTCCACTTTTCAGGCAAACCATTTTACCATTGAACGCAAATAGGATTAAGGAAGTCGCACAGAAATCTTCGAATTGAATCCTCTGACTCAAGAATTTTTACACAGACTAAGAGCCACGTTTGCGCCGATACGAGCACTGAATTTAGATAGGATATATATAATTCAATCACATTTTACGTTTAAGTCCTTGCCAAATCATATCCCGGAATTGGATGCGCTTTCCGTTACACAAATGAACAAATATAAAAAGATACCGAGGGATAGATATAAAGCATATGTGGTCACTGAGAGGAAATTTTATACATCTAATTTTGGAAGTCAGCGATATATATTATTATTAGGTATAAGAATTATTTTATCACAAGTGTAAGCAAAAACTACTGTAAATTACAAAGTAATATCATTTATTTCACTTGTCAATATATTGAATATTCGCAAAATATTAATTTTATGGTTATTTTTGAATATATTTTTATTAACACTCTAATTGTCATTGTTTACGAATATCTCGGAACTCATTGCTGGATGTTCCAAAATTATTTAAGCAAAGAATTTCTCAGTACCTATTTCTTTGAGCCTCCAAGTTATTAGGAGACTACAAAAATGTAAAGTTTTATCTGTTATTAATAACAGAATTGTACATTAGCATATGCATATAATATAACAGTAAAATCAATTTCAGGGATCCAGAAAAAAAACGTTATAAAAAATGTCATTTGGCCCTCAAAAATGCAAAAATTCAAAATGCTCAAATTAAAGGATGTTTAATAGATATTGCAATAATAAGTACAATTTTGTTCCCATTTTTTGGATTAAGTACCAAGATTTATAATGTTTAAAGTTCACTTATATAATTAGATTTATTAGATGTATTAGATATACAGTTTAGAATTTTACAAGTAAATAACAAAACAAACAAATATAAAATACAAATAAAGAAGTGCTAAACTAATTTCGTGTCTTGATTTTATGAAACTTGATATTACGTCTTCGTTTAGAGCATCTTCAAAAGTTGAGGTCCTGTATATCCATTAATTTGCAGAAATTATTAAAAAGTTTAGAAGCTTTTCTAAAAAAAGAGCAGTATCAGAGACGAAGAAAAATATTTCACAGCTAAGTAATACTCAGTTATAGCCAAAAATTGCTGTATTTGTAAGATATATAATTAGTAACAATAGATATTTATAATATGAAGGGGATGGTACCACTGTATTTCTTGAAGTCAAAATTAATATATTCAGAAATGTCATAAAAACTGTTGGCTTAATTAGGCTTAAAAGTCGATCCTTTGATAGTTCTATTTCTTGTGAAATAGTGGGAATCAGACATGGAAGATAAATTAAAGTACTGGGATTATTTTTTATAAAGAGAAGTGTAATAAGTAGGAATATGTTAGGAACGGTAAGAATGTTATACTTCTGAAAAATATTTCTACAACTTGTTATCGAGTTAAGAGAGAACATGATTCTTAGTGCTCTTTTCTGTAGTTTGAAAACATGTTTTAAGGATGCTGAAAATCCCCAAATATAATTGGAACAAACAAAGTCCCAAACTCTTTAATTAAATATTTTCGACATTGTGGGTCAACCGGCTCATTGAATGGTTTTAACATTTTCAAAAAAAAATCAATAAAGTGGATTTTTTTTTAAATTTTCAAAAAAAAATGTATATGTTTTCAGAATATTAAAAAAAAGATTTAAAAATTTAAAGTATGCCACTAAAAGTTCCAGCAATTTTCCTTAAGGTACGATATCATGCACCACTAGTTGAATATTTGACAAAGACATTGAACCAAAATATATAAAGAGGTAGTAATATTTGCACATCTCTCCAAGTCCAAATTAGTACAATTCATACATTATAGTCCAAATCATTAATTTTCTAGCACCTCTACTATTTATTTAAAGCATGAGTAAACGTGCTTGTTTATACTTTCATTTATAGTAAAAGCAAAGCCAAACCGCGAAAGACATATTCAACATTCCATCAAACAATCGCGCGTAGTAACAATGTGATATGACATATGCATACAAGCGTGCCTACATGTGCTTTTGAAATTAATCAATGAATTAACCAGTCAAAAGCTCCACACGTAGAAAGTTACATTCGCACGGCACACCGCGCCTATGTAGACACAACGGTTATTAAGTAGACACAGCGATGGCGTTGACTTTGGAAAATTGGAAAATTCTCTATGAGTATGCGAATACTTTTCTTCCACATTCATAGCTACGATAAGATCGACTAATCGGTATGTAACTAGGGTTTTATCGACTTTCAGTGTTTCGGAGTTCGAAAATAAACTCTATAGATATCGTTTCATTTTCAGTCTCTCCATTTATCTGTATCAGACGTCTTTTTCATTAACTAATAGAGATAGCTATTCGAGACGATGGATTTATTCAATGGACTTATCCGTAAATCGCAGTATAAACTTTGAAGAAAAATGTTGGAGATGGAAGTTGGAGACAAAAGTGTTCATTTTAGGTATAAGTTATATGATTAACTAGTGGGGCGCATGGCATCGTGCCTTAAGGTAAATTGCTGGAACTTCCCGTACCAAAAATTATAAAAAATTTACTCTGAAAAAATTAGATTCTTGAGAAACCATAAATTTTTGACAAAAATTTACTTTTTTTGAAAAAAAACTGCCGCGTCGCCGTCTAACGGATAAACATTGGTACGAAACCCATAGGAATGTAAACAAAATTTATACTTATTGTTAAAATCTCTATAAAATATCTGATAATTTGATGTGCATATGTCTAATGATAATTTTTGACCGCCAAATGGCTCATTTTTTTACTTCTTCCTCCATATCTCCGAAGTCGTTGCACCTGTCTTTCCAAAAATTTAAACAGTTTTTTATTTAGTCAATACAGACGCTCCGCTCTCTTAAAAACTAAGTTACCGTTTTTGGCACTTTTTGCCCCATATCTTCGGAACGGCCAGACCTGCCTTTGCCAAAAACTAATCAACACGTCTCCTCATCAATACAAATCGAATGTTTTTTGAATTATTCAAATCGCTTCATCCGTGTTCCCGAAATAGTCGACAAAAATTTGAATCCACTTTTTCTAACTTATGCCAAAATGTTCAAAAGGTTTTGAAACGTAAAGATATATACAAATTTTCATTTTCGATTTTTTTGCGATTACTATAAGTTGCCCTACGGGAAGTTAAAAATATTAAAAATTAATTTTATGATTATTAGTATTATGATAAGAGAATCGGTTCTTTAAAGAGAAGAGTACACGCATTATAATAAGAGAATCAGTTCTTTAAAAAGGGGTGATGAATTTGGGTTCAGTAAACCCTCGGTAGAGTTCGGAACACCAAAACAGGGTAACGCAGATTTGATACAAGTTTACTCCTATACTATAAGTATTGTATTTCAATTATATTAAAACAAAAAGTTTTCGCAATTTTTCTCCAGAAACAATGGCATACACCACTAGTTAACTTCCCTAGTTGCAAACAATGGCGTCTCGCACCGTCGCGCCGTTTGATGTACGTGCGAAAAATATGCGCAGCACATTGTTTGCGTGGCGCCAAATGAAAATTGATGTTTTTCTCGGGAAAGCGTAGCATTCGCGCACTTACACGTAAATCGCATTATTTACGGCCGCACTATTGTAAATGCATACTCTGATGTTGATGTGATACATTGTTTCTTGCTAAACTATAAATTAAATTTTACCTTATGTGTAATAATGCATGTATAAATATTTCGAACATACACACAAACTAGGTGTTTTCATTAATTCTAAGAACAATAAACGTATTTGCGTAAAGCATTACATTTGGATGCATTTAGTTCACAGGTGTATTTGCGAATCGATATATTAAAAAATATCGAACTTGTTTAGCAAAAACTCCACTCGCAGATTATAGACAAATATTACAGTTATCATATGTCGACAAAAAGTTATCAAAAAATGTTATCTGAATGGAAATAAAAAGACCGTTCGAGAACTAACCTTGTGCAGGGCGCGGTCCGTTGGAAGCAAGTCCCAGGGCGCCGCCCGGCGGCAGAGTGCACGGCGGATCCGGCACGCCGCCCACCACTGAGATCTCCTCGAGCTCGTGCTGACGCAAAGGGTCTGTCCCCGAGTAGTACAACTGATAACCTGTAACGGACAGCCAATGGACATTTCAGTAAACGAATAAAAGTTCGAAAGTGGCTATCTGCATGCAGCGTACTTCTTATACAATTTTAAACAAGCGGAAAAATATTTGTGATAACAGATATGAACTCCGGTGACCAATAACAATTTATTACTTGATCAAACCCAAAGTTTAAATGCAATTGGTTCATTAAATCAAAAGTATTGTCAGATAATCAAAAATATAGCGACTTTGAATAGGGTAGATACTGTAGGTAATCATGAATATTTTTATAGCATTTTTAAACAAAAATATTCATCTAGCATATTATAACAGTATACATAAAAATGTGTATATATATATATATATATATACACTACAAATACTGTAAATATGTGTGTACAGTACTTTGTAATGGTAATTTTTGATAAATGATGGCATATTATCAGTTATAAAAACAATTCACCAATTTATCAATTATAAAACAACAAAAATCAAATTCGTACAAATATTTCGATTCAGCGACAATGCGATTTGGCGACTGACCACAAAATTAATTTCAATTTTCTCTCAAAATCCTCTTAGTACCACGGCTTTAGTCCATGCTTTTGGCCATTGTTACATTATTCAAAAATCCATCAGCGTTCGGCCTTTTTGAGGCTTAATAAAGAAGACAATTCGCCCTTGTTTTTTGTTGAGAAGGAATTTAGTGCGGAATCATACAAAAAGAAAAATACATGCACAGTACCAGTGAATATTTCATGATTCGTAGAACATCGTTCGCGAAAATAAACAATATTGGATTGAAACAAACAGGGAGGTAGGTACATACACCGTCGGGAAATGACTGAATATTAAATGTAATTTATGAATACATTTATAACGGTCAAATTGATGGAAGAAAGTGTATTTCAAAAGAAAATTTTGGCGCGGTCGAGTACCTGTCATTCGTTCCTGATAAATATTGTAATATATTCGAGCCCCTTTTTTTAAAAGCGACCGATCGAAGGAAGACCATTTTGTATATTTATGGAATTTCGAAATACTGTAAAAGTGTTTTGAAAATGTGGCGTGAAGTAAAAATAAACTTTAAATATACAATGAATACATAAATAATAAATAAAAAACTTAAAATTGATGTGTATATCAGTGCAAATCAATAACATATTACATTTTATGAGAATTTATTTCGATTACTGTCACTACGAAATGCATTGTTATAACAAATTCAGCAAAATTAAATAAAATGACTTATTAAATTAAATAAAAAATGGTATTAACAAGACGTATTTACACAAAGGCGCAGGATTTCTAAGATTGCAAACTTAGATAGATAAGCTTTCTATACATTTTCGTAAATAAAATTCATTAATCATCTTTTAATGTTCCATCCACTAAGTTAATGTATCATCAAGTAACATATCTCGTTTGTATGACTTGCATGTTCAACATAGAACAGATGTGTAACTTTGCATTTGAATGAGTTTTACTAGCGCAGTTATACATCGCATGAGCGAATATAGAGAACTGCAAAAAAGTTATAAATAAACAACGTTTTGAGACGTCATGGAAAAACTCAACATACATATTATATATATATATATATATATATATATATATATATTATATGATTCTGAATTTGATGTTGGCATATGTATTAACAAAATCTAGTAATCGGGCATAACATCTATAAAAAATATGAATTTCTATCAAAAATTTATTTTAAATCCATACCTGATAAACGATTTTTGGTAAATCCAAAACGATTTACCTGACTCAGAAACTCTTTCTGGTGTGATATGTTTGTCATACATTAAAGAATTGTATGTTCCTTGGAAAAAACTTTTTTATAAATCCGGACTCCGACTTGTAAAAATTTTAGTACAAGAAATCTCGTCTATCAAATTAATTGTCTAGATTGTAATCTAATTTACATAGGAGAAACAAGCCAGAACTTAATGAAACGTTTACAACAACATAAAAACAATTTAAAAAATCCAAAACAGTTTAAAACTATGATAGCAGAGCATCTTTATAATTTAAAACACAATATGGACTTTTGTTACCCAACTGTACTACAATTCGAACAAAATTTATTCAAACAAAGAATTATAGAAGGATCTTTTTCAACTATTTACAGCAATAAAACAATAAATAAACAAAATGAACTTAACACGCTGTGCGACACTAGTCTCCTTTATTTAGATAGTTTTTCCAAATTTCTCACAAAACAATAAAAACGACGCGCAAAGGATTCGCAATTTGTTCCACACATATGTAGAATCTTGGTAAAAAATATTTTTTAAAAAGTCCTTTCTCCATTACATCTACAACCAGTCTACGAACAACACACTATCCAATTGTGATTTTTTAAATTAGTATTTTGTGAAAATATGGTGCAATTACAAGTTTAATGTTTATAATACATAGTGTAGTGCATTACCATATCTTGATACCGTGGATTATTAAAATTTTCCAATTTAACACTAAGAATAATTAATTGTAAGTACTATTTACTATTTTATTTTTTCTTTTCACTCCAATTCAATTGTTTTAGTTTTTAATTTTATTTTTAGTTCCACTGAATGAAGGCCGAAACGTATGGATTTAAAATAAATTTTTGAAAGAAATTCATGTTTTTTATTGATGTTATGCCCGATTACTAGACTTTGTTAATATAAATAGGCATAAAGTGTAACAATTGTAATCATACAACGATTACTTTTTTCTTGAAATATACAGAAATCTCTTTTTGAAAAAAACACAAAACAGAATGTTGCAATATTTTTAACTTTATGAATAATTTTTCTGATGCTTGTATAAAATTACCTGGACTGCTGACGAGCCTCGTTGACGACGTAGCCTGCGACGGCTGCAGTGTGTCGACACCTCGTTGGTCCTCCGCGTTCGCATTGCGTCCCCGTAGCGACAGTACGAGCCGCTTCGCCGTCGCCGACATAACGTCGCGTGCGACCGCGATGATGAGCGCTCGTCGTCACTGTCGGCGTCGCGACCACCATGCCACCGATACGAGCGCCGGCCGGTTCACGCGCCGGCACGACGCGGTCGGATCGCGCCGCTGCTGGAACGATGGACGACGTCCGCGGAACGCGACTTGCGGCCTCGACGTGGACGCGCGTATGCGGCGGCCGCGCGACACTCACGATTCATCACTGGTCGTAACGTACAATTCGCGATACGGGGAACGCGATCGAAGCGCTCGGTTATGAACTTAGATGACCAATCATTTTTCTGAGAAGATTCTCTACACCTAGAAAAAAAAGATACTTTAGGCATACATATACAAATAATATAATAAATTATATATATATATATATATATATATACATATATATGATGATAATTTTGTCGACGTTGATACATATTTGTAATATTTTGGCATACCAACCGTCGAATTAAAAAGAGATTCAATAACAAAATTATTTATTCCATTAAACGTTTTGACACTTGATGTGTGTCATCATTCAATAATCTAAAGAACATATAACATAAATACAAAGTTGATGATAAATATAAATATATAAAAAGGAGGAAATTATACATACCAAACCAGAAAAAACAACAGAAAAAATTAATTATGATGTAAAATTGATTGACACTAAATTTGTGTAAAATAATAAAATACTATTATATTAACAAACGAGAAATAGAAAGAGCACATATTGCCCTCCTATATTTAATGTTATTGATAGTAGTGCATTGTGGACACTGATCAAGGTTACAACGCAGTGTAGTCACGCACGTGTAATGAAGGAGTGGGAGAGAATTGTGAAAAACGAAAGGAAAAAGAAAAACAGAGATGAAATAAAACGAACGAAAGATTTTAAAACTGTATTGAATTACTTTTTGTAACTGTCATGTAAGAGATGAGAGGAATTACGTTAGTTTACACAAGAAGTATTAAGGAATATAAGTAAAAGCTCAACTATCTTTCTAAAGTCACAATTTTTTTCAATGTAAAGGATGGAAGGATTTGACATGTTGAAAGTGTGGTTCAGATTTATCATATGTTCAGAAAGCATCGTTTTGAATTGATTTGGGTTTCTAGAATTTATATATGTTGATTAACCCTCTTGTATATATCATGAAATTATATAAAGAAATTTGTATTTATGTTATATGTTCTTTAGATTACTGAATGATGACACACATCAAGTGTCGAAACGCTTAATGGAATGAATAATTTTGTTATTTAATCTTTTTTAATTCGAAAATATTACAAATACATACATATATATATATATATATATAATCTTTTATAGACATTTAAAAATTCACTACAAACGATATATATTCGTGGTATTCAATAACGAAATTGTTTACATTGTATCTTGAATAACTAAATCCAGGTAAGCAAAATTAGGATATAAGACCAAGACTGTTCTTATCCTTCTCTCTGAGAATGGTATAAGTTGAGAAACTATTTAGTCTATACGGTGACAACTTAATTTCCATCTCCTCTCCCGAATTCCAATTACAGGCGAAGGCGTAACGGAATCACCGCGATTCCTGATAATTCAATTCAGAAAAGCAGTCACTAGAAACTCCACTGATAGGGCCACCAACGCGTGCCTATTTTCGATAGACTTAATAATATCATATTTAAATGGAACTTCGATTTCTTCTTCAGAAAGTGATCTTTGACCACATGCACTTACGTATAATGAATAAGTGTAACGATTAAACCTCATCACATTGAATTATCTTTATAGAATAAATTGACCAAAGATACACTTATACATTCAATAATATGAAGATCTATATAAATATACCTGGTACTAAATATGTTTTCTTTAAATACATTTCATATTGAGAAAATCAAATAATATAAAACTAAAGTCAAAGTAATAAATCAGATTTAAGGGCAATTATTCAATCATAAATATCTTCTCAATAATAATAATTTCAAAGATCAAATTCAAATTACTCTATAATCTTTTCCCTATTCATGAAATATAAAGTACTGCAGCATTGTAAAAATCATTATCGTTAGGTATCTTTGGGTACTTGGTATTAATTTAAACTTGTTCTAAATTAAACCTTAATGAAACTGTTTAAATTCTTCATCAAGTATCCAACTTTATCAAACTACATCTATCCTACTATGAGTTCTAAGGATTACAATATTCCTGTTCAAAGCATTAAGCAGGCCTTTGTAAGATATTCGAGAGTTTATAGAGAAGCTTTTAACGACGTGGATGACTTTTCGCTGACAGCGTTGTTTCAACAAGAGTCTTCTGGGCGGACGTACATCACCGTCCGTGGCAGTTTTGGGTAAAGAACGCAGAACTGTAGGACGGTGACCCATTACGTTGGAAATGGCATGGACTATCTGGTACAGGAGACTCATTAATGGTGCACCGAAATTATATTATGATTAATGAGACTCCGTGACAGAAATGCACGATTTTATTGATGTGATTAATGGCTCAAAGTCAACACACACTAACAAGGTATTCATAATTCAGTTAATTAAAACATTATCATTCTAAATACTACTCGTATTTTGAAATAAAAGCATTTGTATTATTTAATATCAGTAGTTTTATAATTTTTACTAATACAAACTTTACTGCCCGATATAAACTTTTGCATATTAGACTAAACATAACTTAAAACATAAAAAATTGGTCTGCTGATTTTTATTTATTTTTAACTTCCCGTAGGGTAAGTTATTGTAATAGTCCAAAAATCGAAATTGAAAATTTTTACATTTCTCGACGTTTTGAAGGTTTCTGAACGTTTTGGCATATCTCAGAAAAAATGGATGTGTGTATGTATGTATGGATACAATTTTTCGTCCACGTTTTCGGGCGCACGGATCAACCTATTTGAATGGTTCAAAAAACATTCGATTCCTATTGATAGGGAGATAAGCTGATTAGTTTTTGGCAAAGGCAGGTCCAGCCGTTACGGAGATAAAGAGCAAATAGAGCAGAAAAAAGAAATCGAGTTTTTGAGAGAACGGAGCATCCGGTTTGAATGATCTAAAAAACATTCAATTAGTAATGATTGAGAGAAGTGTTTATTAGTTTTTGGCAAAGCACAGGCCCAGCCATTTCGAAGATACGGAGCAAAATATGTAAAAATTGGCAGTTTTTGAGAGAACTAAGCGTCCGATTTAAATGATTCAAAGAACTTTCTGCTTGTCTTAACAAAATAACTGATTATGGAAAAAAAATTGTTTCAACTTTTTTTTTCAAAAAAAAATTTTTTTATATATTGAATAATTCAGATTTCATTTTTAATTCTGACTATAGTTCTAATATACTTTAAACAAATAATTTCAACTTTGCAATTCAGCTTATATAATTCTTATAAATATTAGACAATGTTACAATATTTATCATAATCTATTTGAAAACATTCAGTATTCCTCAAATATTTCGTCACGGTACGGGAAGTTCCAGCAATTTGCCTTAAGGCACGATGCCATACACCAAGTTAAGTTTTAACTTGTCTATTTTTACAAATAAAGCTGTATACTTTTATTATGAATAAAAAATTTCCATATAAAAATATATTGTATATTAAAAATATCACTTTACTTTCCGGGTGATATTAAATTTTTAGTTAACTAGAAATGTATAAGTCCAACATAGATTACATATATGATACATTATCCAAAATAAACTAAATATTTCAAGCCATCGTAATACGTATCAATACATCTGCAATATGAAATGACTTGCACAATATCCGACACAAAAAGAATACTGAAAATAAATATCAATATATACAAGAGAAATAAGAATTCTATGTATACATCTTCATATAGTAATAGAGGATAACAGAGTATCCGCAATAGTCGATCAATCATATAGCATGACAAGTTCCCAGGAATTGGAAAAAATAACGAACATCGAAGAGGTAAGCAATATGTCAAAACCTATATCGTATCATAGTAAAACCAACTCTTGGCAAAATAAGGAACATGTTCCAGATATATCAGTCATATTCAAAATTATGGTGCATACTAAAATATATAGATCTTTACGTCAATTTGATGCAAGAACCTAATTATGAGATCACGTCACTCGATTTAAAAGAATTATAAGTATTTATCTGATTGAAGTTTCTAATTAACGAGAAATAGATTACGACCAACCAAAAGTTCAGTGCTTCAAATTTACTTTTTAAGCTTTCAGAGATTTCCGCGCTCGGTTCAACTTCTCCTGGGATAATTAAAAGAGAACGTGCTGCATAATGTGGTGAAATATAGCCAAAAAACTGTTTTCAGATTGTGGTAAAATAAGTTAAAGAATAATTATATAAGCCTATATATAAGCCTTTGATAAGATAACAAGATTATATCGAATATTTGTACACGTGCATAAAACTAACTTTTAGCAATATTGCAGAGTCAATAATTGCGAATGATAAATATAAATTTTCCTATATATTTTACATTACTATTGAACAAAATATTTATAAATATTAATAAAAATATTTCGATCTATATTAAAGCATAGATAAAGTTTTTTTTTTTCAAATATATTTATCTTTGAATATAATTTTCATACAACTATAGAACTCTCCACCGTACTTAAATATCCAACTTGTCCAGTAAGTACGTATTGCGTAATTACGGAAAGAAACTTTTCTGTTATAAAACTTTCCAGAGTCCCAGAACCCGACTTTGTATTTTCTATTGATTTCATAATTATTCTGAATTCAAATAATTCAAACTTTTTTCATTACACTTGTAATTGAAAATTAAGTAGATTTCTCAGTGTGTATCTGTGGTTTGCAGGGAAAAATTCGTAAAATTAAATTCTGAATAATATTTATTATTTTGAATCTCCATTTTAAAAAATTCATATACACATACAGATATTATATACATATATATATATATATATATATATATATATATATTATTTTATTTGTTAATTTTGTGAACACATTTTGTGAAATTTACTAGTTGCCCAAGTTAGTAAACATTTTCATAACATTTATTCTTTGAATAGTTATAATATTTTTTGCTATTTTTCTACGTATGTTAAATCCTTATTGTAAAATTATTAGCTATATTATTAGCATATACATTTTATATTACACCAGAGTTTGAAAAATACTTCAATAATCAATACCAATATAAATTCAAAATCTTTATAGGATCTGCAAAAAGAGAGTGGATTCGTCCTTTCTGAGTAATCCAAAAGTGTTATGATATTACAGACTACTTTGTATTTAAGATAAAATGTATGTAAACGTGTTATGCAGTTGCAACAAAGTTCAATTATGGCAAATGAGAGTATTTAGAGAATTCTTGCACTACTGCTTTAATAACACAAACCAGAAGGAATGTTGAAGATGCCAGAATAATAGTAGAGAAGGACACTCCATTGTATTATAACTAGAGAGCACTCTGTTTATAATCTGTTTTAACGGAGCAATAAAGAGCAATTGTAGTCTATTTTATTAACTTCCCACAAGAAAAAATTATATTTTATGTTTTCTCAAAGATTCAAGTAATTCTGAATCATTCAATCACACGTAAAACCGGAAAAATTATTTAATAAAGATTATTTATCAAATATTTGTATTGAATTTCATGTCCCTTATTATATAACTTGAATAATAATTTTCTATATTGCTAAAAATATTTTATAAGTATCAAGAGTATTAGAAGCAATGATAGAAGGCAAGGTTTTCCATT
>NW_020537646.1:15107384-15137111 GCF_003426905.1 Ctenocephalides felis | reverse complement strand
CTGTCTATGGGGTAAAAAGACCAGATGACAATTTTTGAAAAAGAGTAAAAGAACATATTTCTGCAATAATGGTAGATTTACTGTGCCTAGTCAGAGTTGTTTGTTTGATACAAGGTATTTATTTCGATGTAATTGGTTTGGTTTTCACAATATAATTGCTCAAAGTCAAATTGACCTTGTCTAACACGAATTCGCGCATAATACAAACTTATGACAGTCTCCTTACATTATATAATCAAAATAACATGAGTTGACTTCTCGCATGTGTTATTCGAAGTGCAACAATTTGTGGCACCTATAAATAAAATAAAATAAACGTAGTAAAAAACATTTGAAGGTTAAGATTTAGCATTTGAGATTTGTAAAGCGCTTGAATAAACACCATTAACATAGCTTTTGTTCGGTTTCGTGGGACAAGCTATCAGAACTACTTTCAAGACCGGCAACATAACATAGTTATTTTATACCGAAAATTGCCCATTAATCTATAACTTAGCATTTTCATTTTGAAGTTTGTATCCGCTTTTGTGCGTTAAACTCCCTTGACCAAATTACATAAAACCTACTATCATTCATCTTTAATCATTTAGCATATCATCATTTATCTCAAGAAATATGTTACGGCTCTTATATTAATTCGGCCACAGTCGTCAAAAAGCAACCCAAAAGTTTCGTGATGTTGACAAATCGTAATTGAAAACAGTGATCGCGCGACATGTATTGCGACCGCACGCGGTGGAGTAAGCTTAGCGTGACCCGAGGCGAATACTAAAATTCGACCGAGTTTAAACGATATTTATTTGTTGATCTTGAACAGAATGTTTTGTGTCTGCAAATACGAGAATGTAATAAACAAATACAAGTTTTGATGAGAAGACGAAAGATATATGGCAAGGAGAATTGGTTTGAAATTTTAAGTCTCAGCATTTGGTAGAGTAGAGCGGTGAAAAAATTCACCATCATTGTCTCAAAAACAAGCAAAGTATAGTAACATCTTAATAATATCATATTAAAGTTGAAGGCAAAATATGTGTAACCAGTCATTACCTTAATTCTTGCGACGACGAGATGAACGGAAAGGTATCGATATTCATGCCAAAAAGATTTTTGTAATTAGTAATTTTTTTTGTTTTGAGCTCTATTATTTAGATATACGGTAGAATCTCGATTATCCGGACCTCAGTTATACGGATTCGAGATTATCCGGACTATCAACCGCGACCAATTTATATATGTATGTACATATCTACAATTCGAATTTTTCCATGATTGGTGCAATTTAGTATATGTATGTAATGTAATCAAAGAAATATATATGTACATAAATAAGAAAGTGTTAATTTCCAATAAACATTGATTTTCGTTGATGTCTAGGTATGTCATTATTATCATTTAATAAATACATAACATTATTCTTCATACATTTGATTATCCAGATGCCTATCGCCAACAATTAGTCTGGTTAAACGAGAGTTTACTGTACGTTATTCAATTACATTGTAAGATGTATTGTTACTCATAAATTAGATTCAGCAGCATATTTATATAACCTCTATGAAAACTTGCATACAGGTAGGATAAAAAAGATCAACTAAACTTTACATTGAGAAAGGTTCAAGCAATAAGAAATGGTAATAAGAAAATAAACTAAGTTAAAAAGCACCAGCAAGAGAGATAAATTATATAAACTTGTGGGTGTATGGCATCGTGCCTTAAGGCAAATTGCTGGAACTTTCCGTACCGTAACGGAATGTGAGGAATTATGAATGTTTTCAAATAGATTATTATTAATATTGTAACATTGTCTAATATTTATAACAATTATATAAACTAAATTGCAAAGTTGAAATTATTTGTTTAAAGTACATTAGAACTATAGTCAGAAAAAAACAATAAAATCTGAATTATTTTCGATATACAAAAACAAATTGGTTTTTGAAAAAAAAAGTTGAAACAAAAAGGTTTTTCTCCAAAATCATAAGACAAGCAGAAAGTTCTTTGAATCATTTAAATCGGACACTTAGGTCTCTCAAAAACTGCCATTTTTTATACATTTAGCTTCGTATTTTCGAAATGGCTAGGCCTGCCTTTGCCAAAACTAAAAAACACTTCTCCCAATTATTACTAATTGAATGTTTTTTAGATCATTCAAATCGGATGCTCCATTCTCTCAAAAACTAAAATTCTATTTTCTGCACTCTTTGCTTTTCGTCTCCGTACTGCTGGACCTGCCTTTGTCAAAAACTGATCAGCTCATCTCCCTAGGAATGGAATGTTTTTTGAACCATTCAAATCGATTGATCCGTGCGCCCGAAAACGTGACTGGAAATTTGTATCCATACATACATACACACACACATCCATTTTTTCTGAGGTATGCCAAAATGTTCAGAAACCTTCAAAATGTCGAGAAATGTAAAAATTTTCAATTTCGATTTTTGGCCCATTACAATAACTTACCCTACGGAAAGTTAATAATAATTCAATTCTACTGATGAATATTTTTTTCGAATCAAGTTTACATACAATGAAATATTTGTAAAAAATGTTCCCATATTGTTTAATGGGAATTGTTAGTATTTAAAATAAATCTCTGTGAAATTTAAAAGAAATACGTTGAACCTGTTTGTCCTCTGCCCCGTTCATGAGGCAAAAACAACAGCTGGCAAATTTTAGAAAAATAGTAAAAAAAAACATATTTTCAAAATTAGGAGTTCACTGGAAATGTTACTGAACATGGTTCGACAGTTTGTTTGATACATGTTATGTAGCCATGTAGATGAACTACATGAACATAATTACATGAAGTATAATTACTGAAACACAAATTGAACCTTAATGCCTTAGTAAATAGCAAAGGAGAAATCAGTTCAGTCAGTTTTGAATGCATAAAACTATATCATTATCTTTGAATTACTGGTATAATATTTCAAACCGCTAAATATGCTAATAAACAATATTTTGTTATATATGCCAACAATAAGAAGGCATTAATCCATATAATACATTATGGTATTTGATACTTTTAATATTAAGAATCCTATAAATATTGTAACTATTGAATATATAACTATTTACATTGAATAGATATATAAGGCTGTTTTTTATGTTTTGCATAGAATGCCTAAAACAAGTCAATACATACTAAAATATAACAAACCATACCGTTTCCTATGTCTAACCAAGGCACGTACGTGCAACTCCATAAAGGCGTTGCCATTCCAACCCGAACATTATTTCGATAGGAAACTCTTCGCGGCAGCAATTCGCCGCGTTATCCAAAACAAGACAAAGAACGAAAGCGATCTGCGGCAGCCCCGGTCTCGCATTAATGCACCCATTCTCAGCAGCAAATACACGCGTAATCTCTGTTTCCCACATTCTCAAAGCGTGTTATTGCCATTACATAACATATAACGCAACGTATTTCGATTATATGCTAACCCATTTCATTTCGACGAGAGAGTCGTTTGGTCAACACGGCGCGAAATTTCCAACGGGGGCTAATAGGCATATTACTCATTTATGGGGAATAAAGATCAAATAATATATCTTGATTTCAAATCAGTGAATACTCTTAATTAATTGTCGTTTTTTAGTAAAAATCGCTGCTACACATATAATTCAAAAAAATCTAAGAAATATTACAAGCAATTCTTATAATTTAGGAGTGACAATTAACCCTCTATAATCCCGCGTATTATTTAGGTTACATGTCATATTTTTCGATATTTTACAAAAAAAAATTAACTTTTTTGTGAGCTGAAGCATAAATCTTATTACCATAACATAGTCCAGACAACCAATATCCATATTTTTAACCTTTGTCAAGCTTTTCAAACTGAAATAACATTTTTATATAAAAAAGGGTGAGCATAATAAGTGGCTATTACTTGAGTAAAACAAGTCAATAATATGAAAAAAATTTTTAAACTGATTGTTTCTTTTTCATTTGCATATAATAACTTATAATTACAGTTTTTATGTCCCGCCAATTTTTTGAGTGTAGAACAAAAATTCGGCCCAAAAAGAGTTAAAATTTATGAATAACTAAGAATTGAAATGACATTGAATACGCTTGTGAAATGAAAAAACATTAAATATTTTGTCATTAGGCATACGCACATCAAATTATCAGATATTTTATAGAGATTTTAACAATAAGTAGAAATTTTGTTTACATTCCTATGGGTTCCGTACCAATGTTTAACCGTTAGACGGCAACACGGCGCTTTCGCGCTTTGACATTTCGTCTCTATGCAGATAAAGCAGTACGATTGCTTTGAAAAAAAGTTCAGAATTTCCAAAATATTTCAAAATAAATTTTTCTTCAAAAAGTCTTTTTTTTTTCAAAAAAAAGGAAATTGCTGTCAAAAATTTATAGTTCCCCAAAAATCTATTTTTTTCAGAGTTAATTTTTTTCAAAAATGTTAATCTTTTTTATTTTTTTTTTTTTTTTGTGCGGGAAATTCCAGCAATTTGCCTTTAGGCACGATGCCATGCGCCCCACTAGTTTTAAATAAGATTGATAATATTATGTTAAGTATTATGTAGTAAAAAATTTTAAATATTAAAATCAAATTCAGCAAATTTTGTAAGATCACAATTTTTTTCTTTATGCAAAATAATATCATTATTTAATTAATTTTAGTTCTTCAAATTTTAAGTTCATTTTGTTTGAGTATTTTCATTGAGAATTTTAATTATTCATTAGAAGTGAATTCGAAACGATTATCAACTAAAAATACAAGACAAAGAATTAAAAATATTAGCAGCCAATTCGTCGAAACAAAATCATAACGACATGTACATGGTCTGTTCAAAAAGTACCCGGAATTACTAATAATTAAATTTCGCGGGTCTGGAGTGTCTGATTGTCAAAATTTTTTTTTTATTGTGTTGGTATACATGCCCCTAAAGTATGATGAAATTTTCAGCTATATTCACTGTTTACTTTGTCTGTGGTAGTCGCTAAGGTTCGACGTGTTTTTCTGAGCTCGGCGATTTTTACAATGGAAGAATTGAAAAAGTCAAAGAATTTGTATTAAATTTTGCGTAAAAAATGAAATAAAGTGTTGCAAAGTGCAAAAATTCACCAGATATGGCTCCGTGTGACTTTTTCCTATTCCCAAAGTTGAAGAGACCCATGAAAGGACGGCGGTTTTCCTCGATTGAAGAAAATCGCCGAGAGTGCTCAAGGACATATCAAAAAGTGAATATCAAGGTGCTTCGAAAATTGGAAAAAACGCTGGCATAAGTGTATTTATATCTGGGGGGGACTACTTTGAAGGGGACCACATTAATGTAGACGAATAAATAAATATTTTTTTGAAAAAACGAAAATTACGAAAAAGACCTCGTATTCTAAACTTTTCGGCAATACATAAAAGTATTCAACAAGCTCTATCTAGAAAGCTACGAAAGCACACAAAGAAAGCTCACACCATTGATAAAAATAAATAGAAGAAAAAAATAAAGATTTAAATTATGAAATAATAAAGGGAACAGAATATGTGAATAAAAATTTTTTGATAAAAAATCGTTTTGGGGTTTATTTTTTTATCTTTCTTCTAAATTGATCTGCATAATTTTAAATAGTCGCAAATACATGACAAAAAGTCAAACATCCAACATTTTTATTCTAGTACACTTACTACAGTTTTGCTGAGTTGCAACATATCCTTAAGTGTACCCTTCACACTCGCATAAATTTTGAATAAGATGTTTACCGATTCCGTAGCTACATATCCGAATAACTCTATGTATAGGATAACGGATACGATGCTAAAGGTCAATCCGCCGATGGTGGCAACGAAACGCGCGGGGTCCATGGCAGACGAACGACATAACATTCAAAACGACGACGGTCATTACATATAATGGCTTCGGTTTAATTAACCCCCAACCCCCCACAATTCACACGGCCTCATATATGCCTGTCGCCGCCGCTGCCTCCCCTGATGCCGTACTCCTGCGAGTAGGCTGAGCGCTTTACGTAGCAACACTTTATAACTGTTTTTTGACTTTTTTACAGTAAAAACTTAGAATTTTTTTCGCATTATTGTTATTTGTATTATACAAAATCTATACAAAATGAAGCCAAAGAGTTTGAAATTTAGATGAGGAATATAAGTGTGGAAGATGTCGAAGAAATTGTTTAACCCTACAAGGCTCATTTTTTCTTTAATTTGTGACAAAAATATATTGTTTCTAACTAGTTATCAGAAGATAAGGAAAACTTATAAAAATGAAAATAAACCCTTTTGGCAAATATTTGTATTATTACATTGCTAAATAAATACAGATGTTAAGACATGTCGCTAATCATAGTTGTAAGGCTATAAAAATGATTGAGGTTGGTGTTCCACATCGGGAACTAGGCGCCTTGTAGGGTTAAGAAGCAACAAATGGAGTAACTAACACTGCAAAAAGAAGACATAAATTTTGACTGTAGTGATTTCGGAAGAAAGAGCATTTAATACTGACTTTCAACTATGACTGAAATTATGAACCAATTTGTTGAGAATGATCCAAATTTTGAAAAAAGTTCAAAAGCAGAACGGGGTGAATTAGAATTTTATAAGTATTAAATTTAATACATAGCCAATTTTTATCCATTTTTCCCTAACACCATTATTTAGATGTTAAGATAGCCCCGTTTAGTACTGCTTCGCTGTACGCTCAACCTTAGGGGGCGTCCATTAATCACGTGATCAATTTTTTAAGCATTTTAGGACCGCCATTACTCATGGTGATACGTGGTGATATTCAAAATTAGCCCCCCTCCCCCAGAAACCATCACTTGTATTTTTTGTTGCAAAAAAATCGTAATTTTTTTTAAATATTTGGATTTTTTTTCAAAATTCAAGTAAAAAATGATTGCACGTGATATCTTACTAGACCCCTTACTAGACCCCATGGTGCTTAAGCGAGCAGTTAATGATTTTTCGATCATTTCAAGTAAAGCTCTCATTGTAATATTCATTATACAATAGTTAATAGTAAACCAACAATTTTATTAAAGTTTTTCCCGTTAATAGTAAACCAACAATTTTATTAAAGTTTTTCCCGTTAATAGTAAACCAACAATTTTATTAAAGTTTTTCCCGTAATTAAAATTTTCGATACAAATTTTCGTCGACGATTTCGGGAACACGGATGAAGCAATTTGAATAATTCAAAAAACATTCGAATCGTATTTATAAGGAGACGTGCTGATTAGTTTTTGGCCAAGGCAAGTCTAGCCGTTCCAAAGATATGAGGCAAAAAGTGCCAAAAACGGTAACTCAGTTTTTAAGAGAACGGAGCGTCCGATTTGAATAATTCAAAATTTTACTTGTACTAACAAGATGAAGAACTGATCAAATTTTCATAAAGCCAGGTCTAGCGGTTTCAGAGATCTAGTAAAAAAGTAAAAAAAAAATGCCATCTGGCGGTCAAAAATGATCATTAGACGTATGTACATCGAATTATCAGATATTTTATAGAGATTTTAACAATAAGTATAAATTTTGTTTACATTTCTGTGGGTTCCGTACCAATGCCTATACGTTAGACGACGGCGCGGCGCTTACCCGCTTCGATATTTCGTCTCTATGCAGATAAAGCAGTACGATTGCTTTGAAAAACAGTTCAGAATTTCCAAAATAATTCCAAATAAATTTTTCTTCAAAAAGTCTTTTCTTTTTTCAAAAAAAAAAAAATTTTGTCAAAAATTTATAGTTTCTCAAAAATCTAATTTTTTCAGATTAAATTTTTTTTCAAAAATGTTAATCTTTTTAAAAAAAATAATTTTTGGTATGGGAAGTTCAGCAATTTGCCTTAAGGCACGATGCCATGCGCCCCACTAGTTTTCAATTCTAATTAGAATGAAGTCCGAAGCTCTCAGACTACAACCCCAACGAACTTTTACAGCATCATCGGACGTTTATAACGGCCCAGTGTATTCGCCGCATGACTCGAACAAATAACTAAACGTTATTCGTCTCGTATAATGTGTATTTTTATAACCAACGTTTAATGGAATGCGGGTGGCTTTCCATACTAACAAAACACAAACAAACGCGAGATGGAAAGATATTTTTCATTCTCAAAAGACAGGAATAAATCGTTGTTTTGTTTGTTAATATAAAAATTCTCATAAATTATCGTTTTAGTATGAAATAAATAAATGATTTTGAGCACTGTTATTAATAATATCCGAATATAATTTTTTGGTATACGTTATTTAATTGTTTTATAAGATGTTTTGTTATTTCTAAGATAGATTCAATTTAATCTCTATAAAAGCTTGCATATGCTTAGAGTAAAAAGAACCAATTGAACTTTCAACTGGCAAAAGTTAATCAATAAGTAAATCAAGACAAAGCAATATTACCAAATACCATTGTGCCCCGCTCTACCCTATGTTCAAAATAATTTTCTAATTGCAATATATATATAAATATATATATATATATATGCATGTGTGTGTATGTATGTGTGTGTGTGATTCCTTTGCTTCTATATACGATATACATATATATTTTTATACGTCCCACAATGTTCATACAAAGTTTTAAAATCAATGGGATACCTTCCACTTGCGGTTTGTATGAAAACACATAGCTTTCCGCTTTAAAAGAACTTCAAAAGAAAAATCGCTCGTATTAGAGACATACCTATGCAGATCGAAGAACGTAAGAATTTATGGTTGTGTGTCCACTTTTCAGGCAAACCATTTTACCATTGAACGCAAATAGGATTAAGGAAGTCGCACAGAAATCTTCGAATTGAATCCTCTGACTCAAGAATTTTTACACAGACTAAGAGCCACGTTTGCGCCGATACGAGCACTGAATTTAGATAGGATATATATAATTCAATCACATTTTACGTTTAAGTCCTTGCCAAATCATATCCCGGAATTGGATGCGCTTTCCGTTACACAAATGAACAAATATAAAAAGATACCGAGGGATAGATATAAAGCATATGTGGTCACTGAGAGGAAATTTTATACATCTAATTTTGGAAGTCAGCGATATATATTATTATTAGGTATAAGAATTATTTTATCACAAGTGTAAGCAAAAACTACTGTAAATTACAAAGTAATATCATTTATTTCACTTGTCAATATATTGAATATTCGCAAAATATTAATTTTATGGTTATTTTTGAATATATTTTTATTAACACTCTAATTGTCATTGTTTACGAATATCTCGGAACTCATTGCTGGATGTTCCAAAATTATTTAAGCAAAGAATTTCTCAGTACCTATTTCTTTGAGCCTCCAAGTTATTAGGAGACTACAAAAATGTAAAGTTTTATCTGTTATTAATAACAGAATTGTACATTAGCATATGCATATAATATAACAGTAAAATCAATTTCAGGGATCCAGAAAAAAAACGTTTAAAAAATGTCATTTGGCCCTCAAAAATGCAAAAATTCAAAATGCTCAAATTAAAGGATGTTTAATAGATATTGCAATAATAAGTACAATTTTGTTCCCATTTTTTGGATTAAGTACCAAGATTTATAATGTTTAAAGTTCACTTATATAATTAGATTTATTAGATGTATTAGATATACAGTTTAGAATTTTACAAGTAAATAACAAAACAACAAATATAAATACAAATAAGAAGTGCTAAACTAATTTCGTGTCTTGATTTTATGAAACTTGATATTACGTCTTCGTTTAGAGCATCTTCAAAAGTTGAGGTCCTGTATATCCATTAATTTGCAGAAATTATTAAAAAGTTTAGAAGCTTTTCTAAAAAAAGAGCAGTATCAGAGACGAAGAAAAATATTTCACAGCTAAGTATACTCAGTTATAGCCAAAAATTGCTGTATTTGTAAGATATCACATAATTAGTAACAATAGATATTTATAATATGAAGGGGATGGTACCACTGTATTTCTTGAAGTCAAAATTAATATATTCAGAAATGTCATAAAAACTGTTGGCTTAATTAGGCTTAAAAGTCGATCCTTTGATAGTTCTATTTCTTGTGAAATAGTGGGAATCAGACATGGAAGATAAATTAAAGTACTGGGGATTATTTTTTATAAAGAGAAGTGTAATAAGTAGGAATATGTTAGGAACGGTAAGAATGTTATACTTCTGAAAAATATTTCTACAACTTGTTATCGAGTTAAGAGAGAACATGATTCTTAGTGCTCTTTTCTGAGTTTGAAAACATGTTTTAAGGATGCTGAAAAACCCCAAATATAATTGGAACAAACAAAGTCCCAAACTCTTTAATTAAATATTTTCGACATTGTGGGTCAACCGGCTCATTGAATGGTTTTAACATTTTCAAAAAAAATCAATAAAGTGATTTTTTTTTAAATTTTCAAAAAAAAATGTATATGTTTTCAGAATATTAAAAAAAAGATTTAAAAATTTAAAGTATGCCACGAAAAGTTTCAGCAATTTGCCTTAAGGCACGATGTCATGTACCAATAGTTGAATATTTGACAGAGACATTCAACAAAAATATATAACGAGATAGACCTAATATTTGCACATCTCTCCAAGTCCAAATTAGTACAATTCATACATTATAGTCCAAATCATTAATTTTCTAGCACCTCTACTATTTATTTAAAGCATGAGTAAACGTGCTTGTTTATACTTTCATTTATAGTAAAAGCAAAGCCAAACCGCGAAAGACATATTCAACATTTCATCAAACAATCGCGCGTAGTAACAATGTGATATGACATATGCATACAAGCGTGCCTACATGTGCTTTTGAAATTAATCAATGAATTAACCAGTCAAAAGCTCCACCGTAGAAAGTTACATTCGCACGGCACACCGCGCCTATGTAGACACAACGGTTATTAGGTAGACACAGCGATGGCGTTGACTTTGGAAAATTGGAAAATTCTCTATGAGTTTGCGAATACTTTTCTTCCACATTCATAGCCACGATAAGATCGACTAATCGGTATGTAACTAGGGTTTTATCGACTTTCAGTGTTTCGGAGTTCGAAAATAAACTCTATAGATATCGTTTCATTTTCAGTCTCTCCATTTATCTGTATCAGACGTCTTTTTCATTAACTAATAGAGATAGCTATTCGAGACGATGGATTTATTCAATGGACTTATCCGTAAATCGCAGTATAAACTTTGAAGAAAAATGTTGGAGATGGAAGTTGGAGACAAAAGTGTTCATTTTAGGTATAAGTTATATGATTAACTAGTGGGGCGCATGGCATCGTGCCTTAAGGTAAATTGCTGGAACTTCCCGTACCAAAAATTATAAAAAATTTACTCTGAAAAAATTAGATTCTTGAGAAACCATAAATTTTTGACAAAAATTTACTTTTTTTGAAAAAAAAAAACGCGTCGCCGTCTAACGGATAAACATTGGTACGAAACCCATAGGAATGTAAACAAAATTTATACTTATTGTTAAAATCTCTATAAAATATCTGATAATTTGATGTGCATATGTCTAATGATAATTTTTGACCGCCAAATGGCTCATTTTTTTACTTCTTCCTCCATATCTCCGAAGTCGTTGCACCTGTCTTTCCAAAAATTTAAACAGTTTTTTATTTAGTCAATACAGACGCTCCGCTCTCTTAAAAACTAAGTTACCGTTTTTGGCACTTTTTGCCCCATATCTTCGGAACGGCCAGACCTGCCTTTGCCAAAAACTAATCAACACGTCTCCTCATCAATACAAATCGAATGTTTTTTGAATTATTCAAATCGCTTCATCCGTGTTCCCGAAATAGTCGACAAAAATTTGAATCCACTTTTTCTAACTTATGCCAAAATGTTCAAAAGGTTTTGAAACGTAAAGATATATACAAATTTTCATTTTCGATTTTTTTGCGATTACTATAAGTTGCCCTACGGGAAGTTAAAAATATTAAAAATTAATTTTATGATTATTAGTATTATGATAAGAGAATCGGTTCTTTAAAGAGAAGAGTACACGCATTATAATAAGAGAATCAGTTCTTTAAACAGGGGTGATGAATTTGGGTTCAGTAAACCCTCGGTAGAGTTCGGAACACCAAAACAGGTTAACGCAGATTTGATACAAGTTTACTCCTATACTATAAGTATTGTATTTCAATTATATTAAAACAAAAAGTTTTCGCAATTTTTCTCCAGAAACAATGGCATACACCACTAGTTAACTTCCCTAGTTGCAAACAATGGCGTCTCGCACCGTCGCGCCGTTTGATGTACGTGCGAAAAATATGCGCAGCACATTGTTTGCGTGGCGCCAAATGAAAATTGATGTTTTTCTCGGGAAAGCGTAGCATTCGCGCACTTACACGTAAATCGCATTATTTACGGCCGCACTATTGTAAATGCATACTCTGATGTTGATGTGATACATTGTTTCTTGCTAAACTATAAATTAAATTTTGCCTTATGTGTAATAATGCCCAAATATTTCGAACAAACTCACAAAATAGATGTTTTCATTAATTCTTAGAACAATAAACGTATTTGCGTGAAGCATTGTTAACGCCTTACTCAACCCTGGTCTAATTATATATTTTATTACCTTCAGACAGGATAGCAATAATAAACCCTCATCCCTTATTATGTAATTTAGAACTATAAAATAATCTCTTTCATTGTCACGCGACCTGTCCCTAAATCTATCATTATATCATTAATCCATTTTTCTAAGAATCTTAATCTCCTGTCCCTAAATATATCATCCTGCAATTAATATATATTATCTGTACCCAGTTTTAATACTACGTATCATGCAATCACTGACCAATATCAGATTAGTTGATGAATATAATAGCTACTGATTGGATCCAAAATTGTAATGGGATGTCGTTAATTCCACAAAATGGACCAATCAGAAAAATATATAAAATTGTAAAATCTTTATAGTTTAGTATTAACTCAAATTTCACATAACTAACATCAGTGGTAAATCAACATTCAAAGCAATAACATCTAATCAAACTTCAACTATCTGACATATCATCTATAAGTCTTAATATTTCTTTCAAATATACTATAATTAAACATTTATATATCATATTTAATTTTTTATTATTTTCAATCGGTCTGATATAGCCACTGACTAAATATATCTGGTCCTTCGACAATATAAACAAAGTGCAAGTGTTTTAATAGAGTTCGGCAGCATCTTGGTGGATCACGGATTTTTTATACATTTTTGCAATCTATCTTTCAATATATTTTTGGCCCATTCGAACCAGATGGTCGAATAGTTCAACAAGCATTACATTTGAATGCATTTAATTCGCTCGTGTATGTGTGAATCGATATAATAAAAAATATCGAACTTATTTAGCAAAAACTCCACTCGCAGATTATAGACAAATATTACAGTTATCATATGTCGACAAAAACTTATCAAAAAATGTTATCTGAATGGAAATAAAAAGGCCGTTCGAGAACTAACCTTGTGCAGGGCGCGGTCCGTTGGAAGCAAGTCCCAGGGCGCCGCCCGGCGGCAGAGTGCACGGCGGATCCGGCACGCCGCCCACCACTGAGATCTCCTCGAGCTCGTGCTGACGCAAAGGGTCTGTCCCCGAGTAGTACAACTGATAACCTGTAACGGACAGCCAATGGACATTTCAGTAAACGAATAAAAGTTCGAAAGTGGCTATCTGCATGCAGCGTACTTCTTATACAATTTTAAACAAGCGGAAAAATATTTGTGATAACAGATATGAACTCCGGTGACCAATAACAATTTATTACTTGATCAAACCCAAAGTTTAAATGCAATTGGTTCATTAAATCAAAAGTATTGTCAGATAATCAAAAAATATAGCGACTTTGAATAGGGTAGATACTGTAGGTAATCATGAATATTTTTATAGCATTTTTAAACAAAAATATTCATCTAGCATATTATAACAGTATACATAAAAATGTGTATATATATATATATATACACTACAAATACTGTAAATATGTGTGTACAGTACTTTGTAATGGTAATTTTTGATAAATGATGGCATATTATCAGTTATAAAAACAATTCACCAATTTATCAATTATAAAACAACAAAAATCAAATTCGTACAAATATTTCGATTCAGC
Organism: Ctenocephalides felis; assembly: GCF_003426905.1. Lineage (NCBI taxonomy): Eukaryota > Metazoa > Arthropoda > Insecta > Siphonaptera > Pulicidae > Ctenocephalides > Ctenocephalides felis. Next base: position 15,123,045 of record NW_020537646.1, on the reverse strand, counting down.
GACAATGCGATTTGGCGACTGACCACAAAATTAATTTCAATTTTCTCTCAAAATCCTCTTAGTACCACGGCTTTAGTCCATGCTTTTGGCCATTGTTACATTATTCAAAAATCCATCAGCGTTCGGCCTTTTTGAGGCTTAATAAAGAAGACAATTCGCCCTTGTTTTTTGTTGAGAAGGAATTTAGTGCGGAATCATACAAAAAGAAAAATACATGCACAGTACCAGTGAATATTTCATGATTCGTAGAACATCGTTCGCGAAAATAAACAATATTGGATTGAAACAAACAGGGAGGTAGGTACATACACCGTCGGGAAATGACTGAATATTAAATGTAATTTATGAATACATTTATAACGGTCAAATTGATGGAAGAAAGTGTATTTCAAAAGAAAATTTTGGCGCGGTCGAGTACCTGTCATTCGTTCCTGATAAATATTGTAATATATTCGAGCCCCTTTTTTTAAAAGCGACCGATCGAAGGAAGACCATTTTGTATATTTATGGAATTTCGAAATACTGTAAAAGTGTTTTGAAAATGTGGCGTGAAGTAAAAATAAACTTTAAATATACAATGAATACATAAATAATAAATAAAAAACTTAAAATTGATGTGTATATCAGTGCAAATCAATAACATATTACATTTTATGAGAATTTATTTCGATTACTGTCACTACGAAATGCATTGTTATAACAAATTCAGCAAAATTAAATAAAATGACTTATTAAATTAAATAAAAAATGGTATTAACAAGACGTATTTACACAAAGGCGCAGGATTTCTAAGATTGCAACTTAGATAGATAAGCTTTCTATACATTTTCGTAAATAAAATTCATTAATCATCTTTTAATGTTCCATCCACTAAGTTAATGTATCATCAAGTAACATATCTCGTTTGTATGACTTGCATGTTCAACATAGAACAGATGTGTAACTTTGCATTTGAATGAGTTTTACTAGCGCAGTTATACATCGCATGAGCGAATATAGAGAACTGCAAAAAAGTTATAAATAAACAACGTTTTGAGACGTCATGGAAAAACTCAACATACATATTATATATATATATATATATATATATATATATATATATATATATATTATATGATTCTGAATTTGATGTTGGCATATGTATTAACAAAATCTAGTAATCGGGCATAACATCTATAAAAAATATGAATTTCTATCAAAAATTTATTTTAAATCCATACCTGATAAACGATTTTGGTAAATCCAAAACGATTTACCTGACTCAGAAACTCTTTCTGGTGTGATATGTTTGTCATACATTAAAGAATTGTATGTTCCTTGGAAAAAACTTTTTTATAAATCCGGACTCCGACTTGTAAAAAATTTTAGTACAAGAAATCTCGTCTATCAAATTAATTGTCTAGATTGTAATCTAATTTACATAGGAGAAACAAGCCAGAACTTAATGAAACGTTTACAACAACATAAAAACAATTTAAAAAATCCAAAACAGTTTAAAACTATGATAGCAGAGCATCTTTATAATTTAAAACACAATATGGACTTTTGTTACCCAACTGTACTACAATTCGAACAAAATTTATTCAAACAAAGAATTATAGAAGGATCTTTTTTAACTATTTACAGCAATAAAACAATAAATAAACAAAATGAACTTAACACGCTGTGCGACACTAGTCTCCTTTATTTAGATAGTTTTTCCAAATTTCTCACAAAACAATAAAAACGACGCGCAAAGGATTCGCAATTTGTTCCACACATATGTAGAATCTTGGTAAAAAATATTTTTTAAAAAGTCCTTTCTCCATTACATCTACAACCAGTCTACGAACAACACACTATCCAATTGTGATTTTTTAAATTAGTATTTTGTGAAAATATGGTGCAATTACAAGTTTAATGTTTATAATACATAGTGTAGTGCATTACCATATCTTGATACCGTGGATTATTAAAATTTTCCAATTTAACACTAAGAATAATTAATTGTAAGTACTATTTACTATTTTATTTTTTCTTTTCACTCCAATTCAATTGTTTTAGTTTTTAATTTTATTTTTAGTTCCACTGAATGAAGGCCGTAACGTATGGATTTAAAATAAATTTTTGAAAGAAATTCATGTTTTTTATTGATGTTATGCCCGATTACTAGACTTTGTTAATATAAATAGGCATAAAGTGTAACAATTGTAATCATACAACGATTACTTTTTTCTTGAAATATACAGAAATCTCTTTTTGAAAAAAAACACAAAACAGAATGTTGCAATATTTTTAACTTTATGAATAATTTTTCTGATGCTTGTATAAAATTACCTGGACTGCTGACGAGCCTCGTTGACGACGTAGCCTGCGACGGCTGCAGTGTGTCGACACCTCGTTGGTCCTCCGCGTTCGCATTGCGTCCCCGTAGCGACAGTACGAGTCGCTTCGCCGTCGCCGACATAACGTCGCGTGCGACCGCGATGATGAGCGCTCGTCGTCACTGTCGGCGTCGCGACCACCATGCCACCGATACGAGCGCCGGCCGGTTCACGCGCCGGCACGACGCGGTCGGGTCGCGCCGCTGCTGGAACGATGGACGACGTCCGCGGAACGCGACTTGCGGCCTCGACGTGGACGCGCGTATGCGGCGGCCGCGCGACACTCACGATTCATCACTGGTCGTAACGTACAATTCGCGATACGGGAACGCGATCGAAGCGCTCGGTTATGAACTTAGATGACCAATCATTTTTCTGAGAAGATTCTCTGCACCTAGAAAAAAAGATACTTTAGACATACATATACAAATAATATAAATAATTGGATTTGTCTTATAATAGACCAAAATGATAACGCCTGACTATGTTCAGCAAAATTAGGATATAAGACCAAGACTGTACTTATCCTTCTCTCTGAGAATGACATAAGTTGAGAAAATTAGTGGTGCATGGCATCATGCCTTAATGCAAATTGCTGGAACTTCACGCACCGTAATTAAAAATTCGAGTAATGACATTAGTGAGAATTATCAGAATTATGCTTGGTTAAGTCAACGAGCAATTCTTGCCGCAAAGAATAATTATGTACACGCACTGAATTTCACCATTCAATCAAAAATTGCTGGCGATTTGGTGACATACCAATGATTCCGACTGGTCTTCCGTTTGACTTCAAACAATTGCAATTTCCAGTTCGCTTTGCGTTCGCAATGACAATTAACAAGTCACAAAGCCAAACGCTTAGTGTTTGCGGGATAAATTTAAAAAATCATTGTTTTTCATATGGGCAGTTATACGTTGCCTGTTCACGAGTTGGGAAACCATCCGCTTTGTTTGTGTTAACGTCAGACTAAAAAACAAAAAATGTGTAAATGAAGTATACCGTGAGCAGTATTGCTCACAATCAAAACAAATAACAACGCAAGAAAATACTTTTATTATGGACAAGGTTGTGTCTGGTTATACATCATTTGCCTTCACTTTCAAATATTGTTGTTGAAAATTCATAACATTACTGGTTTTAGAGATATCGGTGATGGACCTCTTTACCAACGGACTTCTAAGCCCCGCTCTACTCTATATAGTATAGACAAACATTATTTTTTTATTTAATTAATATCATATACAAAATACGTACATTCGTTGCATTCAATAACAAAATTGTTTACATTGTATCTCAAATAACGAAATCCATGTAAGCAAAATTAGGATATAAGACCAAGACTGTTCTTATCCTTCTCTCTGAGAATGATATAAGTTGAGAAACTATTTAGTCTATACGGTGACAACTTAATTTCCATCTCCTCCCCCGAATTCCAATTACAGGCGAAGACGTAACGGAATCACCGCGATTCCTGATAATTCAATTCAGAAAAGCAGTCACTAGAAACTCCGCTGATAGGGCCACCAACGCGTGCCTAATTTCGATAGACTTAATAATATCATATTTAAATGAAACCTCGATTTCTTCTTTCAGAAAATAATAGCTGATCACATACACTTACGTAAAGAGAACTAGTGTAACGATCAAACCTCATCAAATTGTATTCTTATAGAATAAATTGAATAGAGATAACTAGTCACGTTTCATAACATATGATAGAAGAAATATACTTATATTACACATTCAATAACATAATGATCTATACTATTATATGCTATCTTTAAATATACTCCTTATTAACACAATCAAATAATATAAAACTAAAAATATCTTTTCAGTAATAATAATTTGAAATATCAAATACAATTTACTCTATCTATAGTCTTTTCCTTATTATCGTTGGGTATCTTTGAGTACTTGGTATTAATTTAAACTTGTGCTAAATTAAACCTTAATGAAACAGTTTAAATTCTTCATCAAGTATCCAACTTTATCAAACTACATCTATCCTACTATGAGTTGTAAGGATTACAATATTTCTGTTCAAAGCATTAAGCAGGCCTTTGTAAGATATTCGAGAGTTTATAGAGAAGCTTTTAACGACGTGGATGACTTTTCGCTGACAGCGTTGTTTCAACAAGAGTCTTCTGGGCGGACATACATCACCGTCGGTGGCAGTTTGGGTAAAAAAACTGTAGGATGGTGACCCATTACGTTGGAAATGGCATGGGCTATCTGCTACAGGAGATTCATTAATGGTGCAGCGAAATTATATTATGATTAATGAGACTCCGTGGCAGAAATGCACAATTTTATTAATGTGATTAATGATTCAAAGTCAACATACACTAACAAGGTATTCATAATTCAGTTAATTAAAACATTACCATTCTAAATACGTATTAAAAGTAAAATAAAAGCATTTGTATTATTTAATATCAGTATATTTTTTAGAATTTTTACTAATTCAAACTTTGGTACCCGATATAAACTTTTGCATATGTTAGACTAAACATAACTTTAAAAAACTGGTGTGCTGAATTTTATTAAAAATCAAAAATGAAAATTTTTATATATCTTTACGTTTCAAAAGTTTCTGAATATTTTGGCATACCTTAGAAAAAATGGATGTATGTTTGTGTGTGTGTATGTGTGTGTGCGTGTATGTGTGTGCGTGCGGATACAAATTTTAGTCGACGATTTCGGGTACACGGATGAAGCGATTTGAATAATTCGATTTGAACATTCGATTCGTATTGATAAGGAGACGTGCTCATTAGTTTTTGGCAAAGGCAGGTCTAGCCGTTCAGAAGATACGGGGCAAAAAGTGCCAAAAACGGTAACTCAGTTTTTAAGAGAACGGAGCATCCGATTTTAATAATTGAAAAAAAATTTTACTTGTATTGACAAGATGAATTTTCATAAAGGTCTAGTGGTTTCGGAGATCTAACAAAAAAAGTAAAAAAATGCCATTTGGCGGTCAAAAATGATCATTAGTCATGCACATCAAATTAACCGATATTTTATAGAGATTTTAACAATAAGTATAAATTTTGTTTACATTCCTATGGGTTCCGTACCAATGTTTTTTCGTTAGATGGCGATATATTTCGTCTCCATGCAGGCAGTACGATTGCTTTAAAAAAATTTCAGAATTTTCAAAATATTTCATAATAAATTTTTCTTCAAAAAGTCTTTTTTTTACAAATAGTAAATTTTTGTCAAAAATTTATAGTTTCTCAAAAATCTAATTTTCTCAGAGTAAATTTTTTTCAAAAATGTTAATCTTTTAAAAAAAAATTTTTTAGTATGCCATCCGCCCCACTAGTTCAAGTTTTAAATAAAGCTGTATACTTTTATTATAAATATAAAATTTCACATAAAAATATATTCTATACTAAAAATATCACTTTACTTTCCGGGTGACATGAAATTTTTAGTTAACTAGAAATGTATATGTCCAACATAGATTACATATATGATACATAATCCAAAATAAACTAAATATTTCAAGCCATCGTAATACGTATCAATACATCTGCAATATGAAATGACTTGCACAATATCCGACACAAAAGGAATACTGAAAATAAATATCAATATATACAAGAGAAATAAGAATTCTATGTATACATCTTCATATAGTAATAGAGGATAACAGAGTATCCGCAATAGTCGATCAATCATATAGCATGACAAGTTACCAGGAATTGGAAAAAATAACGAACATCGAAGAGGTAAGCAATATGTCAAAACCTATATCGTATCATAGTAAAACCTACTCTTGGCAAAATAAGGAACATGTTCCAGATATATCAGTCATATTCAAAATTATTGTACATACTAAAATATATAGATCTTTACGTCACTTTGATGCAATCAAAGAACCTAATTATGAGATCACATCACTCGATTTAAAAGAATTATAAGTATTTATCTGATTGAAGTTTCTAATTAACGAGAAATAGATTACGGCCAACCAAAAGTTCAGTGCTTCAAATTTACTTTTTAAACTTCCAGAGATTCCCGCGCTCGGTTCAACTTCTCCTGGGATAATTAAAAGAGAACGTTCTGCATAATGTGGTGAAATATAGCCAAAAAACTGTTTTCAGATTGTGGTAAAATAAGTTAAAGAATAATTATATCAGCCTATATATAAGCCTATGATAAGATGACAAGATTATATCAAATATTTTTTCACATACATAAAAAATTTAGCAATACTGCAGAGACAATAATTGCGAGTGATAAATTATGAATATTCTGATCTGTGTTAAAGCATAGGTCAAAATTTTTTTCAAATATATTTATCTTTGAATATAATTTTCATACAACTATAGAACTCTCCACCGTACTTAAATATCCAACTTGTCCAGTAAGTACGTATTGCGTAATTACGGAAAGAAACTTTTCTGTTATAAAACTTTCCACAGTCCCTGAATCCGACTTTGTATTTTCTATTGATTTCATAATTATTCTGAATTCAAATAATTCAAACTTTTTTCATTACACTCGTAATTGAAAATTAAGTAGATTTCTCAGTGTGTGTCTGTGGTATGCGGGGATAAATTCGTAAAATTAAATTCTGAATATTATTTAATATTTTGAATCTCAATTTTAAATGATTCATATATATATATTTATGTATATATATATATTTATATATATATATATATATATATATATATATATTAGGGTGGTCCTTAATATGGGCATTTTCGATTTTCCTTGCTCCCAAGTATAAAATAAAGTATAAAATTTTTTGAAAATTTTTCATGCTATTTCCATACAAAACTTTGATTGAATTGCGTTCTATCTAAAAGACAAAATTAGGAGCTAAAACTTTCAGAGAATTATTTTTTATCAATTTGGAACCATTTGAGCCACCCTAATATATATATTGTAAACACATATACAAATATATAATTATAATTGTTAATTTTGTAAACACATTTTGTGAGTTACTAAGCATTTTCATAATATTTAAACTTTAAATAGTTATAATAATCCAGAGTAAATTATTAGTCATTAAATGTATATTGTCAACATATACATTTTATACCAGAATTTGGATAAATAAATAAATATTTGAATCACGATGAAATTTTAAAATCTTTATAAAACCTGCAAAAGAGAGTGAATTCGTCCTTTCTGAATATCCCAAAAGTGTTATGATATTACGGACTAAAACACTTCAGACAGAATACTTTGTATTTAAGATAAAATGTATGTAAACGTGTTATGCAGTTGCAACAAAGTTCAATTATGGCAAATGAGAGTATTTAGAGAATTCTTGCACTACTGCTTTAATAACACAAACCAGAAGGAATGTTGAAGATGCCACACTAATAGTAGAGAAGGACACTTCATTGTATTATAACTAGAAAGCACTCTGTTTATAATCTGTTTTAACGGAGCAATAAAGAGCAATTGTACTCTATATTGTTAACTTTCCACAGAAGTAAATTATATTTTATGTTTTCTCCAAAATTCAAGTAATTCTGAACCATTCAATCACACCGAAATTGGGGAAAAGATTAATGTTTAATAAAGAGCATTTATCAAATAATTCATGTCCCTTATTATCTAACTTAAATAATAATTTTCTATATTGCTAAAAATATTTTATAAAATCGTATCAAAAACATAGCAGCATTACTTTGTCATCATTAAGTATAATCTAATATAAATATCAAAGGAAAACAATCAACAGTATTATAAGCAATGATAGAAGGCAAGGTTTTCCATTATTTTCCTTCCTTATAACATGAGAATAATTTTGTATTTTTTATGAAATTCTTTCTCATCATTTTGTTTCAATTTTTACAGAACCCACAAAATTGTATTATTTAGTAATCCCTTCTAAATCATACATATAATGTGGGATTCGTCCCAAGACCCCGGCAGTGAAACAACTTCCAAACAAAGATATCTGTCAGTGACATAATGCAAAAAGGGATATTTTGGGTATATATCAGCAGCAAAGAGTCCTTAACTTGCTAACGCAATAAATTGCCTAAAAGAACAATGTAAATACGACAAACTCATTAATCTTCTGCCTCTTGTACATGTTTTCATCATCATAAAAACTTTATTAAAATTGAACGTAAAAATATATAAGTAAATAGATACTTTTTTATGAAATGCGCGTTTTTTTACGATAGCAACAAAATTTCTTTGATTATTTTTTTTCTTTTTTTCTTTTTTCAGATATTCAATCCAATTTTACAAATATTTAAGAATATTCAGAAATTAAGAACTAAAATATGATAAAATCTAGTACAATATATTGTATAATATAAATATAAACTCTTATATTGTGCGCCTTCCTTAATTAGTGAAATAATAATTCCATCTTTATTCCATTGTCAAAAACATTTTATTTATTAATTTTAAAAATCAATTAATAAATTTATTAATTTCATATTTCAACGCTATTACATCAAACTAGAAAAAAAAATCAAATCCCAATATATGATAAATTAAAACTATTTATCTAATACGTTGATTCAAGGTCCTATTCAATTTTTACCTTATCAAAAAAAACTAACAAAGTCCCATAATATTTTAAATTATTTTATTAAATTTTAATTAATTTTCTCATCGTATCCTGTGTTAACTTTTAAGCTGATAGTTAGAATGATGTCTTGAGTTTTTAAATTTTACACGATAGTCCTAATAAAAACTATATATTTTTACTTAATAAATTGTGCTGATATTATTAATTTTAATATATTAAAAATTAAATATATTATCTAAATAATAATTATTGTTAAACAATCAGCAAGAAAAATAAGAAACCATATGTTATCTTACATATATTGTACCAAATACATATATTGTACTAATGTTTTTTCCTAGTAATATGGTAAATTATTTTTTTAAGAAAATTCATGCAGACCTCTTTTTTTATTATATCAAATTTTGAACGTATATTAAGATCATTAGAACGTATATTAAGTCTTTAGAGTGGGTCAATTTGTATATGATTTGTATATGGCATAAATGATTTTTAGATACTAGAGATCAAAATAAGATTGTTTGCTAAAGAAACCATACCTCTTTTGATGTCTTCTTTCATATTATAGAAAATTTTAAAACGTATATTAGGATAATATTATGGTCATTAGAGCGGGTCGATTTGTATATGATTTGTATTTGGCACAAATGATTTTCAGATACTAGGGATCAAAATAAGATACTTTGCTGAATAAATCATACCTCTTTTGATGTCTTCTTTCATATTACAGAAAATTTTAAAACGTATATTAAGATAATATTATGGTCATTAGAGCGGGTCAATTTGTATATGATTTGTATTTGGCACAAATGATTTTCAGATACTAGGGATCAAAATAAGATAGTTTGCTGAAGAAACCGTACCTCTAAAATAAATTTTGATGTCTTCTTTCATATTATAGAAAATTTCTAAATGTATATTAAGATAATATTATGGTCAATAGAGCGGGTCGATTTGTATGGGTCAAAAAAAGTCGCTTAGGCACATATGATTTTCAAATACTAGGGATCAAAATAAATTTGCTGAAGAAACCATATAACTAAATGACCTTAAAATCGACTGGTCATACATAATTATTAGCACAAAAGTATAACTGGCCATTACCAACTCCAACAGATATAAATTGTATGTATATTTAGATATATATTTATAATAAAAAAAAAAAAAAAAAATATTAATTACCATGATCGCTTCTTCAAATGCTTTGTGGGTAAGGTTCAAGCAAATAGCTTGCAAGTTAAAGAAAAAAATTTACATGCAAATTGATAAAATTCTATATCTGTACTAACGAAGTATATATCATTACATTTTCCACATCAATCGCAAAATCAAATCTTGAAGATCTACTTGAATCAATCGCGCAATCAAATCTAACCAAGTGAGCAATCAAATATCGATCAAATAATATAGATTCCCTGAAACCATGATACGATACGAATCTAGCGAATCCCACTTGTGATACATGTTAGTTCTACGCGTTTCGATGTTCAATCACCGATAAATTGAACCAGAGAGATCAGACCAAGAATTTAATGCAAATACGTAGCTGGTGCCATGGTCGAGCCCCAAGCCCTTAGTCCCCTCTCTGGGACAATGGTTCGTTATGGTATTCGTGTTTCAAAAGAATTCAATGAGAAAAGCCGACGCCCCGGTGCCGAAAATAAATGCTAATTTCACGAGCGACTTGATAATTCACAGGTCTCGGTACAAAGGTGAGAGACACGTCGCTAATTATTCATCTTGTAAAGGTTGTAACAGTCCAAAGTTATTTTCACGGTGCTCATAAATAGAAAATAAAATTAAGTACTAGCATAATCTCATCTGATAAGTTTCAAATGCTATTATTAATTTCTCTGTTGTGCAAACACATTACTTTTGAAATAAATACCGACACTTCCCAAGATTATTCATTTTCACTTTATTTGTAAATTTATGTTAAATCATACATTCGAAAATTTGGTAAATTTGCTAAATAAAGTAAGTTAATTTCAAATATTGAGAACATTTAAAAGTAATAGCGAAATGAATATGGTATGTTAAATGTAAAAATTTAGAAAGGTGTAAGATGTAAAAAATATAGATATCATCGAATGATAACTGTATCTTATTCAAACAAATACCAATGCAAGGATAATTTAGTGACTATCAAATTATCTATAAATTCTTATAATTATTATTAAAATTAAAATTCAATACCATTTAAATTATGTTGTAATTTTTACAAGCATTCTATTGATTCATAATTAACAGTTCAAATTTGAAATACGACTCTTACGTATAAGTTATCAAAATTGCGCAACCCTAGAATTCCTTGAATTGTGAAATCGAGCAAAACAGTATTTTCACCACCTCGAATAAAAATAAATAATGATTATTTAAATCGCCTAATGAAAGAAAAAGCAATGTGCGTTATTAAATACTAATTTGTTTTGGAAACTCTTGAAATTGCTAAAGTTTAAAAACCATAACAGTCAAGAATTAAAACAAGATTAAGTTCTTTTCATTATCTAAATTCTTATTACTTGGCGGCGTATTATTTCTCTGTGGATGTAATTTAATAGAGAAATTCAAGGTAATGCAGCGGTGTAGTGACATGAGCCATAATTTCTGAAAAATCCATAATTATTTTGCACTTAAAAATTCTAAATTTGTAACAAATTAAAAGTGTAATCTTCAAAAATATATATAAATTAAAAACCCTTGACACTTAAAAATTAAATACGTTTATTTGATACGGAATAATGAATGTGATATATAATAGTTAACATTCTGAAAATATTAGTTTGATTTTATATAGATTTCATTCATTATAAATTAACAACTACAGTCGACGAGTCAGAAATATTACTAACCGAGATAAATATTATTATTATTATTACTAAATTTAATTAAATTGAATGAATTAAATCAATTAAATATGAATTGAATCATATTTAAATCTTCGTGACTATGCTACAATACACTGTTAGTCTTCCAGCTTTGAAAAATTAGAATATTTTGAAAAAAAAAATAATTGAAAACTGAGTAAACCTAAAAGGGTGTAGAAAAGATAGAAATGAATTTTATGTATTAGTAGATGTCTTTTTGTGTTTCGTCCACGAGCGTTCTTAAAATTATTTAGAATATTCGATATATGGATTTCATGGAATATGTAAGCTGTCGTCTAGCATATATAAAAATATGTGAATATGTGTGTATAATTTTTCAGCGCGTAACAAAAAAGTATGTATAATATACGTGTATGATAAATAATAGAGAGGCCCTTAATATGGATATTTTCGATTTTTTTTACTCCCAGAGGCCCAAATGCTTCCAAAATGATAAAAAAATATCTGAAAGTTCTAGCTCTTAATATTAGTTTTAAGATAGTCCTCACTCCAACCAAAGTTTCTTATGGAAATAATAACATGAGTAAAATTCCATTTGTTTTGTAGAATTTCATAAATTGAATCAAAATTTTGAGAATAACATTGAATTTGCTTATTTTGATCAGCAAAAATTTGATATATTTATAAAATTAGTTTTACTTAGGAAAAAAACCAAGAAACTTTGGTTGGAAAGCAGTCTATCTTAAAGTTATTATTAAGAGCTAAAACTTTTGGAGAATTATTTTATTAATTGGGAAGCATTTGAGCCCTTGGAAGCAAAGATATTCGAAAGTAGCCATATTAACAACCACCCTTGTGTATATGATACAACAAGAAACTTAACTCGTATATTTTGTATCGACCGAATATTCGCAAATAAATGCGCTGTAAAATAATTAATTACAAATATTAAAACAAATTTAAGTCATGACTACGACATAAGTTGTCGAAAGAAGCCCAGCAACTGTCGAACAGATGTTGGATGATAGCGAATAGAATGGTTATGGCGAGATCGCAAACGGCGGCCACGAGGTTTCGCCTTGATATTGATCCGCATGCCATGCGCGAACCAAACTCATGCGTAAAGATTCCACCATGAAGTCATTTTCAGGAGAAATTTAAAATATCATAATTAAAACGTATATATTGTTAGAAGAAATTGTCTTAATGAGAGATCTGGAAACTTTTCGCACAGAACCAGTTTTAATTTCAAAATATAAACGCACAAATCCAGTCGCACTAAAACAAAACCACATAAATGGTCCCAAAAAAACGGGTTCCACGAAATATTTATAAACATACACATGGATACATAAAAACAATGTTGAGGCCGGAACGTTTCAGGTTCTCGAATATTCTAGATATAAATAATAAATGATTTTAGAATAACATATATATGCCCATAATAACAATAAACAAATAATAACAAAAAATATTAAAATTCATACCAAAAATTTAAAAATTTAGACTTTAGAAATGGTATTAATTGAGTATTAGTAAGATGACCATATTTTTTGCATAAAATCCGGGACGGATTATAATTTGTGTGAAAACGAGGGGAGGGAAGCCTTGGTGAGCTAAAAATTTATATGAAATTTTTTTTGTTCAAATTTTCTAGTTGAAATATATTTAAAAAAATATTGGCAATCAAAACATTTTTAAAAATCCGGGACAATTAGGGACAATACACCTAAATCCGGGACAAATAATGCTTTTAAAAAAATCCGGGACGCAAGGCGGAAAATTGGGACTGTCCCGGCCAATCCAGTTACCTCAGTATTAGCAAAGATTTAGAGTTCTTTGGATTAATAGTAACGTCATGAAGCTGATAATTAATTGTTCATTCAGACTGTTCATACTATACTATTTCATTAATATAATTTTCATAAATTGATTAAAATTTACACTTCTTTATTTAAACTAAAAATGTAGGATATTTTAATTCATATTATTTTTTATTAGATTCTCGGAATGAGACTGAGCACTGTATACATACTGTGTATACAGTATAGTACTGTTAATCATAATTGGAGAATAATAAAAAAAAAACAATTGCACATCAAAATATCTGATAATTTGATGTGCATATATCTAATGATCCTTTTTGACCGCCAAATGACATTTTTTTTACTTTTTTCATTACATCTTCGAAAGTGCTAGACTTGCCTTCATAAAAATTTGATAAATTGTTTATCTTGTCAATACAAGTTTAATGTTTTTTGAATTATTTAAATCAGTTGATCGGTGTTCCCGAAAATCGTCGACGAAAATTTGTATCCGCACACACACACACGCACACACACACATACATCCATTTTTTCTAAGGTATGCCAAAATATTCAGAAACCTTTGAAACGTAAAGATATATAAAAATTTTCATTTTCCATTTTTTGCGATTACTATAACTTGCGCCCTACGGGAAGTAAAAAATATAATAATATAATGATTTAAAAATAAACGAAATTTAATTTGAATGTTATTGTATAAATATTGGCATTTAATATAAATTTCAAAATATAGCTTCTTCCTAAGAATCTGGAAAATGATATATTCTATTTTAATGTCACTAAGCACCTTAAATTACAATATCAAGCCATTAAAATTTTCCGATGTTCCTTTATAGTGTTCTTCATGAAAAAAGAGTAATACGCACAATGCTCAGTCGAAAGAACCGCTTGACTGCACAAACCGTACGGAAAATCATGAGAACACAGCTGTCAGCTCGGGTAGCGATCATGGATTTCATGAAATTATTCGTGTGAAGATTGGGTGACATCAAAGGTTATTTATTTCATAATTCTAGAAATGCGTGGGATTCAAATATATATGTAATGTAGTAGGGTACAGAAAGAAAAAGTATACTGAAAATGTATAGATACAAAGATATCTAGTAGCGTTTGTCGGTTTTCAAAAACCGGTTTTTTGGCGAAAATTATGGAATTCGAAAATCGTTTTGTAGTGAAAAAAGTCGGTTTTCACTGTTGAAATGAAAAATGCTAAATATATCCAAATAAAGATAGATGAAAGCGTTTTGATTCTTGAAATCATATCGGTTCAATAGCATTTGATATCTTATCAGTCTGCAATGGTTCCCAGAAAGGTATTGTTCATATTGATTTAGATTTTTATATCAGTGTATATATTAATTTAAATCAGTGTGACTTCTTCTACGGTCGCAAGTATGAGAGTATTTTCTATTTCAGAAAATTTTGTGAGTAAATAATAAATGACACGTCTAAGTAGCAATTAGATAGACGTTCTCAGTTTTTTTTTAATCATATTTTTATTTATTCGAAAACTTTCCTTTCACTATCATAAAAATATTCATAAAAATATGTGAAAATGATGCATGAATAATGAATAATTATTTTCATAGTTATTTAATGATGATAAACTATTATTTTTTAGTTCTACTAATTGAAATTAAAATAATTTTGTTTATTATCTATAAAATAGAACAATAAATAAGTTCAGTCAAATACTGCTCTGAATTACATTTGCGGATAAATTGCAGGATATTCGAGCAAAAATTTGTTTTCTATATAAAATTCGAAAACCGGTGAAAACCGGTTTTTTAGTAAAATTAAAATTCGAAAACCGGTTTTCTGAAATGTCGGTTTTTGTATAAACCCTAATATCTAGATAAAAACTTAGGTAAAAATTGCAGCACCTAGTTACATTCAGGCTAATTCAGTGGTTAAATAAAAGAATTAATTTTTTTTTTAATCGATTTTGTACTACCCCATTATAGAAAGAAACAAATCAAATTTTATTTAAGTCAGATCATTAACTTTTTCGCTATCAATGTCGTTCATGGACGACATTCACATAACGCAATGTGTGTACGAATGTCGTCCATGATTATGTTGTGTTTGCCTTTGCTTTAAGATTCATCACTATGAGTTAA
>NW_020537646.1:15073341-15106384 GCF_003426905.1 Ctenocephalides felis | reverse complement strand
TTACGGGCTTTGATATTTCGTCTTTATGCAGTTAAAGCAGTACGATTGCTCTGAAAAAAAGTTTAGATCTTCCCAAAATATGTCAAAATAAAATAAAACATTTTTTTTTTAAAAAAAAAATAAAAAATTTTTTTTTTTTTCAAAAAAAAGTAGTAATTTTTGTCCAATATATAGTTTCTCAAAAATCTTATTTTTCAAAGTAAATTTTTTTTCAAAAATCTTAATCGTTTTTAAAAAAAAATTTTGGTACGGGAAGTTCCAGCAATTGCCTTAAGCACGATGCCTTAATGCCTTAAGACAGAATTCCACTTAAGCTAGTTATAAAAATTATTTTGCACACAAAAAATAAAAATAGAGACTATGAATTTACATACGCATGAAGGATGTAACTATTCAAAAAAAAATAAAACAAATCCTTGAAAATCATAATAAATTTGTGCAAAGTAAGTAAAAATCCATAAAAATGATAGAAGTAAAAATCCATAAAAATGATAGAAGTGCAGTCATGTTGACACATACTGATAATCAATATTATTTCAAAACATGTTCTTTTTCTTCTTATTAGTTCTAAGCCCCAAGGATGAATTTATGAGTGATTGGAGGTACTGGCGAGTAAAATCATGAATTCTGAACGGTTGCGGAGAAAAGATACGAAATATAAAACTTAAAACGCCAATGACAGTAATTTCTTGTGGGTTTTTCTGCCGCAATGCTACAGAAAATGCAGTAGAAAAATACGGTATCGACAATTCTATAGACATGATATAAAAACATGTAAGATAAAAATAGAGAAGGTAAAAATGAAGAAGCAGAATAGAAAAGGAAAATATCATATACACATATATATATATATATATATATATATATATATGTATATATATACATATTAGTGTGGTCCTTAATATGGACATTTTCGAATTTCTTTACTCCCAGGGGCTTACTTAAATGCTTCGAAATTTATAAAAAAAATCTCTCCAAGTTTAGCTTACAGAGGATTTTTAGCGCACTGTCTTTTAGACAAAAAATATAGCAAAAGCAAAAAATATAGTCAATAAACTTTTTCATTATATCTTTTCACATTGTATATGCCCCAAATAAAAGCTAAAAAAATATTTTTATTGATCATTTCTCAAATTCTTAAAATTTTCGACCCCTCGTACTGTTGTTAACATGTACCTACTGGTGTTTACTTGTTGGTAGATACGTATTTGTATCCATATAAGATTTTTATATTTCCAGGAATAAAATTGAAATATCTGATATATTATCTTGGGATTCTTTACATTTGACATTATAAGCGGTGTTTGGAGTGCACAATGCGGGCACGTGCTGAAGAAGCTATCGCACGTGTCGGGCTTCTTCTATCACCAGATGAAAGAAACACGTTCAGTATGTATGCGTATGTGAAATTGTCAAAATAGAGCTTGAGCTGGCAAATGTAATAAAATATATTTCTTAATACAATAAATAGTTAAATTTTTGAGTGGACTATGCTGAGTATAAATTGTTAAAAAATACAATAATAACTGACATAATTTTTCACGTACATTAAAATCTTTTTTCTTGCGAAAATTATTTCTAAAATAATATAGAATAGAGCAACGCTCAAGGGTCCGCTAGCAGAAAGATCCACCACCAATATCTCAAAAACAAAGAATTTTCTTAACAACAATATTTGAAAGTAGAGGGAAAAAGAGTCGCCTCAAATCGAGCAAAGTCGGTATCAAGAAATAAAAGACCATGATTGATAATCCCTAATAGAACCAATAGAAGTAATAGAAGGATTTTCTTTCGTTGTTAGGTTTTTCTGTTGTGAGCATTGTTGTTTAGTTTACTAGACCATAATATATTTTTTAAGTGTACGTTATTCCAAATTTTTATAAGATGTATTAAATTTAAGTTAGATTCAACTGATATTTTTCTATAATTTCTATAATAGAGTTACATGTAGTTCTACAATAGAGTAAAAAAGACCAAATGGTACTTTACCGTGGCTAAGGCGTAAATAATAAAAAATAGCAAACAAAAATGTAAATTCAGTTAAAATGAGCCATTTTACATAAAATAAATTAAAGTAATAGTTAGTCCAACACTGTTGATGAATAATTCTGATGAAATGTTTTATACTGTGTTATCTTTGTAAAAAAATGTTTTATTGAAATTTATATTTTGCATAGGTAGGAAATTGTAGCTATTAATTCGTAAAATCTATTTAAATCACCGCCCATGGGGTGACAATTTTTCTTAAAAAGGGTAAAAAACATATTTCTGCAATAATGGTAGATTTACTGTGCATAGTCAGATAGTTGTTTGTTTGATAAAAGGTATTTGTTGCGATGTAATTGGTTTGGTTTTCACAATATAATTGCTCAAAGTCAAATTGGACCTTGCACGCAGGTACAGTCATGCCATCACACCTTTAAAACTAAAGTAATATTAAATAAGGTAAATTTATTGTGCATGCTGTTTCATTCGTGTTGTTAGTGTTGTTAGTTCCACAGGTAATTACAGGGTGCCCTTAGAAGTGGGGTTAAGGTGTTGGAGTAACCCTTTCGTAATGGGGATGCTATACCCCAAGAAAGGAGCTTCAACCATAACTCGTCACACTATAATCAAAATAATATCTATTTGACTTCTCGCGTGTGCTATTCGAAGTGCAACAATTTGTGGCACCTACAAATAAAATAGGCGTGAAGTCGAACTGATGTTATATATTGAAAATTGTGCCATTCGAAGGTTAGGTTTTGCAATTATGAAAAACGCTCGAATAAATACCATAGACATAGCTTTTTTCAGTTTCGTGACTATCAACTACTTTCAAGACCGGCAACATAACATAGTTATTTTATACGAGAATAGCACCATTAATCTGTAACTTTGGTCATTTTCACTTTTGAATTTGTATCCCTTTTGTGAGTTGAACTTCACTTGACCTGAATTACATAAAACCTACTATCATTTTATCTTTAATAATTTAGCATATCATCATTATTCTCAAGAAATATGTTACGGCTCTTATATTAATTCGGCCACAGTCGTCAAAAAGCAACCCAACAAGTTTCGTGATGTTGACAAATCGTAATTGAAAACAGTGATCGCGCGACATGTATTGCGACCGCACGCGGTGGAGTAAGCTTAGCGTGACCCGAGGCGAATACTAAAATTCGACCGAGTTTAAACGATATTTATTTGTTGATCTTGAACAGAATGTTTTGTGTCTGCAAATACGAGAATGTAATAAACAAATAGAAGTTTTGATGAGAAGACGAAAGATATATGGCAAGGAGAATTGGTTTTTACATTTTAGTCTCGGAATTTGGTAGAGTAGAGCGTAGGGTTTGTCGGTTTTTAAAAACCGGGTTTAAAACCCGGTTTTTGGCGAAAATTATGGTTTTTTAGTGAAAAAGGTCGTTTTCACTGTGTAAATGGAAAATGACAAATATAGCCAAATATAAAAGATAGATGAAAGCGTTTTGATTCTTGAAATCATATCGTTTCAATAGCATTTTATATCTTATCAGTCTGCAATGGTTCCTAGAAAGGTTTTGTATATAATAATTCAGATTTTTATACCAGTGTATATATTAATTTGAATCAGTGTGACTTCTTCTTGAAGAAGTAACTGTCTCTACTCGAATTCAAAAAAAAAGTTTTAAACTCTAGAAGCCACAAACTGAAGAACAAAAAACTTAGAATTATTATATCAGGCTTTAAAAACAATTAAGCATAATTTGGTCGCAAGTATGAGAGTATTTTCTATTTCAGGAAATTTTGTGAGTAAACATAGGACACGTCTAAGTAGCAATTCAATATACGTTCTCAGTTTTTTCAAATCAAATTTTATTAAACAAAAAATAATTAGAATGTTTAAAATTAATTAATTAAAATTGCTCGGACAGAAATAAAAGTTTAGCTTAATTGTTTTTAAAACTAAAATTAATATTAACAAGTATGTATCAACGTACTTCAAATGTATTTTTTTTATTTAAAAATGTATTATTTTTATTTATTCGAAAACTTTCCTTTCACTATCATAAAAATATTTTCATTCTTATGTGAAAATGATGCATGAATAACGAATAATTATTTTCAAAGTTATTTAATCAAGATAAAATATTGTTTTTAGTTCTACTAATTAAAATTAAAATAATTTTGTTTGCTATCTATAAAATTGGACAATAAATAAATTCAGTCAAATACTACTCTAAATTACACTAAATTTGCGGATAAATTACAGAATATTCGAGCAAAATTTTATTTTCTATATAAAATTCGAAAAACCGGTTAAAACCGGTTTTTTTAGTAAAATGAAAATTCAAAAACCGGTTTTTTAGTAAAATGAAAATTCGAAAACCGGTTTTCTGAAATGTCGGGTTTTGTATAAACCCTAGTAGAGCGGTAAACAATCGACCAACATTGTCTCAAAAACAAACTGCTAAACTGTTCTTAAACAAAATTTTGTTATATGTGCGATCAACAATAAGAAGGCATTAATCCACATACGACAATATTGTATTTTATACCTCTAGTATTGAGGAAATCCTAAAAATATTATAACCATGAATATGTAACTATTTATATTGAATACAAATATAAAACTGTATCTTTATGTTTTGCATAGAATGCCTAAAACAAGTCAATACATACTAAAAGATAACAAACCATGCCGTTTCCTATGCCTAACCAAGGCACGTACGTGCAACTCCATAAAGGCGTTGCCATTCCGACCCGAACATTATTTCGATAGGAAACTCTTCGCGGCAGCAATTCGCCGCATTATCCAAAACAAGACAAAGAACGAAAGCGATCTGCGGCAGCCCGGTCTCGCATTAATGCACCCATTCTCAGCAGCAAATACACGCGTAATCTCTGTTTCCCACATTCTCAAAGCGTGTTATTGCCATTACATAACATATAACGCAACGTATTTCGATTATATGCTAACCCATTTCATTTCGACGAGAGAGTCGTTTGGTCAACACGGCGCGAAATTTCCAACGGGGGGCTAATAGGCATATTACTCATTTATGGGGAATAAAGATCAAATAATATATCTTGATTTCAAATCAGTGAATACTCTTAATTAATTGTCGTTTTTTAGTAAAAATCGCTGCTACACATATAATTCATAAAAATCTAAGAAATATTACAAGCAATTCTTATAATTTAGGAGTGACAATTAACCCTCTATAATCCCGCGTATTATTTAGGTTACATGTCATATTTTTCGATATTTTACAAAAAAAAATTAACTTTTTTGTGAGCTGAAGCATAAATCTTATTACCATAACATAGTCCAGACAACCAATATCCATATTTTTAACCTTTGTCAAGCTTTTCAAACTGAAATAACATTTTTATATAAAAAAGGGTGAGCATAATAAGTGGCTATTACTTGAGTAAAACAAGTCAATAATATGAAAAAAATTTTTAAACTGATTGTTTATTTTTAATTGCATATAATAACTTATAATTACAGTTTTTATGTCCCGCCAATTTTTTGAGTGTAGAACAAAAATTCGGCCCAAAAAGAGTTAAAATTTATGAATAACTAAGAATTGAAATGACATTGAATACGCTTGTGAAATGAAAAAACATTAAATATTTTGTCATTAGGCATACGCACATCAAATTATCAGATATTTTATAGAGATTTTAACAATAAGTAGAAATTTTGTTTACATTCCTATGGGTTCCGTACCAATGTTTAACCGTTAGACGGCAACACGGCGCTTCGCGCTTTGACATTTCGTCTCTATGCAGATAAGCAGTACGATTGCTTTGAAAAAAAGTTCAGAATTTCCAAATATTTCAAAATAAATTTTTCTTCAAAAAGTCTTTTTTTTTCAAAAAAAAGGAAATTGCTGTCAAAAATTTATAGTTCCCCAAAAATCTATTTTTTTCAGAGTTAATTTTTTTCAAAAATGTTAATCTTTTTTATTTTTTTTTTTTTTTTTGTGCGGGAAATTCCAGCAATTTGCCTTTAGGCACGATGCCATGCGCCCCACTAGTTTAAATAAGATTGATAATATTATGTTAAGTATTATGTAGTAAAAAATTTTAAATATTAAAATCAGATTCAGCAAATTTTGTAAGATCACAATTTTTTTCTTTATGCAAAATAATATCATTATTTAATTAATTTTAGTTCTTCAAATTTTAAGTTCATTTTGTTTGAGTATTTTCATTGAGAATTTTAATTATTCATTAGAAGTGAATTCGAAACGATTATCAACTAAAAATACAAGACAAAGAATTAAAAATATTAGCAGCCAATTCGTCGAAACAAAATCATAACGACATGTACATGGTCTGTTCAAAAAGTACCCGGAATTACTAATAATTAAATTTCGCGGGTCTGGAGTGTCTGATTGTCAAAATTTTTTTTTTATTGTGTTGGTATACATGCCCCTAAAGTATGATGAAATTTTCAGCTATATTCACTGTTTACTTTGTCTGTGGTAGTCGCTAAGGTTCGACGTGTTTTTCTGAGCTCGGCGATTTTTACAATGGAAGAATTGAAAAAGTCAAAGAATTTGTATTAAATTTTGCGTAAAAAATGAAATAAAGTGTTGCAAAGTGCAAAAATTCACCAGATATGGCTCCGTGTGACTTTTTCCTATTCCCAAAGTTGAAGAGACCCATGAAAGGACGGCGGTTTTCCTCGATTGAAGAAAATCGCCGAGAGTGCTCAAGGACATATCAAAAAGTGAATATCAAGGGTGCTTCGAAAATTGGAAAAAACGCTGGCATAAGTGTATTTTATATCTGGGGGGGACTACTTTGAAGGGGACCACATTAATGTAGACGAATAAATAAATATTTTTTTGAAAAAACGAAAATTACGAAAAAGACCTCGTATTCTAAACTTTTCGGCAATACATAAAAGTATTCAACAAGCTCTATCTAGAAAGCTACGAAAGCACACAAAGAAAGCTCACACCATTGATAAAAATAAATAGAAGAAAAAAAATAAAGATTTAAATTATGAAATAATAAAGGGAACAGAATATGTGAATAAAAATTTTTTGATAAAAAATCGTTTTGGGGTTTATTTTTTTATCTTTCTTCTAAATTGATCTGCATAATTTTAAATAGTCGCAAATACATGACAAAAAGTCAAACATCCAACATTTTTATTCTAGTACACTTACTACAGTTTTGCTGAGTTGCAACATATCCTTAAGTGTACCCTTCACACTCGCATAAATTTTGAATAAGATGTTTACCGATTCCGTAGCTACATATCCGAATAACTCTATGTATAGGATAACGGATACGATGCTAAAGGTCAATCCGCCGATGGTGGCAACGAAACGCGCGGGGTCCATGGCAGACGAACGACATAACATTCAAAACGACGACGGTCATTACATATAATGGCTTCGGTTTAATTAACCCCCAACCCCCCACAATTCACACGGCCTCA
This sequence comes from Ctenocephalides felis, assembly GCF_003426905.1. Taxonomy (NCBI): domain Eukaryota; kingdom Metazoa; phylum Arthropoda; class Insecta; order Siphonaptera; family Pulicidae; genus Ctenocephalides; species Ctenocephalides felis. The sequence continues at coordinate 15,098,955 of NW_020537646.1, read as the reverse complement.
TATATGCCTGTCGCCGCCGCTGCCTCCCCTGATGCCGTACTCCTGCGAGTAGGCTGAGCGCTTTACGTAGCAACACTTTATAACTGTTTTTTGACTTTTTTACAGTAAAAACTTAGAATTTTTTTCGCATTATTGTTATTTGTATTATACAAAATCTATACAAAATGAAGCCAAAGAGTTTGAAATTTAGATGAGGAATATAAGTGTGGAAGATGTCGAAGAAATTGTTTAACCCTACAAGGCTCATTTTTTCTTTAATTTGTGACAAAAATATATTGTTTCTAACTAGTTATCAGAAGATAAGGAAAACTTATAAAAATGAAAATAAACCCTTTTGGAAAATATTTGTATTATTACATTGCTAAATAAATACAGATGTTAAGACATGTCGCTAATCATAGTTGTAAGGCTATAAAAATGATTGAGGTTGGTGTTCCACATCGGGAACTAGGCGCCTTGTAGGGTTAAGAAGCAACAAATGGAGTAACTAACACTGCAAAAAGAAGACATAAATTTTGACTGTAGTGATTTCGGAAGAAAGAGCATTTAATACTGACTTTCAACTATGACTGAAATTATGAACCAATTTGTTGAGAATGATCCAAATTTTGAAAAAAGTTCAAAAGCAGAACGGGGTGAATTAGAATTTTATAAGTATTAAATTTAATACATAACCAATTTTTATCCATTTTTTCCTAACACCATTATTTAGATGTTAAGATAGCCCCGTTTAGTACTGCTTCGCTGTACGCTCAACCTTAGGGGGCGTCCATTAATCACGTGATCAATTTTTTAAGCATTTTAGGACCGCCATTACTCATGGTGATACGTGGTGATATTCAAAATTAGCCCCCCTCCCCCAGAAACCATCACTTGTATTTTTTGTTGCAAAAAAATCGTAATTTTTTTTAAATATTTGGATTTTTTTTCAAAATTCAAGTAAAAAATGATTGCACGTGATATCTTACTAGACCCCTTACTAGACCCCATGGTGCTTAAGCGAGCAGTTAATGATTTTTCGATCATTTCAAGTAAAGCTCTCATTGTAATATTCATTATACAATAGTTAATAGTAAACCAACAATTTTATTAAAGTTTTTCCCGTTAATAGTAAACCAACAATTTTATTAAAGTTTTTCCCGTTAATAGTAAACCAACAATTTTATTAAAGTTTTTCCCGTAATTAAAATTTTCGATACAAATTTTCGTCGACGATTTCGGGAACACGGATGAAGCAATTTGAATAATTCAAAAAACATTCGAATCGTATTTATAAGGAGACGTGCTGATTAGTTTTTGGCCAAGGCAAGTCTAGCCGTTCCAAAGATATGAGGCAAAAAGTGCCAAAAACGGTAACTCAGTTTTTAAGAGAACGGAGCGTCCGATTTGAATAATTCAAAATTTTACTTGTACTAACAAGATGAAGAACTGATCAAATTTTCATAAAGCCAGGTCTAGCGGTTTCAGAGATCTAGTAAAAAAAGTAAAAAAAAAATGCCATCTGGCGGTCAAAAATGATCATTAGACGTATGTACATCAAATTATCAGATATTTTATAGAGATTTTAACAATAAGTATAAATTTTGTTTACATTTCTGTGGGTTCCGTACCAATGCCTATACGTTAGACGACGGCGCGGCACTTACCCGCTTCGATATTTCGTCTCTATGCAGATAAAGCAGTACGATTGCTTTGAAAAACAGTTCAGAATTTCCAAAATAATTCCAAATAAATTTTTCTTCAAAAAGTCTTTTCTTTTTTCAAAAAAAAAAAAATTTTTGTCAAAAATTTATAGTTTCTCAAAAATCTAATTTTTTCAGATTAAATTTTTTTTCAAAAATGTTAATCTTTTTAAAAAAAAATAATTTTTGGTATGGGAAGTTCAGCAATTTGCCTTAAGGCACGATGCCATGCGCCCCACTAGTTTTCAATTCTAATTAGAATGAAGTCCGAAGCTCTCAGACTACAACCCCAACGAACTTTTACAGCATCATCGGACGTTTATAACGGCCCAGTGTATTCGCCGCATGACTCGAACAAATAACTAAACGTTATTCGTCTCGTATAATGTGTATTTTTATAACCAACGTTTAATGGAATGCGGGTGGCTTTCCATACTAACAAAACACAAACAAACGCGAGATGGAAAGATATTTTTCATTCTCAAAAGACAGGAATAAATCGTTGTTTTGTTTGTTAATATAAAAATTCTCATAAATTATCGTTTTAGTATGAAATAAATAAATGATTTTGAGCACTGTTATTAATAATATCCGAATATAATTTTTTGGTATACGTTATTTAATTGTTTTATAAGATGTTTTGTTATTTCTAAGATAGATTCAATTTAACCTCTATAAAAGTTTACATATGCTTAGAGTAAAAAGAACCAATTAACTTTCACACTGGCAAAGTTAATCTATAAGTAAATTGAGTTGAAAAAGCAATTTTACCAAAGACCCTTGTGCCCCGCTCTACTCTATGTTCAAAATAATTTTTAAGTGCAATATATATATATATATATATATATATATATATATGCATGTGTGTGTATGTATGTGTGTGTGTGATTCCTTTGCTTCTTTATACGATATACATATATATTTTTATACGTCCCACAAAGTTCATACAAACTTTTAAAATCAATGGGATACCTTCCACTTGCGGTTTGTATGAAAACACATAGCTTTCCGCTTTAAAAGAACTTCAAAAGAAAAATCGCTCGTATTAGAGACATACCTATGCAGATCGAAGAACGTAAGAATTTATGGTTGTGTGTCCACTTTTCAGGCAAACCATTTTACCATTGAACGCAAATAGGATTAAGGAAGTCGCACAGAAATCTTCGAATTGAATCCTCTGACTCAAGAATTTTTACACAGACTAAGAGCCACGTTTGCGCCGATACGAGCACTGAATTTAGATAGGATATATATAATTCAATCACATTTTACGTTTAAGTCCTTGCCAAATCATATCCCGGAATTGGATGCGCTTTCCGTTACACAAATGAACAAATATAAAAAGATACCGAGGGATAGATATAAAGCATATGTGGTCACTGAGAGGAAATTTTATACATCTAATTTTGGAAGTCAGCGATATATATTATTATTAGGTATAAGAATTATTTTATCACAAGTGTAAGCAAAAACTACTGTAAATTACAAAGTAATATCATTTATTTCACTTGTCAATATATTGAATATTCGCAAAATATTAATTTTATGGTTATTTTTGAATATATTTTTATTAACACTCTAATTGTCATTGTTTACGAATATCTCGGAACTCATTGCTGGATGTTCCAAAATTATTTAAGCAAAGAATTTCTCAGTACCTATTTCTTTGAGCCTCCAAGTTATTAGGAGACTACAAAAATGTAAAGTTTTATCTGTTATTAATAACAGAATTGTACATTAGCATATGCATATAATATAACAGTAAAATCAATTTCAGGGATCCAGAAAAAAAACGTTATAAAAAATGTCATTTGGCCCTCAAAAATGCAAAAATTCAAATGCTCAAATTAAAGGATGTTTAATAGATATTGCAATAATAAGTACAATTTTGTTCCCATTTTTTGGATTAAGTACCAAGATTTATAATGTTTAAAGTTCACTTATATAATTAGATTTATTAGATGTATTAGATATACAGTTTAGAATTTTACAAGTAAATAACAAAACAAACAAATATAAAATACAAATAAAGAAGTGCTAAACTAATTTCGTGTCTTGATTTTATGAAACTTGATATTACGTCTTCGTTTAGAGCATCTTCAAAAGTTGAGGTCCTGTATATCCATTAATTTGCAGAAATTATTAAAAAGTTTAGAAGCTTTTCTAAAAAAAGAGCAGTATCAGAGACGAAGAAAAATATTTCACTGCTAAGTAATACTCAGTTATAGCCAAAAATTGCTGTATTTGTAAGATATCACATAATTAGTAACAATAGATATTTATAATATGAAGGGGATGGTACCACTGTATTTCTTGAAGTCAAAATTAATATATTCAGAAATGTCATAAAAACTGTTGGCTTAATTAGGCTTAAAAGTCGATCCTTTGATAGTTCTATTTCTTGTGAAATAGTGGGAATCAGACATGGAAGATAAATTAAAGTACTGGGGATTATTTTTTATAAAGAGAAGTGTAATAAGTAGGAATATGTTAGGAACGGTAAGAATGTTATACTTCTGAAAAATATTTCTACAACTTGTTATCGAGTTAAGAGAGAACATGATTCTTAGTGCTCTTTTCTGAAGTTTGAAAACATGTTTTAAGGATGCTGAAAAACCCCAAATATAATTGGAACAAACAAAGTCCCAAACTCTTTAATTAAATATTTTCGACATTGTGGGTCAACCGGCTCATTGAATGGTTTTAACATTTTCAAAAAAAAATCAATAAAGTGGATTTTTTTTTAAATTTTCAAAAAAAAATGTATATGTTTTCAGAATATTAAAAAAAAGATTTAAAAATTTAAAGTATGCCACTAAAAGTTCCAGCAATTTTCCTTAAGGTACGATATCATGCACCACTAGTTGAATATTTGACAAAGACATTGAACCAAAATATATAAAGAGGTAGTAATATTTGCACATCTCTCCAAGTCCAAATTAGTACAATTCATACATTATAGTCCAAATCATTAATTTTCTAGCACCTCTACTATTTATTTAAAGCATGAGTAAACGTGCTTGTTTATACTTTCATTTATAGTAAAAGCAAAGCCAAACCGCGAAAGACATATTCAACATTTCATCAAACAATCGCGCGTAGTAACAATGTGATATGACATATGCATACAAGCGTGCCTACATGTGCTTTTGAAATTAATCAATGAATTAACCAGTCAAAAGCTCCACCGTAGAAAGTTACATTCGCACGGCACACCGCGCCTATGTAGACACAACGGTTATTAAGTAGACACAGCGATGGCGTTGACTTTGGAAAATTGGAAAATTCTCTATGAGTTTGCGAATACTTTTCTTCCACATTCATAGCCACGATAAGATCGACTAATCGGTATGTAACTAGGGTTTTATCGACTTTCAGTGTTTCGGAGTTCGAAAATAAACTCTATAGATATCGTTTCATTTTCAGTCTCTCCATTTATCTGTATCAGACGTCTTTTTCATTAACTAATAGAGATAGCTATTCGAAACGATGGATTTATTCAATGGACTTATCCGTAAATCGCAGTATAAACTTTGAAGAAAAATGTAGGAGATGGAAGTTATAGACAAAAGTGTTCATTTTAGGTATAAGTTATATGATTAAAAAAATCTTTTGAATAATAAATATTAAACGTTCAAAGAACGCGTATTATGAGAAGAGAATCGGTTCTTTAAAGATAGAAGTACGCGCATTATAATAAGAGAATCAGTTCTTTAACACTATTCCTACCGGGACCGGTCAAATGACCGTTTTTGATTTTTCGATTAGTACTGTTCATATTAAACGTAATTGAATCGTCATCAAACTTTATGACTTTTCCTGATATGTGAGTATGATACATTTTTCAATGTAAATTTGTTTTTTCAATTTTTATTTTTGGAAAAAAAATTGTATACTGTTTTACCTACCGCGACCGGTCATTTGACCGGTAGTACGAAAGACGATGTTCGAACGGCATTTTTTGTAGTAATTGTTAAGAATATGATCGAACTTACAAGAAAATGTTAATTCAGAAGAATTTAGAGTGGTAATAGCTGCCTTCTGCAAATTTATACGCATTTTTTTCAATTCGGTATGCACGCTGCGCATATGAGGCAAGGAGTATAAATATTGCACTTCTACGGTATACAAAGTGGGTTTTCTCATTTTTGCTCAATGACCGCTCAAAAACGGTCTATGTGTTGACAGATTTTTACGAAGGAATCCAAACAACAAATTGATTAGTATTGTTTTGAATCCAAAGGTTCGTTCAACTACATTGACAGCATATCAAAATTGTTGTAAAAGACCACGTATTACTATAGACAAACATATATTTTCAATAAAGGTAAGGTGTTAATTTATTCAACACATGTTCAATAATATTCAGGAAAACGTAGTATGAAATTTTAGTAACTGTTCAATATACCATGTAAATATAATTATGACCAGCAAATCGGACAAATGGGGTGTAAAATTTTGATAACCATCCAATATACGTAGAAAACTGAGAATTTCTTTGAAGATTTATTTAACCAATGAAACCGTATTATCAAAATCGCTAGTACCATTCTACTTATAGCTAAACCGTATTATCAAAATCGTTTTTACCATTCTAATTATAGCTAAATAGTTAGTAAAAAAAACTGTGATGGTAGGTACAACTGAAGCAATATAACAGCTACAAACACTCGTAGAAGTAAAAATCAAGGACTTCACTCAAATAATATTTACAAGTTTGGAAGCTAGGAAAGAACATTCTAATTTTCACTTACATACGTTTATGTTGAAAAAATTACACTAATACGGGAGTCAATTCAATTGGTATTAGCGTCGTGTTTGATGTAGATGTCATTCATAAAGTAGCCAGAAATCATTCGGTAAAAAGAGGGGTGTTCGGAAAACACCAAATCAGGATAAAGCAGATTTGTTCCAAGTTTGCCCCCACACTTTAAGTATTGCATTTCAATTGTATTAAAACAGAAAGTTTTCGCAATTTTTCTCCAGAAACAATGGCATACACCACTAGTTAACTTCTCTAGTTGCAAACAATGGCGTCTCGCACCGTCGCGCCGTTTGATGTACGTGCGAAAAATATGCGCAGCACATTGTTTGCGTGGCGCCAAATGAAAATTGATGTTTTTCTCGGGAAAGCGTAGCATTCGCGCACTTACACGTAAATCGCATTATTTACGGCCGCACTATTGTAAATGCATACTCTGATGTTGATGTGATACATTGTTTCTTGCTAAACTATAAATTAAATTTTGCCTTATGTGTAATAATTCCAAAATGTTTCGAAAAACACACAAAATAGGTGTTTTCATTAATTCTAAGAACAATAAACGTATTTGCGTAAAGCATTACATTTGGATGCATTTAGTTCACAGGTGTATTTGCGAATCGATATATTAAAAAATATCGAACTTGTTTAGCAAAAACTCCACTCGCAGATTATAGACAAATATTACAGTTATCATATGTCGACAAAAAGTTATCAAAAAATGTTATCTGAATGGAAATAAAAAGACCGTTCGAGAACTAACCTTGTGCAGGCGCGGTCCGTTGGAAGCAAGTCCCAGGGCGCCGCCCGGCGGCAGAGTGCACGGCGGATCCGGCACGCCGCCCACCACTGAGATCTCCTCGAGCTCGTGCTGACGCAAAGGGTCTGTCCCCGAGTAGTACAACTGATAACCTGTAAAGGACAGCCAATGGACATTTCAGTAAACGAATAAAAGTTCGAAAGTGGCTATCTGCATGCAGCGTACTTCTTATACAATTTTAAACAAGCGGAAAAATATTTGTGATAACAGATATTAACTCCAACGACCAATAACAATTTATTACTTTTCAAATTTTAATTATTTAGTTTGATCAAACCCAAAGTTTAAATGCGATTGGTTCATTAAATCTAAAGTATTGTTCGCATAATCAAAAAATATAGCGACTTTGAATAGGGTAAATACTGCATGTAATCATGAATATTTTTATAGTATTTTCAAACAAAAATATTCATCTAGCATATACTCGTATACAGTATATATAAACATGTGAGAGTAAGTTCTTGTGAGGCGATACATCAAAGAATAAAAAGCAAAGATTTATAAATTAATCTTTAATTCCAAACGTTTCGACATTCAATTTAATGTCATCATCAGTGGATATTAACGTTGGTAGGTTACATCTAGAGAAGTGTACACAACACTAGAAATTAGTACTAACAGTTATACAGCTAACTTGTCAACACCATGAATTTTTTATAATTTTTTTGTATGATGTAAAAAGAAAAATGATAGTTTTATTTGAACAAAAATGTGAGTAAAGTTAGGTAATTTCTGCCACGACTTCTGTACTGTGCGAGTTCCGAAGCTTATTTGAAAATAATAAAACTATCATTTTTCTTTTCACATCATACAAAAAATTATAAAAAATTCATGGTGTTGACAAGTTAGCTGTATAAATGTTAGTGCTAATTTCTAGTGTTGTGTACACTTCTCTAGATGTAACCTACCAACGTTAATATCTACTGATGATGACATTAAATTGAATGTCAAAACGTTTGGAATTAAAGATTGATTTATAAATCTTTGCTTCTTATTCTTTGATGTATCACCCCACAAGAACTTACTCATATATCTCAACATCAAAATAACAACTAAATCATAAACATGTGTGTATATGCACAAATACTGCAAATATGTGTGTACAGTATTTTGTAATGGTAATTTTTGATAAATGTTGGTATATTATCAATTATAAAAAATATTCACCAATTTATAAACTATAAAACAACAAAAATCAAATTCGTACAAATATTTCGATTCAGCGACAATGCGATTTGGCGACTGACCACAAAATTAATTTCAATTTTCTCTCAAAATCCTCTTAGTACCACGGCTTTAGTCCATGCTTTTGGCCATTGTTACATTATTCAAAAATCCATCAGCGTTCGGCCTTTTTGAGGCTTAATAAAGAAGACAATTCGCCCTTGTTTTTTGTTGGGAAGGAATTTAGTGCGGAATCATACAAAAAGAAAAATACATGCACAGTACCAGTGAATATTTCATGATTCGTAGAACATCGTTCGCGAAAATAAACAATATTGGATTGAAACAAACAGGGAGGTAGGTACGTACACCGTCGGGAAATGACTGAATATTAAATGTAATTTATGAATACATTTATAACGGTCAAATTGACGGAAGAAAGTGTATTTCAAAAGAAAATTTTGGCGCGGTCGAGTACCTGTCATTCGTTCCTGATAAATATTGTAATATATTCGAGCCCCTTTTTTTAAAAGCGACCGATCGAAGAAGACCATTTTGTATATTTATGGAATTTCGAAATACTGTGAAAGTGTTTTGAAAATGTGGCGTGGAGTAAAAATAAACTTTAAATATACAATGAATACATAAATAATAAATAAAAAACTTAAAATTGATGTGTAAATCAGTGCAAATCAATAACATATTACATTTTATGAGAATTTATTTCGATTACTGTCACTACGAAATGCATTGTTATAACAAATTCAGCAAAATTAAATAAAATGACTTATTAAATTAAATAAAAAATGGTATTAACAAGACGTATACATAAGGGCGCAGGATTTCTAAGATTGCAAGCTTAAGGCAGATAAGCTTTCTATCCATTTTCGTAAATAAAATTCATTAATCATCTTTTAATGTTTCATCCACTAAGTTAATGTATCATCAAGCAACATATCTCGTTTGTATGACTTGCATGTTCAACATAGAACAGATGTGTAACTTTGCATTTGAATGAGTTTTACTAGCGCAGTTATACATCGCATGAGCGAATATAGAGAACCGCAAAAAAGTTATAAATAAACAACGTTTTGAGACGTCATAGAAAAACTCAACATACATATTATATATATATATATATATATATATATATATTATATGATTCTGAATTTGATGTTGGCATATGTATTAACAAAATCTAGTAATCGGGCATAACATCTATAAAAAATATGAATTTCTATCAAAAATTTATTTTAAATCCATACCTGATAAACGATTTTTGGTAAATCCAAAACGATTTACCTGACTCAGAAACTCTTTCTGGTGTGATATGTTTGTCATACATTAAAGAATTGTATGTTCCTTGGAAAAAACTTTTTTATAAATCCGGACTCCGACTTGTAAAAAATTTTAGTACAAGAAATCTCGTCTATCAAATTAATTGTCTAGATTGTAATCTAATTTACATAGGAGAAACAAGCCAGAACTTAATGAAACGTTTACAACAACATAAAAACAATTTAAAAAATCCAAAACAGTTTAAAACTATGATAGCAGAGCATCTTTATAATTTAAAACACAATATGGACTTTTGTTACCCAACTGTACTACAATTCGAACAAAATTTATTCAAACAAAGAATTATAGAAGGATCTTTTTTAACTATTTACAGCAATAAAACAATAAATAAACAAAATGAACTTAACACGCTGTGCGACACTAGTCTCCTTTGTTTAGATAGTTTTTCCAAATTTCTCACAAAACAATAAAAACGACGCGCAAAGGATTCGCAATTTGTTCCACACATATGTAGAATCTTGGTAAAAAATATTTTTTAAAAAGTCCTTTCTCCATTACATCTACAACCAGTCTACGAACAACACACTATCCAATTGTGATTTTTTAAATTAGTATTTTGTGAAAATATGGTGCAATTACAAGTTTAATGTTTATAATACATAGTGTAGTGCATTACCATATCTTGATACCGTGGATTATTAAAATTTTCCAATTTAACACTAAGAATAATTAATTGTAAGTACTATTTACTATTTTATTTTTTCTTTTCACTCCAATTCAATTGTTTTAGTTTTTAATTTTATTTTTAGTTCCACTGAATGAAGGCTAGGATTATAGCCGAAACGTATGGATTTAAAATAAATTTTTGAAAGAAATTCATGTTTTTTATTGATGTTATGCCCGATTACTAGACTTTGTTAATATAAATAGGCATAAAGTGTAACAATTGTAATCATACAACGATTACTTTTTTCTTGAAATATACAGAAATCTCTTTTTGAAAAAAACACAAAACAGAATGTTGCAATATTTTTAACTTTATGAATAATTTTTCTGATGCTTGTATAAAATTACCTGGACTGCTGACGAGCCTCGTTGACGACGTAGCCTGCGACGGCTGCAGTGTGTCGACACCTCGTTGGTCCTCCGCGTGCGCATTGCGTCCCCGTAGCGACAGTACGAGCCGCTTCGCCGTCGCCGACATAACGTCGCGTGCGACCGCGATGATGAGCGCTCGTCGTCACTGTCGGCGTCGCGACCACCATGCCACCGATACGAGCGCCGGCCGGTTCACGCGCCGGCACGACGCGGTCGGATCGCGCCGCTGCTGGAACGATGGACGACGTCCGCGGAACGCGACTTGCGGCCTCGACGTGGACGCGCGTATGCGGCGGCCGCGCGACACTCACGATTCATCACTGGTCGTAACGTACAATTCGCGATACGGGAACGCGATCGAAGCGCTCGGTTATGAACTTAGATGACCAATCATTTTTCTGAGAAGATTCTCTGCACCTAGAAAAAAAAGATACTTTAGACATACATATACAAATAATATAAATAATTGGATTTGTCTTATAATAGACCAAAATGATAACGCCTGACTATGTTCAGCAAAATTAGGATATAAGACCAAGACTGTACTTATCCTTCTCTCTGAGAATGACATAAGTTGAGAAAATTAGTGGTGCATGGCATCATGCCTTAATGCAAATTGCTGGAACTTCACGCACCGTAATTAAAAATTCGAGTAATGACATTAGTGAGAATTATCAGAATTATGCTTGGTTAAGTCAACGAGCAATTCTTGCCGCAAAGAATAATTATGTACACGCACTGAATTTCACCATTCAATCAAAAATTGCTGGCGATTTGGTGACATACCAATGATTCCGACTGGTCTTCCGTTTGACTTCAAACAATTGCAATTTCCAGTTCGCTTTGCGTTCGCAATGACAATTAACAAGTCACAAAGCCAAACGCTTAGTGTTTGCGGGATAAATTTAAAAAATCATTGTTTTTCATATGGGCAGTTATACGTTGCCTGTTCACGAGTTGGGAAACCATCCGCTTTGTTTGTGTTAACGTCAGACTAAAAAACAAAAAATGTGTAAATGAAGTATACCGTGAGCAGTATTGCTCACAATCAAAACAAATAACAACGCAAGAAAATACTTTTATTATGGACAAGGTTGTGTCTGGTTATACATCATTTGCCTTCACTTTCAAATATTGTTGTTGAAAATTCATAACATTACTGGTTTTAGAGATATCGGTGATGGACCTCTTTACCAACGGACTTCTAAGCCCCGCTCTACTCTATATAGTATAGACAAACATTATTTTTTTATTTAATTAATATCATATACAAAATACGTACATTCGTTGCATTCAATAACAGAATTGTTTACATTGTATCTCAAATAACGAAATCCATGTAAGCAAAATTAGGATATAAGACCAAGACTGTTCTTATCCTTCTCTCTGAGAATGATATAAGTTGAGAAACTATTTAGTCTATACGGTGACAACTTAATTTCCATCTCCTCCCCCGAATTCCAATTACAGGCGAAGACGTAACGGAATCACCGCGATTCCTGATAATTCAATTCAGAAAAGCAGTCACTAGAAACTCCGCTGATAGGGCCACCAACGCGTGCCTAATTTCGATAGACTTAATAATATCATATTTAAATGAAACCTCGATTTCTTCTTTCAGAAAATAATAGCTGATCACATACACTTACGTAAAGAGAACTAGTGTAACGATCAAACCTCATCAAATTGTATTCTTATAGAATAAATTGAATAGAGATAACTAGTCACGTTTCATAACATATGATAGAAGAAATATACTTATATTACACATTCAATAACATAATGATCTATACTATTATATGCTTTCTTTAAATATACTCCTTATTAACACAATCAAATAATATAAAACTAAAAATATCTTTTCAGTAATAATAATTTGAAATATCAAATACAATTTACTCTATCTATAGTCTTTTCCTTATTATCGTTGGGTATCTTTGAGTACTTGGTATTAATTTAAACTTGTGCTAAATTAAACCTTAATGAAACAGTTTAAATTCTTCATCAAGTATCCAACTTTATCAAACTACATCTATCCTACTATGAGTTGTAAGGATTACAATATTTCTGTTCAAAGCATTAAGCAGGCCTTTGTAAGATATTCGAGAGTTTATAGAGAAGCTTTTAACGACGTGGATGACTTTTCGCTGACAGCGTTGTTTCAACAAGAGTCTTCTGGGCGGACATACATCACCGTCGGTGGCAGTTTTGGGTAAAAAAACTGTAGGATGGTGACCCATTACGTTGGAAATGGCATGGGCTATCTGCTACAGGAGATTCATTAATGGTGCAGCGAAATTATATTATGATTAATGAGACTCCGTGGCAGAAATGCACAATTTTATTAATGTGATTAATGATTCAAAGTCAACATACACTAACAAGGTATTCATAATTCAGTTAATTAAAACATTACCATTCTAAATACGTATTAAAAGTAAAATAAAAGCATTTGTATTATTTAATATCAGTATATTTTTTAGAATTTTTACTAATTCAAACTTTGGTACCCGATATAAACTTTTGCATATGTTAGACTAAACATAACTTTAAAAAACTGGTGTGCTGAATTTTATTAAAAATCAAAAATGAAAATTTTTATATATCTTTACGTTTCAAAAGTTTCTGAATATTTTGGCATACCTTAGAAAAAATGGATGTATGTTTGTGTGTGTGTATGTGTGTGTGCGTGTATGTGTGTGCGTGCGGATACAAATTTTAGTCGACGATTTCGGGTACACGGATGAAGCGATTTGAATAATTCGATTTGAACATTCGATTCGTATTGATAAGGAGACGTGCTCATTAGTTTTTGGCAGAGGCAGGTCTAGCCGTTCAGAAGATACGGGGCAAAAAGTGCCAAAAACGGTAACTCAGTTTTTAAGAGAACGGAGCATCCGATTTTAATAATTGAAAAAAATTTTACTTGTATTGACAAGATGAATTTTCATAAAGGTCTAGTGGTTTCGGAGATCTAACAAAAAAGTAAAAAAATGCCATTTGGCGGTCAAAAATGATCATTAGTCATGCACATCAAATTAACCGATATTTTATAGAGATTTTAACAATAAGTATAAATTTTGTTTACATTCCTATGGGTTCCGTACCAATGTTTTTTCGTTAGATGGCGATATATTTCGTCTCCATGCAGGCAGTACGATTGCTTTAAAAAAATTTCAGAATTTTCAAAATATTTCATAATAAATTTTTCTTCAAAAAGTCTTTTTTTTACAAATAGTAAATTTTTGTCAAAAATTTATAGTTTCTCAAAAATCTAATTTTCTCAGAGTAAATTTTTTTCAAAAATGTTAATCTTTTAAAAAAAAATTTTTTAGTATGCCATCCGCCCCACTAGTTCAAGTTTTAAATAAAGCTGTATACTTTATTATAAATATAAAATTTCACATAAAAATATATTCTATACTAAAAATATCACTTTACTTTCCGGGTGACATGAAATTTTTAGTTAACTAGAAATGTATATGTCCAACATAGATTACATATATGATACATAATCCAAAATAAACTAAATATTTCAAGCCATCGTAATACGTATCAATACATCTGCAATATGAAATGACTTGCACAATATCCGACACAAAAGGAATACTGAAAATAAATATCAATATATACAAGAGAAATAAGAATTCTATGTATACATCTTCATATAGTAATAGAGGATAACAGAGTATCCGCAATAGTCGATCAATCATATAGCATGACAAGTTCCCAGGAATTGGAAAAAATAACGAACATCGAAGAGGTAAGCAATATGTCAAAACCTATATCGTATCATAGTAAAACCAACTCTTGGCAAAATAAGGAACATGTTCCAGATATATCAGTCATATTCAAAATTATTGTACATACTAAAATATATAGATCTTTACGTCACTTTGATGCAATCAAAGAACCTAATTATGAGATCACATCACTCGATTTAAAAGAATTATAAGTATTTATCTGATTGAAGTTTCTAATTAACGAGAAATAGATTACGGCCAACCAAAAGTTCAGTGCTTCAAATTTACTTTTTAAACTTCCAGAGATTCCCGCGCTCGGTTCAACTTCTCCTGGGATAATTAAAAGAGAACGTTCTGCATAATGTGGTGAAATATAGCCAAAAAACTGTTTTCAGATTGTGGTAAAATAAGTTAAAGAATAATTATATCAGCCTATATATAAGCCTATGATAAGATGACAAGATTATATCAAATATTTTTTCACATACATAAAAAATTTAGCAATACTGCAGAGACAATAATTGCGAGTGATAAATTATGAATATTCTGATCTGTGTTAAAGCATAGGTCAAAATTTTTTTCAAATATATTTATCTTTGAATATAATTTTCATACAACTATAGAACTCTCCACCGTACTTAAATATCCAACTTGTCCAGTAAGTACGTATTGCGTAATTACGGAAAGAAACTTTTCTGTTATAAAACTTTCCACAGTCCCTGAATCCGACTTTGTATTTTCTATTGATTTCATAATTATTCTGAATTCAAATAATTCAAACTTTTTTCATTACACTCGTAATTGAAAATTAAGTAGATTTCTCAGTGTGTGTCTGTGGTATGCGGGGATAAATTCGTAAAATTAAATTCTGAATATTATTTAATATTTTGAATCTCAATTTTAAATGATTCATATATATATATTTATGTATATATATATATTTATATATATATATATATATATATATATATATATTAGGGTGGTCCTTAATATGGGCATTTTCGATTTTCCTTGCTCCCAAGTATAAAATAAAGTATAAAATTTTTTGAAAATTTTTCATGCTATTTCCATACAAAACTTTGATTGAATTGCGTTCTATCTAAAAGACAAAATTAGGAGCTAAAACTTTCAGAGAATTATTTTTTATCAATTTGGAACCATTTGAGCCACCCTAATATATATATTGTAAACACATATACAAATATATAATTATAATTGTTAATTTTGTAAACACATTTTGTGAGTTACTAAGCATTTTCATAATATTTAAACTTTAAATAGTTATAATAATCCAGAGTAAATTATTAGTCATTAAATGTATATTGTCAACATATACATTTTATACCAGAATTTGGATAAATAAATAAATATTTGAATCACGATGAAATTTTAAAATCTTTATAAAACCTGCAAAAGAGAGTGAATTCGTCCTTTCTGAATATCCCAAAAGTGTTATGATATTACGGACTAAAACACTTCAGACAGAATACTTTGTATTTAAGATAAAATGTATGTAAACGTGTTATGCAGTTGCAACAAAGTTCAATTATGGCAAATGAGAGTATTTAGAGAATTCTTGCACTACTGCTTTAATAACACAAACCAGAAGGAATGTTGAAGATGCCACACTAATAGTAGAGAAGGACACTTCATTGTATTATAACTAGAAAGCACTCTGTTTATAATCTGTTTTAACGGAGCAATAAAGAGCAATTGTACTCTATATTGTTAACTTTCCACAGAAGTAAATTATATTTTATGTTTTCTCCAAAATTCAAGTAATTCTGAACCATTCAATCACACCGAAATTGGGGAAAAGATTAATGTTTAATAAAGAGCATTTATCAAATAATTCATGTCCCTTATTATCTAACTTAAATAATAATTTTCTATATTGCTAAAAATATTTTATAAAATCGTATCAAAAACATAGCAGCATTACTTTGTCATCATTAAGTATAATCTAATATAAATATCAAAGGAAAACAATCAACAGTATTATAAGCAATGATAGAAGGCAAGGTTTTCCATTATTTTCCTTCCTTATAACATGAGAATAATTTTGTATTTTTTATGAAATTCTTTCTCATCATTTTGTTTCAATTTTTACAGAACCCACAAAATTGTATTATTTAGTAATCCCTTCTAAATCATACATATAATGTGGGATTCGTCCCAAGACCCCGGCAGTGAAACAACTTCCAAACAAAGATATCTGTCAGTGACATAATGCAAAAAGGGATATTTTGGGTATATATCAGCAGCAAAGAGTCCTTAACTTGCTAACGCAATAAATTGCCTAAAAGAACAATGTAAATACGACAAACTCATTAATCTTCTGCCTCTTGTACATGTTTTCATCATCATAAAAACTTTATTAAAATTGAACGTAAAAATATATAAGTAAATAGATACTTTTTTATGAAATGCGCGTTTTTTTACGATAGCAACAAAATTTCTTTGATTATTTTTTTTCTTTTTTTCTTTTTTCAGATATTCAATCCAATTTTACAAATATTTAAGAATATTCAGAAATTAAGAACTAAAATATGATAAAATCTAGTACAATATATTGTATAATATAAATATAAACTCTTATATTGTGCGCCTTCCTTAATTAGTGAAATAATAATTCCATCTTTATTCCATTGTCAAAAACATTTTATTTATTAATTTTAAAAATCAATTAATAAATTTATTAATTTCATATTTCAACGCTATTACATCAAACTAGAAAAAAAAATCAAATCCCAATATATGATAAATTAAAACTATTTATCTAATACGTTGATTCAAGGTCCTATTCAATTTTTACCTTATCAAAAAAAACTAACAAAGTCCCATAATATTTTAAATTATTTTATTAAATTTTAATTAATTTTCTCATCGTATCCTGTGTTAACTTTTAAGCTGATAGTTAGAATGATGTCTTGAGTTTTTAAATTTTACACGATAGTCCTAATAAAAACTATATATTTTTACTTAATAAATTGTGCTGATATTATTAATTTTAATATATTAAAAATTAAATATATTATCTAAATAATAATTATTGTTAAACAATCAGCAAGAAAAATAAGAAACCATATGTTATCTTACATATATTGTACCAAATACATATATTGTACTAATGTTTTTTCCTAGTAATATGGTAAATTATTTTTTTAAGAAAATTCATGCAGACCTCTTTTTTTATTATATCAAATTTTGAACGTATATTAAGATCATTAGAACGTATATTAAGTCTTTAGAGTGGGTCAATTTGTATATGATTTGTATATGGCATAAATGATTTTTAGATACTAGAGATCAAAATAAGATTGTTTGCTAAAGAAACCATACCTCTTTTGATGTCTTCTTTCATATTATAGAAAATTTTAAAACGTATATTAGGATAATATTATGGTCATTAGAGCGGGTCGATTTGTATATGATTTGTATTTGGCACAAATGATTTTCAGATACTAGGGATCAAAATAAGATACTTTGCTGAATAAATCATACCTCTTTTGATGTCTTCTTTCATATTACAGAAAATTTTAAAACGTATATTAAGATAATATTATGGTCATTAGAGCGGGTCAATTTGTATATGATTTGTATTTGGCACAAATGATTTTCAGATACTAGGGATCAAAATAAGATAGTTTGCTGAAGAAACCGTACCTCTAAAATAAATTTTGATGTCTTCTTTCATATTATAGAAAATTTCTAAATGTATATTAAGATAATATTATGGTCATTAGAGCGAGTCGATTTGTATATGATTCGTATTTGGCACATATGATTTTCAAATACTAGGGATAAAAATAAAATACTTTGCTGAAGAAACCATACCTCTAGAATGAATTTTGATGTCTTCTTTCATATTGTAGAAAATTTTAAAACGTATATTAAGATAATATTATGGTCATTAGAGCGGGTCGATTTGTATATGATTTTTTATAGCACAAATGATTTTCACATACTAGGGATCAAAATAAGATACTTTGCTGAAGAAACCATACTTATAAAATGAATTTTGATGTCTTCTTCCATATTATAGAACATTTTAATAAGAATATTAAGATAATATTATGGTCATTAGAGCGGGTCAATTTGTACGGGTAAAAAAAAGTCGCTAAGGCAAAAAAAAATAAATGTACATATGATTTTCAAATACTAGGGATCAAAATAAGATACTTTGCTGAAGAAATCATATACCTAAGTGACCTCGAAATTCTCCCGTCCGAAATTGGTCATACATATATTTAGATATATATTTATAAAAAAGTAAAAAAAAATTAATAAAATATTATTTAGCCTATCAAAGCGTGTTCGCTTCTCAAATGCTTTTTGGGATAAGGTTTAAGCAAATAGCTTGCAAGTTAAGGAAAAAATTGACATGCAAATTGATAAAATTCTATATGTGTACTAACGAAGTATATCATTACATTTTCCACATCAATCGCAAAATCAAATCTTGAAGATCTACTTGAATAAATTGCGCAATCAAATCTAACCAAGTGAGCAATCAAATATCGATCAAATAATATAGATTCCCTGAAACCATGATACGATACGAATCTAGCGAATCCCACTTGTGATACATGTTAGTTCTACGCGTTTCGATGTTCAATCACCGATAAATTGAACCAGAGAGATCAGACCAAGAATTTAATGCAAATACGTAGCTGGTGCCCTGGTCGAGCCCCAAGCCCTTAGTCCCCTCTCTGGGACAATGGTTCGTTATGGTATTCGTGTTTCAAAAGAATTCAATGAGAAAAGCCGACGCCCCGGTGCCGAAAATAAATGCTAATTTCACGAGCGACTTGATAATTCACAGGTCTCGGTACAAAGGTGAGAGACACGTCGCTAATTATTCATCTTGTAAAGGTTGTAACAGTCCAAAGTTATTTTCACGGTGCTCATAAATAGAAAATAAAATTAAGTACTAGCATAATCGCATCTGATAAGTTTCAAATGCTATTATTAATTTCTCTATTGTGCAAACACCTTACTTTTGAAATAAATACCGACACTTCCCAAGATTATTCATTTTCACTTTATTTGTAAATTTATGTTAAATCATACATTCGAAAATTTGGTAAATTTGCTAAATAAAGTAAGTTAATTTCAAATATTGAGAACATTTAAAAGTAATAGCGAAATGAATATGGTATGTTAAATGTAAAAATTTAGAAAGGTGTAAGATGTAAAAAATATAGATATCATCGAATGATAACTGTATCTTATTCAAACAAATACCAATGCAAGGATAATTTAGTGACTATCAAATTATCTATAAATTCTTATAATTATTATTAAAATTAAAATTCAATACCATTTAAATTATGTTGTAATTTTTACAAGCATTCTATTGATTCATAATTAACAGTTCAAATTTGAAATACGACTCTTACGTATAAGTTATCAAAATTGCGCAACCCTAGAATTCCTTGAATTGTGAAATCGAGCAAAACAGTATTTTCACCACCTCGAATAAAAATAAATAATGATTATTTAAATCGCCTAATGAAAGAAAAAGCAATGTGCGTTATTAAATACTAATTTGTTTTGGAAACTCTTGAAATTGCTAAAGTTTAAAAACCATAACAGTCAAGAATTAAAACAAGATTAAGTTCTTTTCATTATCTAAATTCTTATTACTTGGCGGCGTATTATTTCTCTGTGGATGTAATTTAATAGAGAAATTCAAGGTAATGCAGCGGTGTAGTGACATGAGCCATAATTTCTGAAAAATCCATAATTATTTTGCACTTAAAAATTCTAAATTTGTAACAAATTAAAAGTGTAATCTTCAAAAATATATATAAATTAAAAACCCTTGACACTTAAAAATTAAATACGTTTATTTGATACGGAATAATGAATGTGATATATAATAGTTAACATTCTGAAAATATTAGTTTGATTTTATATAGATTTCATTCATTATAAATTAACAACTACAGTCGACGAGTCAGAAATATTACTAACCGAGATAAATATTATTATTATTATTACTAAATTTAATTAAATTGAATGAATTAAATCAATTAAATATGAATTGAATCATATTTAAATCTTCGTGACTATGCTACAATACACTGTTAGTCTTCCAGCTTTGAAAAATTAGAATATTTTGAAAAAAAAAATAATTGAAAACTGAGTAAACCTAAAAGGGTGTAGAAAGATAGAAATGAATTTTATGTATTAGTAGATGTCTTTTTGTGTTTCGTCCACGAGCGTTCTTAAAATTATTTAGAATATTCGATATATGGATTTCATGGAATATGTAAGCTGTCGTCTAGCATATATAAAAATATGTATTTATTGTTATATATATATATATATATATATATATATATATATATAAATGTGTATGTGAATATGTGTGTATAATTTTTCAGCGCGTAACAAAAAAGTATGTATAATATACGTGTATGATAAATAATAGAGAGGCCCTTAATATGGATATTTTCGATTTTTTTTACTCCCAGAGGCCCAAATGCTTCCAAAATGATAAAAAAATATCTGAAAGTTCTAGCTCTTAATATTAGTTTTAAGATAGTCCTCACTCCAACCAAAGTTTCTTATGGAAATAATAACATGAGTAAAATTCCATTTGTTTTGTAGAATTTCATAAATTGAATCAAAATTTTGAGAATAACATTGAATTTGCTTATTTTGATCAGCAAAAATTTGATATATTTATAAAATTAGTTTTACTTAGGAAGAAAAACCAAGAAACTTTGGTTGGAAAGCAGTCTATCTTAAAGTTATTATTAAGAGCTAAAACTTTTGGAGAATTATTTTATTAATTGGGAAGCATTTGAGCCCTTGGAAGCAAAGATATTCGAAAGTAGCCATATTAACAACCACCCTTGTGTATATGATACAACAAGAAACTTAACTCGTATATTTTGTATCGACCGAATATTCGCAAATAAATGCGCTGTAAAATAATTAATTACAAATATTAAAACAAATTTAAGTCATGACTACGACATAAGTTGTCGAAAGAAGCCCAGCAACTGTCGAACAGATGTTGGATGATAGCGAATAGAATGGTTATGGCGAGATCGCAAACGGCGGCCACGAGGTTTCGCCTTGATATTGATCCGCATGCCATGCGCGAACCAAACTCATGCGTAAAGATTCCACCATGAAGTCATTTTCAGGAGAAATTTAAAATATCATAATTAAAACGTATATATTGTTAGAAGAAATTGTCTTAATGAGAGATCTGGAAACTTTCGCACAGAACCAGTTTTAATTTCAAAATATAAACGCACAAATCCAGTCGCACTAAAACAAAACCACATAAATGGTCCCAAAAAAACGGGTTCCACGAAATATTTATAAACATACACATGGATACATAAAAACAATGTTGAGGCCGGAACGTTTCAGGTTCTCGAATATTCTAGATATAAATAATAAATGATTTTAGAATAACATATATATGCCCATAATAACAATAAACAAATAATAACAAAAAATATTAAAATTCATACCAAAAATTTAAAAATTTAGACTTTAGAAATGGTATTAATTGAGTATTAGTAAGATGACCATATTTTTTGCATAAAATCCGGGACGGATTATAATTTGTGTGAAAACGAGGGGAGGGAAGCCTTGGTGAGCTAAAAATTTATATGAAATTTTTTTTGTTCAAATTTTCTAGTTGAAATATATTTAAAAAAATATTGGCAATCAAAACATTTTTAAAAATCCGGGACAATTAGGGACAATACACCTAAATCCGGGACAAATAATGCTTTTAAAAAAATCCGGGACGCAAGGCGGAAAATTGGGACTGTCCCGGCCAATCCAGTTACCTCAGTATTAGCAAAGATTTAGAGTTCTTTGGATTAATAGTAACGTCATGAAGCTGATAATTAATTGTTCATTCAGACTGTTCATACTATACTATTTCATTAATATAATTTTCATAAATTGATTAAAATTTACACTTCTTTATTTAAACTAAAATGTAGGATATTTTAATTCATATTATTTTTTATTAGATTCTCGGAATGAGACTGAGCACTGTATACATACTGTGTATACAGTATAGTACTGTTAATCATAATTGGAGAATAATAAAAAAAAACAATTGCACATCAAAATATCTGATAATTTGATGTGCATATATCTAATGATCCTTTTTGACCGCCAAATGACATTTTTTTTACTTTTTTCATTACATCTTCGAAAGTGCTAGACTTGCCTTCATAAAAATTGATAAATTGTTTATCTTGTCAATACAAGTTTAATGTTTTTTGAATTATTTAAATCAGTTGATCGGTGTTCCCGAAAATCGTCGACGAAAATTTGTATCCGCACACACACACACGCACACACACACATACATCCATTTTTTCTAAGGTATGCCAAAATATTCAGAAACCTTTGAAACGTAAAGATATATAAAATTTTCATTTTCCATTTTTTGCGATTACTATAACTTGCGCCCTACGGGAAGTAAAAAATATAATAATATAATGATTTAAAAATAAACGAAATTTAATTTGAATGTTATTGTATAAATATTGGCATTTAATATAAATTTCAAAATATAGCTTCTTCCTAAGAATCTGGAAAATGATATATTCTATTTTAATGTCACTAAGCACCTTAAATTACAATATCAAGCCATTAAAATTTTCCGATGTTCCTTTATAGTGTTCTTCATGAAAAAAGAGTAATACGCACAATGCTCAGTCGAAAGAACCGCTTGACTGCACAAACCGTACGGAAAATCATGAGAACACAGCTGTCAGCTCGGGTAGCGATCATGGATTTCATGAAATTATTCGTGTGAAGATTGGGTGACATCAAAGGTTATTTATTTCATAATTCTAGAAATGCGTGGGATTCAAATATATGTAATGTAGTAGGGTACAGAAAGAAAAAGTATACTGAAAATGTATAGATACAAAGATATCTAGTAGCGTTTGTCTGTTTTCAAAAACCGGTTTTTTGGCGAAAATTATGGAATTCGAAACTCGTTTTGTAGTGAAAAAAGTCGGTTTTCACTGTTGAAATGAAAAATGCTAAATATATCCAAATAAAGATAGATGAAAGCGTTTTGATTCTTGAAATCATATCGGTTCAATAGCATTTGATATCTTATCAGTCTGCAATGGTTCCCAGAAAGGTATTGTTCATATTGATTTAGATTTTTATATCAGTGTATATATTAATTTAAATCAGTGTGACTTCTTCTACGGTCGCAAGTATGAGAGTATTTTCTATTTCAGAAAATTTTGTGAGTAAATAATAAATGACACGTCTAAGTAGCAATTAGATAGACGTTCTCAGTTTTTTTTTAATCATATTTTTATTTATTCGAAAACTTTCCTTTCACTATCATAAAAATATTCATAAAAATATGTGAAAATGATGCATGAATAATGAATAATTATTTTCATAGTTATTTAATGATGATAAACTATTATTTTTAGTTCTACTAATTGAAATTAAAATAATTTTGTTTATTATCTATAAAATAGAACAATAAATAAGTTCAGTCAAATACTGCTCTGAATTACATTTGCGGATAAATTGCAGGATATTCGAGCAAAAATTTGTTTTCTATATAAAATTCGAAAACCGGTGAAAACCGGTTTTTTAGTAAAATTAAAATTCGAAAACCGGTTTTCTGAAATGTCGGTTTTTGTATAAACCCTAATATCTAGATAAAAACTTAGGTAAAAATTGCAGCACCTAGTTACATTCAGGCTAATTCAGTGGTTAAATAAAAGAATTAATTTTTTTTTTAATCGATTTTGTACTACCCCATTATAGAAAGAAACAAATCAAATTTTATTTAAGTCAGATCATTAACTTTTTCGCTATCAATGTCGTTCATGGACGACATTCACATAACGCAATGTGTGTACGAATGTCGTCCATGATTATGTTGTGTTTGCCTTTGCTTTAAGATTCATCACTATGAGTTAAACTATTGAGAATTCTTGTCTTTTATTGTAATCTCTAGTATTTTAAAAGCGTTTTTGTTTTATTTTTCAACTAGATTTTTATCGAATGATAAAAATATTTTAAAATATATCGTTGTTACCGTATAGCAGCGACACTCCTGTTAAGTTATTTTGTTTTTACAATTTCTTCTCTAACAGACATCTAATGTAATTTGCAATTGTCTTCTGCCTTCTTTCAAAAGTTGTTGATAAGCGGATAAAGCATCTATGGATAGACCCAATCCTGTTTTTGGACTTATATCAAAATTTAGATCATCTTAAACAAATTGGTCCATCCTCTATAATCGAAAGTTCTTTTTGCTTTTACTCCAAATCATTATTACCAATATTTTAAATTTTCTTCTTGCTGATACAATCATTAGAAAGACTAGCATCTGTTACTTGAACTAATTCTGCGACATCTTCTGAATTTATCTCATGTCAACTGCTTTGTTTCACTAATTCTACTAGATTTTCCACAACTTCACCATATTTTGAAAATGTAAATTTTGAAATAAAGGAACACTAAATGATGCAGGTTTAAGGGGGGTCTAATGTTTTTAGTTTTCCATTGATTTGTATATAAAGTTATAAATAAAATATTAATCCTCTCCACTCGGAAGCCGTAAAATACTTATAAATCTCACAATTCGCGAGCGGAAAGGGTTAATGAATAACAATATAAAAACACAGCCTTGATAGTAATAAGTATATAAAATACGAAAATAAATTAGATCATAAAAATAATTCAGTGTATTGAAAATAATTTGCAAATTGCGAAAGCAATACGGCTCAATAAATAAGTCTCAAATCACTTTGAATATGAAGTATCCAAACAATATGCGAATCTAAAAATAAAACGTCAGTCGAGTATTTTCTGTTCACTTAAATAATTCAGCATCAAAAGAAATTCAAAATAAAGCAGTATCTATATTTTGCGATAACAGCAGAGTCGCCGAGGGACTTGTACACGATAACGTTCGAGAAATAGGAAGCCCCAGGCCGTTTGCCTGGCGAGATGTTTGCAAGGTCACTCTCGTCGTGATCGCTAGACGAAAGCGGCGAAGATCGAAATGAG
>NW_020537646.1:15049692-15072341 GCF_003426905.1 Ctenocephalides felis | reverse complement strand
ATAATAGTTCAAACTATTAATTCAGATTTTCATTGCTTTCTAATAAATATTTCACGGATCATACATCAGCATCAAATCATTGTACCACTTCGAAGTATCTACGTGGGGGTATTCTTTTTTGGTAACTTTTCGTATGAATTTATGCCTTCGTTTGAATGTCTACCATTTATGTCGAGAACATTATTAACTTTGGTAGAGGCGATACTGTTACCGAACGTGATGTGTACGTGTATTGTTGGACCTGGTTGACCATACTACATCACTTCAGAAACTCATAGTACAACAAGCGATATTTGAACGGCAAGCGGCTGGCGGCTGGCGGCAGGCGAGGGTCCGCCGGGCGCAACGCGACGCCCCGGTGCCGGGCCCCCCGCTATAGACAAGATATACTGTAATGCCGTACGTGAACTCATACTCGAAATGGGGATGTGTTGAAAAGCACAAAGGGCTTTTGCGTATGTCAGCAACTATGTTTCGATTAAGTGGGCCAATAAATTGATAATGTATTAGTTGTATGGGACGATTAGATTTGCATTATAGAGTACAAGGAGTATGTGTATCAACTCGAGTGTATATAATATTATTTTGAATCGGGATCTATTACGCATTGAGCGTAAGTCATTCTCCTGTTAAATTAATAAAATTAATACTTCAGGTACAAATTCTTGTTTAAGGGGGTATTCTAGTCTAGAGCGATGAATTTTAGGTCATTTTTAAAGTGTCGTAAAAGAAAGTAATGAATGTTTTTACTATCCATTTTATTACTACTTGTTTATTAATACAATTAAAATACAAAACCAAAATAAAAAAATAAAAAAATTGAAAATTGTAAAAACTGGCAGCTTATGAATTGGGCGGTCTCAAAAAATTGTCACCTCAGTCTTGACATGATTTCAGCCCTCCTAGCCACCGGAAATGCAAAAAATAAAAAGATTATTAATCTACAATGATGTCGCAATCGCTCGAACTAGCGATGAGTAAAAAATTTTTTTTTACAAATTGGCGACTGTTTGAAAAAAAGTGTCTTTTTTACTGTTTTTTTGAGTTTCTCGAATTTTTTAAAAATAGTAATAATTGGAATTTGGGGATAATCCTAGTTCGGGCTATAGATAGGTCTATAAACAAGGCTCTCTGAACATTTCAAGTGAATCGGTCGATTAAATCTCGAGAAATCGTGTCAGCGGTACTGAAAAAGTCTGTTCTGAGAAAAACGCATTTAAAGTTTTGCGCGAAGCCAAACCAGTATGGAGACTGAGTCAGTAAAATGCCTATATCTCCGAAAATAATTCAAATTTTCAAAAACCTTCTCGTACCCATATTCTTAGATAGTTAGGCTTTGAAAATATGAAATAAAAAAAAATCGATTTTTTTTGAATTCTTCTGCCCTAGAATACCCCCTTAAATCTATTTTGTGTTCATAGATCACCTCATATATTTGTACTTTTTACATGTAGAGAGCCGAACACTATTTTTTTTTTTAAATTTAACAAGTTCTATTATAATTAAACTATTTCTAAACATATGGCGCCCGACCTTGACGACAAGCCGAAACGGGGTGTGATAATATTGCCCTTAACTGTCATAAAAAAAACTAGTGGTGTATGACGTCGTGCCTTAAGGCAAATTGCTGAAACTTCCCGTAATGTTTTCAAATAGATTACTATAAATATTGTAACATTGTCTAATATTTATAATAATTATATAAACTGAATTGCATAGTTGAAATGTTTTTTTAAATCATTCAAATCGAATACACAGTTCTGTCAAAAATTTGTTTTGTATTTTCGGCACTCTTTGCCCCGTAACGGCTGGACCTGCCTTTGCCAAAAACTAATCAGTACATCTCCCTTTCAATAGGAATCGAATGTTTTTTGAACCATTCAAATCGGTTGATCCGCGCGCACTACAACGTGGACGCATAAATGCAGACCTACAAAACGCACACACACATCCATTTTTTCTGAAGTATGCCAAAATGTTCAGAAACCTTCAAAACGTGAAGATATGCACAAATTTCCATTTTTGATTTTCGGCCCATTACTATAACTACCCTACGGGAAGTTAATTAAAAAAATATCTCACGTTGTTCAGAATTTATGAACTTTCTAGTGTAACCTAGAGCTTTGGTGAAATTATTACCGTTATTCGGTTATTGTGGTTAACTTTTATTAATTTTGTTCATTTCTTCAGTAACTGTGAATTCATCATTTCTATGACCACAGTAGAAAAAATACAATTGGCACACGTTTTCAACAATAAAAACTCTTTGTTAAATTATGAATTTAATTCTTTTTAAATCTGTGGACTTTCAGAGTACCGTCCTTAAAAAAAATGTACCAAAGTGTGTTGGCAAGGTTCATCAAAAGTTGACGCATTTTACCAGTATTATCAGTAAAATGGTAAAGTACTTGATATTTTTTTTATTAGAAAATATAATCTATATTTATTTAGAAAAATATATAATACAATTTCATTTTCCTTTAATACGTTTTTAAATTCCTTTATTTTGTATCCCATATTTTGCATTATTTAAGTTCATTAAGTATTCAGAAATTAATTTTCTTCTGTCTCATTTTTAACATTATTCAGAACTTTTATCCTACGAGTTGTTGTGCTTAAACTTTACTTTTTCACGCTGTACTTAGATGGCTACATAACGGTTACAATTTATTATTAGAATTTATATAATAGATGTATTTATTTACCTATATTGTCAAGTAAAAATGGGTATCACTATTGCTTGATATCTTGGATCTGTGTTAGTATTATTGCACATATCAAAAATCAAATGAAAGAAAATATGAAAAATAATTATAACTATAATTTTATTATTCTTTCGAATTTTACACTGTGATACAAAAGATAAACCGTAGTTCACCTCATTTTACCCCGAACATAATACAACTTAAGAATTTTCTCGGACTCTAAATTACTATCACCCATGTTTTAATGTGTCCCAGCTTGGACTTTCGAAAAGCTGTCACAATGAATACCTTTATCCTTCGCGGGCATGGACAGAGTCCATTTGATTTCATCATTTCTCTGTGACAAGGGCTCACATGCATTTTGTCCCTCATCAGCCCCAGGCCATGGCTCTGTTCACTCGCATTTCTGATCCAATTTAGCCTTTGGGCAGATGTATATAGTTTAAAAAATCCGCAATCAATTTTTTCATTCAATTTGCGATTCAATTGAAGGCGAATAATTTTTATGCTGAAAATATTTATATTGAATTGCCTTAAATAAAAAAGTATTGATTTTACGAATTGATTTTACTTCATCTCTAATAATCATACGATTAATTTAAAAAACTGATTATTTATACTGTAATTCGCCTCTTATATTTTATGTACCTATTACTTACTCAACTTTGATACCCTATTAGGGCGAAGAAATTATTTTAATTGCCGTCTCTGCTTAAAATTAAGGGTGATTGTCAGCACACTAAACCCCTTGAAAAACTGGTGCACGAATGGAACTTTCCAGAAAACCCCTTCGGTCATTACCCAAGTTTATTTCCACGCATAATACCGCACTTTTAAGATCGCAAAGTCAGCTATATTTTAAATAATTTATTTAAAATGTATATTAATTGATAATATAAAGTTATAAAGATAGATTTGAAACCGCCAAACAAATCCGATTTTATTTTTGTAGATTTTTTGATTTCTAAAGAATTAATATGTGTAATTTCTAAAAAGAATTTGCAAATAAAAACTCAAACATTAGCTTTACAAATAGTATACGAAAAGTTAGAGTGGTAAAACTTGATGAATTTTAGTGAAATATGAAAAATTTAATATATTTCATTGTGTTTACGACGTTTCAAATTATAAAAGGAATATATATTAAAAAAAATTCTGGACTATTTAATTTATAACTTATAGTTTTTTCAATCTAGAACAAATATGAATAAATACATACCATTTAGCTATTATTATGATTTCATTTAGCAATGTCATAAATGGTCGCTTAGCAAAGTTGTCGGTCTCCTCCTTTTTTTGTTAGGAAATGTTCCGGAATTTTAGTATTCTTTTTTATATAGTTCAGTGTTTTGTTCGATGTTTGTGAACCGAACATCCTAGTTTTCTTGTCTTTGTGATTCATCCAAAAAGTTCTTTGTCTGCATCTTTTGTATGGCACTTGCTTGCAGCTAGTACTGTCGAACATTAAAATTGTTGGTTGATAATCGATACTCATTTCGCTTTTTTATTTAAACTTGTGAACGCCTGTAATTATGTAATATATTCGGTAGAGTCAGTGTTATAAGGCACAGGAATACAGTAAAAGGGTAACCTTTTAAATTTTATTTTTATTTATCACAAAATGTATTTTTAGATATCTTTTATATTCAAAATGAGCAAATTTTGTGAAAATAGTCATATAATAGGACTTCTAAGAATATTAAATACATATTGCTGAGTTTTTAATAAAGCATCTATAAATCTCAAATATTGCAGGAAAAACTTTACGCTATTATTTTACTTCGAATAATAATATTTCGCATTGCTTGTCAACATAAATTTTACATTGCTCTAATGTCGATAAATTACTTCCATCTCTGAATTGGTGTGTCGAGTTCTCCAATATTGACATACTTACAATGTCGTTGCCTCGACGAACGTAATTTCAACTATATCACATGTGATTTTCGCTTTTGTACTATGCAGATATCTTTCAATAACGAAGATTTTCAAAAGAATTGTACTATACGATAGGTTTTCGCATTTGATACAACTTTGACAAATACTTCAATATAATAAAGAGGTTTGTAGTAAATAACACTTGTGATATTGTTCGTAAAATGCTTATAATATTTCAAGTTAAAATTTAATCAAACCTTTAATTTTTCTTGAACACATTAGTATAGAAGTAGATTATTTTCAAAATTGAAGCAATCAAGTTAGTTTTGGAACAGAACAAAAATAGCACAAAATTGCCTTTTGTTGTTATGAACACCTTGTTTATCTTAACGTAAACTCGAATTATTTTTTCTATTTTTTTCTACATTTATCAATCTTTTCTTGTAGTCTTTGTCTGAGATATAAGAGTATTAGGAAATACTATTTGACAAACTGCAATTTGAATTGAAAAGTTGAAAGATGATGCATCAAATATCATTTTTATCATACATGTTTCTTTGAGCCATTGCGTCGTTGAATGCATCGTGCAGGCGTCTTTGAGGTATTTGTCTCGAATTCAATTGACTTTTGATACATAGGACATTTTTATAGATTTATGTATTACAATCTTCCTTGATCTGTATAATACTGTATAAATTCCAAAGTGTAGCGAGCGGTTTTTTCAGAATTATAGATGTAACATGCAATTTGAATTTTGCCTTCCAATATGAATGGAGTGTAAATTAAAGTATTGAATGTTTTATTTATTGTAAACCAGTAACACTACCATTCTAAAATATTAGATATCTTATAATAAGTTATATGTATAATATAAGATACAAGTCGTATTAGGTTCATTATTTTTTTATACCTACATGAAATTTTTCAACTAATAATTGAAGTACACTATTTTAGGTATTGCTTTAGAATTAGTTTTTAGTTTGTTACTCATAAAAGTGAAAATAGTGCAGTGAAGTAAATCGACAATAGAGTTTTCGATTCATATTAAATGTTTATATAAAATTTTGTTTAATATTTCATTGCAAATGTATATACACAAAATTGGATATCATACACGCAGATTTCGCATTTGAAACGAAATTAATTAAAAGTTCATACATCATAATTAATGTGAATTTTTGGTACCATGAATGTGCACAGAATTGTGCGTGCATTTGACAGATATGGTTAATAAAACCAGATAATTAAATTTTACAGCTGAGTCATACTGAACGCCTGATGGCATAAAAGTACAATGAAAAGTTATGTATCATGAAACTATTATATTCTAAATTATTTATTGATATAAATAAATAATACGGATATTTTTGAACTAGTGGATTGTTTCAGAAATCTTTGTATGTTAAAGGCGCTGATCAAAACATATATTCACGTTTTTATTAGTGAATATTTGTTCGGTATAGTCTGTTTAGAGACAATATATGTAGAATATCAAAAAAAGCAAATATAAATGTGATTCAACTATTAAAAACGTACTTATAAATTAAAACAATATAAAGCTAAAAATAATACAATATCACGGCCGTCAAATAAGAATATTCAAAGTATTAGTCCTACCTTCAGTAAAAAGATGTTACGTTCGCGCCAGTCGGATTAAACGCTTGACAAATGATCCTACCGAAGAGCTTTCAGAATAAGACGAATTCATTGTGCAAATTTTATGAAAAATGTTTCCGCTGCCCGAAAGAGAATTCGCCCCGCTTGCCGAGGCGAACACGCCAAAATTAATAGAAGGAAGCAATGATGGTCTCAGCACTGCCTGCTATAATGGAAAAGTTTTGAAGAATATTGAAAACTTCATTTATTATTAGAAATAAACAAATTATTGTTTATAATATTGTTTCAATTTTGTAAACATTTGTTTCACAGTGTTTAGATGGCGAAAAAGAAGGAGAAAACATACTTCATTAAGCCAGTATAAAATTAAACTAGTATGTGAAAGCCCATTGGATTTTAGGCATAATTATATTTATATAAGATGTCTGTTCTTTCTATATATAACAATTTAGCTCATTGTAACAATTGTAAATAGGCCAATGCTTTTTAGGAATAATCTTTTTTCGTCTTTTCATTCCTCTGTATTACCCTACCTTGTTACGCCTAACAGCTCTGCTGGAATTAAGGGTGAGAGACGATAGAAGAAAGTATTCGA
Organism: Ctenocephalides felis; assembly: GCF_003426905.1. Classification (NCBI taxonomy): domain Eukaryota; kingdom Metazoa; phylum Arthropoda; class Insecta; order Siphonaptera; family Pulicidae; genus Ctenocephalides; species Ctenocephalides felis. Next base: position 15,065,546 of record NW_020537646.1, on the reverse strand, counting down.
CTCGCACTTATTCAAAGGGAGTTGAGAGCCGTGTTGTTTCGTAATTAATAGAACGTGATACGCATCAAGAGAGTTCGTTCAAACATCGGCTCCAATCAACAATTCATCATATTTTTGGCGGAGAGCATGATGAATAGCATCGTGATTATGTTCTCCAAATACCCAGCTTCGCTTGACTATGTCGATAATTTACTGGTGATAAATAGGTACCTGTTTCTACATTTAAATAACTCTTCGAATTATGTTATCAAACGTAATTTTGTTTCTGGGAAAGGATTTGCATCTAAATATTTTCATCATTAAATAAAAATGAGTGAAAACTGAACCATATATACTACAAAATTACGGTGGAGACGCCGATACTTTTTGATCAAACCGTGTGTATGATCAAAAATTCACTTCATAAATGAAATTAGTCTTTATATAGTTTCAAAAATCGTTATTTGAAATTATAGGCAATTATTAAAAGTATATGTATTTGTATATGTATCCTTTTATACAATAAGCAAATAACGAGACAAACATGCATGAATATTTATTTAAAGTACAAATAAAATTTGAATTTCAAACATGTGCTTTTTTGTTTATAATTATTGCGAAGATAGTAATGTTAATTATAAAAACGTTCAAATTATCAAAAAAATTATGACGATTTTAGTATGTAAGTGATAAGGCAACTTCCTAAATTATTAAGTATAAATAAAACTTGAAATGAATGTTATGTGATACGATGATTTTAAAATACATGCCTTGTGATTTTAATACTTATATAATAAGTATATATTCTATTACGTATTTTTATACATGGCCGTTTTCTGACGACTTGTTACCAGTTAATTTATCTTCACGCCTACACACGTCATTTTATATTTCCAAGGCATGTTCGAACATGTTACGTAACAAGCAAACATACAACAATAGCGCACGAGTCTCGATATCTTCCGATGCAAAATATAAGCATCCAGATGTGTTGGAATTGACAGAAATAAGTTTTTGCCTTTACTTGTCAATGAGAGAGGGAAACAAAATTCGACGATATTTTGATACAAGAATTTTATTTTACATTTATGGCTTATTAAGTAATACTACTTACCAATATATCTAGCAATAGGTTAAATGTAATAGTATTTTATGTAGGTACTATACTGATTTATATTTAGAATACTGTAAATAGTTTCTTAAATACTAATCAGTGCCTATTAGTAATATTAAACCTAAGTATCAAAGCTCGATACTAGTTTTCTTTTTGTATATTTTTTACTCACTTGTTGATACGATTATTTTGAAATTCTCAAATGTGTCGTAAGAAACGAAAAGTTATATATTCCTTACGGACAAATGATGCCTCGTAAAAATCTCTCGAAATCGCATAAACAGTTGTAATTTATTTCCACCATGCACGCTTTAAACGCACGACACACATATCAGAAGAGTCGCCCCGGAACGCCATTTCGGGTCCATCCGAGATACATTAATCTTCCGGCGGGCGAGCAAGGCGGGCAGAACGCAGTACAAAGCGTTCAGCCCGCAGATCGTGTGCGCGGTATATGTAATGTCGTGTCAACGGACCGATGTTTCTTTTAAATGTTACGCCGAGATAAACGCCAGAAGCTCATGTTCAGTTTTTCCACCCTGTTCCGTTGACGTTGCTATTTCAAAAAATGATGAGACTTTTCAGCCTTTGTTTCATATGCGTTTTATTATAATAATGTGCACACTCTTTGCACTGCAGAAATGCAGAAATAACGTGCGCATTGTTTGTTGGTTGAGGGCTTTGACTTCATTCTATCTGCGAGTTTTTATTGTTATAAAATTATGTTTGCGAATGCAAATTAAATGTAATAAGAGATATTTATTGTTCAAATTCAATTGATTGACTGTGCTCTTTCACAACATTTTATGCAGTCAATTAAATTATTTTGTCGCTTTTCTATATGTTGTACGAGTGGTATGTACAATGAGGTATTATGAAATCAATTAAACCCCAAACTCTGCATGTTCAATGTAATATAATTTCAACAATATTTGTTTGACCATATTTTGTTGATTCAATCAAATAGTTTGGAGTTTAAACAAATTAACCACTTTTCACAGAAAACATGGTTCAATGATCAAACTTTGATCTAATACAAGACTTTTTTGGTTTTTTAATCCAATCCAAGGCTTTTTGTATAGTAATTTGAGTGATATTAATTGTAAATATAAGTTTATTAACTGCCCATAATATAAGTTATTGTAATCGTCCAAAATTCGAAAATGAAAATTTTTGCGTATCTTCACGTTTCGAAGGTTTCTGAACATTTTGGCATACCTTAACAAAAATTGATGTTGTATGGATACAATTTTTCGTCTACGATTTCGGGCGCGCGGATCAAACGTTTTGAATAATTCAAGAAACATTTGATACTTACTGATCGGGAGACGTGCTTATTAGTTTTTTTTGCAAAGGCAGGTCCAGCCGTTTTGAAGATACGGAGCAAAGAGTGTAGAAATTAAAAATTAAGATTTTGAGATACCACATAGTTGAATGATTCAAAAAACATTTTGCTTGTTGGAAACGAATAGTTTTTGGGGAAGGTATTTTTTCAGAATTTCAGTTTTTTTTCAATTTGCAAAAAAGATTTTTTTTGTATATCGTTATGAATTCGGATTTTAATTTTAATGGTAGCTAAAATTCTAAAGCTCACTTATATATTTCAAATAAATAATTTTAACATCGTTCTTAGAAATATGAGATATGATCTGTTCATTCTAACTCCGCTTTATTAACTTCCCGTAGAGCAAGTTATAGTAATCGCAAAAAAATCAAAAATGAAAATTTGTATATATCTTTACGTTTCAAAGGTTTCTGAATATTTTGGCATACTTTAGAAAAAATGGATGTATGTGTGTGTGTGCGTGTGTGTATGTGTGTGCGGATACAAATTTTCGTCGACGATTTCGGGAACACCGATCAACCGATTTGAATAATTCAAAAAATATTCGATTTGTATTGATAAGGAGACGTGCTGATTAGTTTTTAGCGAAGGAAGGTCTATCCGTTCCGAAGAAACGGGGCAAAAAGTGCCAAAAATGGTAACTCAGTTTTTAAGAGAAGCTTTATTAAGATTTGTTATACATTCCATATAAACATATATACATATCGTCGTTCAATTTATAAACTCTTATATTTTGTCTATAAAATACGAATAATTCAAGAATAAATTTATAAAAATTTAGTTGAAAACATTTAATATTCTTCGAATATTTCATTCATATGATGCCATGCACCACTAGTTCATCATGAGATTGTACATTGCAGTAAGTATGTGAATGTGAAATACATCAATTGATCGTATTTCATGAAATGATAATTGCATGATCGGAATTCAGTAATATGCAACGCTTGTTATGTTTTAATTGGTTTTTGCCAATCTCATGAAAAAAGTGCTTTTACCTGGGTGACGTAGATACAGTATAACTTTGGAAAAATATTCATATTTATATACCATAAAATAACTTATTTATGACGTGTAACATCTATTCTGATCGATATTATATTTTGCAAATAAAGGTCACATCGCAGTCTAAGTATACTGTAATTCGATTACAGATTCATAATCGGTTTAAAAGTTTCAACGCATCGATCGTACCCGACCGAGTTCTATTTATTATTAGACGGCGCGGCGCTGATACTAAAGCAGAGTATTTGCGTCCATTTACGGGAGAGTTGTGTATGACAAACTTTTGTCTTTCTATAGGGTTTGCTCAAGTGTTCAACATTCCCTAGGGGTTCATATCAAAAACGAGGTCAGCAGACATGCGACGAGACTATTTGCGTTGTAGTTGTTTACTCGTGTTAGAACTTTCATAATTTTTTATAATGGATCAGTTTTAAATTTCAGTATTTATGTTTATACTTTAATATAGTACTCAATTAAATACTTAAAACTTCATGTTTCAAGTTCAAAATTCCGGTATATTCTTATATTATATTCATAGATACTGAATGAATATACATACTATTATTTATTATTATCATTATTGATATAGTATTTTTTTGTTCTTTCTTTATTATTAAAATTAATATAAACTATGCATCTAGATCTTATTGAACTTTATAGTACATAAATTGATAGTTATATAAATGTTGGTTTCGTCATGGACAAGTGGCAGAATTTTATATATTGACGACTATATTTTTCATCGGTGTAAAACAGTGACCATTCGATATTTAAATTTAATCCAAAAACAAAAACTGAATATATTCTAAAATGTTTAAAACTTTCTGGGCTAAGATTGTAAGAAATTGGTCATTTTAAGTGGAATTGTACCTTCCGGCAAGTTGCATGAAATGTGGAAATAATATACTTAATCAATAAGAATTAAGATAAAGTAATTTAAATAACATTTTCTACTGTTTATTATGAAAATAGTTTTTGCATTTCATAAAAAAATATTCTTACATTAGTTTCTCACATATACATGTGTGATGATTCATTGAATTTAATCCGTTTATAGTTTAATACGAATGCAATACATATGAATTTATGTTAAAAAATAAGTAAAATGTAGTAAAAGTTGTAATTTTCTAAAATAACTCCATCCTTTTTCATCAGAAGTTTCATTATTTACAAATTCACCATTTCCAGGTTTTTATTTTCTTACTCGATTTTTTTGAAACTATGATGTATTTTACCTTTTTACTGAAAAAATGCGCTAATTTTTGATGAAGCTTGCCAACACATGTTAATACATTTGTTTTAAAAGAGGGCTTTTAAAGTCGACCTATAACAAATATTAAATTCGTAGTTCAACCAAAAAGTCTTAATTCTTGAAAAGTTGAGGCAAATGAGTCATTATTTTTGACTGTGGTCTTAGAAGTATTATCCACTTTCTCCCCACCCACCGAACACCACGTGTATTTTTAGTTACGAGAAAAAATTGTAATATTATTGATTTTTTTTGAAAATGTTTGGATTTTTTTCAAATTTAGGTAAAAATAAATACACGTAATATCTTACTATACACCTCCCCTTCCACGAGATATTTTGTGATTTTATATCAAACCCCCTACCCCTAAAAATCTCACGTGATTAATGGACGCCTTTTTATGAGTTCTGTTTATAAATTCAAGATACGAGTCACTGGTAACACATCATCTTAAGGGGCACAACTAGTGTGAAATTTTCAAAAATCGAATTTTCAATTTTGCCATATTTCGATAGATTATACCTTTAAAAATAACATATCAAAATTTTAAATCGATATCTCAAATAGTTTTTGAGTCACAGCCATTTAAAGAGTATATATATATATATAGTATATAGTACAACGATCATTTTATCTTTAAACGCGTTTTTCTCGAAACAGCATTTTTCGAATTTGCTGCATCGATTACTCAAAAACAAATGATCCGATCACTATCAATTTTTTTACATGTTCTATATATAGTTCTTCGTAAAATGAACTATCGATTTTTTGATCGGATCAAAAATCGAATTTTGGCAGTGCAAAAACGACCAAAATTTTGGGTAAAATTCGACTTTTTTTAAAGAACGTCGTCATTTTGTCAATTTTTGATTATTTTTTTTTCATCGTAGTTCATTTTTCAGACAATATTATCTAGATTAACGAGATTTTTTTTTTAAATTCATCCACGTAGAAGGCCGGAATCACTGCAGCAGTGAAGAGCCTTTTTTGTCGCGCCGGTGGAGATCGACGATAACTTAAAAAATATTTAATTTTTTTCTTCAAAAATTTTACTATGTATTCTTAAAACATTTATAAATATATTCTTAAAATTATGAAATGATTGATAAAGTAGTTTTTTTAATATAAATTTCCAAGAATCACCCTTTTTTTTAGGCGGTTACACTAGTTGTGCTCCTTAACACGTATACTGCGGTGCGATTTTCAATAGGCATGTCTCTTAACTTTCCAAACAAAACCCCCGTACCACAAAATTGTCCATAGTTTTCTGTTCAATATGTCAATTCAATAAGATGCTGGCCATCCGACCTATCAGTATTGTGTTCGAATATCTGCTCCGGCGCTCATTCGTTGAACCGCGAGGGCCGCATTCCTATGCACACAAGCCAAGGCGAGTCAGCCGGGGCAGCGATCGCTCAAGTGGGCTCCATTCAAATCGAACGAGGTTATTGAGATTATTCGAAGCTCGGAGCCGATGTTATATGTCAACGAGCGAGCTTTTAAGAGCCCGCCATCGATATAGGCGAATGGAATTATTAAATATTACTTTATAAGGATTATCTTGTATGCAGACAGAAAATATTTGTTTTCAATTGAAATTTTTCGCATACTATGGGGGTTATGGATGCTTGCCATATTACATTATGTGCATAAAGTCTGAGAGATATTTAAACAAGATTGTAACGGATATATATATATATATATATATACTAGATGACCCGACAGATTTTGTCCTGTACCCATGCCCACAATTCGGCGTGGGCCAAATATCCAATACTGATATTTACCGTTTACATAAAAACTAGTGGGGCGCATGGCATCGTGCCTTAAGGCAAATTGCTGAAACTTCCCGTACCGTAACTAAAAATCTTGGCACGAAACCCAAAAAAAATTACACAAAATGTGTACACATTATTAAAATCTCTATAAAATATCTGATTATTTGATGTACATATGTCCAATAAACATTTTTGACCGCCAAGTGACATTCTTTTAACTTATTTTTATTGAGAGTCCATAATCGCTGGACCTGCTTTCTCAAAAACTTAATTAGTTCTTCATCATATCAATACAAGTAAAATGTTTTTTTGAAATATTAAAATCGGACGCTTCGTTCTCTTAAAAACTGAGTTACCGTTTTTAGCACTTTTTTCCCCGTATCTTTGGAACGGCTAGACCTGCCTTCGCCAAAAACTAAAGAGCACGTCTCCTTATCAATACGAATCGAGTGTTTTTTAAATTATTCAAATTGGCTATTCCATACCGTCGAAAATGTCGAGAACTTTTGTTTGAACCATATACGTGAATTTCAAAATTAAAAATCTTGGTACGGAACTCAAAAAAATTTACACAAAATGTGTACACATTATTAAAATCTCTATAAAATATCTGATAATTTGATGTACATATGTCCAATAAACATTTTTGAGAATTTATTAGAGAATTAGAGAATTTATTCTCAATAGCGCAATTTATTTTAACGTCAAGAGATAAACCAAATTTTTTCATACCTGTATTTGCATAAATAAATAAATTTATTGTTTTTTTTTAACCTTTAAGCACGCCACTGAATTAATAAATATTAACATGAACTACGTTCAGTAAACATTCCACAAAATTTCTAATTATAAAAATATATTTTTTCACTATTTTTTTTTAAATATGTCCTTTTTTTATTCCATTGGCGCGTTAAAAAATGATAGCCCAAGGCAAACAGATCCAAAGTCTTATTTTTTATTTAACAAAAAAGTTACAAAATAATAGCTCCATTATTTAAAAATAGTCCAGTCATTATAGTAAGTTCACCTCGGATCTCGAGATAACCAGCTGTAAGTCTGTAAATACTTGTATTTTGCACCATAAAAGTTGTCTCAAAACCTACATATGTTACGTACACCCTACCATATGTAGGTTTGAGACAATTTTTAGAGTGCAAAATACAAGTATTTATAGACTTACAGCTGAGTATCTCGAATTCCGATATTCTTACCTAATTTAAGCTAAATGAGTGGACTAAAAATGCGAAGGACAAAATTTCATGGGCTCATTTTTTACAAAGATTACTCTATATAAACAGTATATATTATAATCAGAATTGGAATTACTATTAAGCTAATTTATCTTTGTAAAATTGTCTTTTTTAACTTAATTTAATTTTTTATTTACTTTTCTTATAATTTATACATATGCTAATGTACAGATATAGGTGGTTTTTAGTTTTTATCTCACCAACATATAAGTTTTAATAGAGGTTATATAAAAACAACTGTTGAATCTAGCTAAAAAATAACAAAACATTTTTGTATGGCAACGTATGATTATAAGAATATATCAGGTATCATAAACTAAATACAAGAGCTCAAAACCAACAAAATTACCAACAAAAAAACTTTTGTAGTAAATATTCATACATTGCCTAATAGAGACGTCGTAATATATTTTTTTCTGAAGAACTATAAATGCAGAGATGATATCATTACCATCAAAAGCAATATTTTTTAAATATTTCATATCAAATTTTTGATTTATTCCAAAGAACTACTAACGTCAATTACATATCACTTACAAGTTAGAAACATGACAAATTGTTTGTATTAACCCAAGCAATGTTGCGAAGTTAGTTCTCCTTAAGTGAAGACATTTAGGAGAAACCGATCGCAAATTCAGTTCTAGCTCTATAAATGCTATGCACTTAATGCAACACATATATGAAGTTTATGCAACGCAATGCATTATCTTCGTGTTTCTATGATCGTGTTATGGTAATATATATTTCAACTTGAAATATGTCACAAGATATAAATTGAAAATTTATAAGCATTTATTCTCAACATATGTACATATATGTAATACGTATTCAAGCATGCTTACACGTTTCATTGCACGTGCAAGCAAGTATTTACTTCCATGCGATGTGTATGAAATACTCTGCCAACGGTGTTACGTTACTTAAAGTAAATGTATGTAAATATTTGCAATGAGATGTTAAACTTATAAAGCTTTTGCCTATAATACTCAACGAAATATCTACTAATGGTTTGTTTACCTAATAGGTATTCGCGAATGTTTATTTTAGATGTTTATTCTGCAAGAAGCAAAAAAATGTAGAAAACACTTACAAATGGACTTAAAATGAGGATCCATGAAATAAGACAAATGATATTAAAGCATATACTAGAGATCAGTTTTTTTTTTTAAATGAATCAATGTTTTAATTTTATTAACTGACTTTTAGTTAAACTTTTAACAAATTATAAACTATAATTATTATTAGGTTGTCAAATATCTCCCTTCCGCCTTTTTGTATTATAAACCAAGAGCAAAAAAGCGGTAGGGAGATATTTGACAACCTAATATATCTTATTTTTTAAGGCTCGTATAAAATTTTGTTTAATTTATTTAAGTAATTAGTATGCAATTTAAATTAGTTATTAAGTGAATTTAAATGAACTAGGTTAGTAAAAATTAGCACTTGTGCAAGGCGATCAAAAAGTTGGTTTTTATCATTTTTGGTAATTTTCGTAAAACTAAATGAGAAAGTTCGAAATTATTTATTGATTTGATGATTTGATTGATTTTGTGATTTTTCATAACGTACTGCTTCATATAAGAAAATATTATTTTTCAAGCTTTTTTAATAGTAGTTTTAATTTGATAAGGTAGTTTTAATTTTATTATCAAGTATTTGCAAAGATCCAATTTAAGCCTTTGGTTTTCAAAAATCTGGGTCAAAATATCATAATCCGGGGCAAATATTTCCAGAAAAACCCGGGACAACAAGGTGAAAATCCGGGACTGTCCGGATCAAACCAGGACGTATTGTTAGCGTTTTTGGCAATTTTCGTAAAATTGTATAAGAAAGTTCGAAATTATTTATAGGTAATTTGATGTTCGAAATTGATTATATTAATGTGAGAGGCTATTTTAACCAGCCTTTGAAATTTTGCATTCGGAAATTTTTTCATTCATAACATACTGCTTCATATAAGCAAACTATTTTGTCCCAAGTATTTTGAATAGTATTATCAAGTATTTGCAAAGATTCAATTTAAGTCTATGCTTTTCAAAAATCCAGGTCAAAATAACAAAATCCGGGGCAAATATTTTTAGAAAAATCCGGGGCAACAAGGGAAAATCCGGTCAGGTCACCATTTTTGACAATTTTTGTAAAATTGAATAAGAAAGTCCGAAATTATTTTATATATTATGTGATATTCGAAATTGATTATATTAAAGTAAGAGGCTATTTTAACCTGCCTTTGGAAATTTGCATTCGAAATTTTTCTCATTTATAACGTATTGCTTCATATAAGAATATATTTTTTTATTGTTGGGTAGTTGTAATTTTATTATTAAGTAATTGCAAAGATTCAATTTAAGCCTATGCTTTTCAAAAATTCGGGTCAAAATATCAAAATCCGGAGCAAATATTTTAGAAAAACCCGGGACAACAAGGTGAAAATGCGGGACTGTCCCGAAACCGGGACGTATGGTCACCGTCCTTGGCAATTTTCGTAAAATTGAATAAGAAAATTCGAAATTAATTATATGTAATGTGAATATATTAATGTGAGAGACTATTTTAACCTGCCTTTTGAGTTTTGCATTCGGTAATTTTCTCATTTATAACATTATGTTTAATATTGTAAAAGCAAAATATTTTTTTTCAAATATTTGATGGGTGGGTGTAATTTTAACATCAAGTAATTTTAAAGATTTAATTCAAGCCTATAATTTTTAAAAATCCGGGTCAAAAAATCAAAATCCGGGACAATTATTGCTTTCAGAAAAACTCGGGACCCAAGGGGAAATTCAGAGACTTTTCCACACAAACCGGGACGTATGGTCACTTTATATAAGGCCAAATGGTACTGAACCTAGGTTACTTTACAAAACATGTCAGAACCCATAGAAAATTTAAAATTTACTTTAGAATTCTGCATTTATCATTGTGCGGAGTAGATACATTGTATTCAGAAAAACATATACATATATTCAATAATTCGAATTAATTTTTTACTTCTTTATCTTCAATAATTTTAATTTATTTTCTACTTGTACATATTTATTAATCTTTATACAATTTTTCTAATCTTAGCTCTCACCTCGTACTGAACACATGCTGATATCTGTATTAAGCACGACTACGTTTCACCGTTTGCTTTAGATTGTGGCGATATCAAGCAGGCTGTTTTTGATTTGTAAAAAACAATCGGACATGTCATGTATATTTTTGATATCGAAATATTTTTATAGTCAATAAATTTATATTTTTTTATTATGTTGGGAGTTTCTAATTTAATATATTATCATAAACATTACAACTCCCACTATATCGTAATATGTTTATAGTTAATAAATTTATATTTTTTTATTATGTTGGGAGTTTCTAATTTTATATATTATCATAATCATTACTACTCCCACATTGGTGACTCACGACGATGGAGATGAAGATAAAGGAGTTTTATTTTTCGAAGATTAAGAAAAATTGATTTTGACGCAGCACCATTATCACTGGTCTTCAGTGACGACCTATAAGGTATGTCCAGTCCAATCCATCATAGTTAACGCACTTACTATCTGGATCAGACTTCCGAGGTTACTCATTTGGTATACCCAGACCTCAGTGTTTATTGCTGACAGAAAAAAATAATTTGGAGCCTGAACTTTTCATTGGAATGCAATTCAACCTCTCTTTCTCTGTTAACTCAAAAAATCGTCTTATAATGCTACCTCCCATTATCGGTGACAACGACGAATCAAAACAAAATTTGACATATTTTATTGGATTCCACAATTCTGGACTCTTATGTCAAAGAAACCAATGATCCTGATTTGGATAAAGAGCCAACTTCTTTCTCTGATCGGAACTCATCAGATACGAATGCAACGCTTGCAGAAATGAAACCGTACCCATAAATTATGCATTCTAAACATTAAGTAATTCTGATATAACTAATACCAATTAGATGGAGGCTGAATCTTAGAAGTTCACCGACATCGAGGTACAGGAAATTTTCCACAGGTTTTCATTAATCAGAACTTTATGCAGAATATGGAGTTGATGGCAGGTCAAATCACCACATACGGTGGATCTGCTGACGAAACATGGAAATTTGTAATTGACCAGTATTACAACACTGGTCTGCTATAATCTGCTTTCCCACCACATTTTTATAACGTGTTTCCCTGTATTTTTTTTAAACTGTGAGATCAACACTGGGCAGGGAGTGTGTGGCGATATCAAGCAGGCTGTTTTTGATTTGTAAAAAACAATCGGACATGTCATGTATATTTTTTCATATCGTAATATGTTTATAGTTAATAAATTTATATTTTTTTATTATGTTGGGAGTTTCTAATTTTATATATTATCATAATCATTACGACTCTCACAAGATAATTGAAAAAGTCGGATTAAAACATTCTTCTCTCTTTGGTCTTTCCGCGGCGTAAAAGTAATTTCCATGAAGGTATAATACCGTTATTATCGTTCGCGGTCGCCACTCGCGCTTTAGAAAAAAGTGCCAACGAGTGGCAACAAAATAGCATAAGCAAAAAAAAAAAAGGAAATAAAATAAAAGCGAACAAAACAAAAGAGACATATATCACGAACCCTGTGATGTCCTGTGGCTGGGCCACATGCAGCTTACTAGGAATGCGAATCATTTATCGATGTTGATAATGATCAATAATATTTTACTTATATACGTAATTAATAATATTTTTTGTGTATGTGATTCTGATATTGAATAAGTAATGTTCATTAATCCTTCTGCTACGAGAGTTCCACAAAAGTGACACTGTTGTATAGGCCAGCCTATGTAATTAATAATTATTAAGTCGCCTATGTAATTAATTTAAATAATATATTTTAAATTCAAAAATTACACTTCTAAAAACTAAACATTACAATAATAAATTAGAATTATCAATAATATAACGCAGAGTCGTAAATATGGGCAATGGAGAATATCGCCTATAGGCGATGGTCGTAGCACAAGGGTTAAATTAAGATATTTTAATTGATATGAGTTTTTATTATATTTTTATTATTCATTACTTATAATAGTTCATTCACTACTTATTACTTCAAATTGGCACTTGAAGAATTTGTTTTCAAGTCATATATATCATACCTACCTGGTTGTTAAACAAGCACCTTGTGATATTTTTTTTCGTTGCACTTTTTTGCTAGTATTTCAATATACGAGACGTTTCTTGAGATATTATAAAGTATTTATAAAAATTGTTTTGAGTACAAATAATTTAGTGATTTTTTTTTATTATATTTTTAATAGCAATCAGAACCTGATCCGCAAAAGAAAATCTGGATGAATGGGCACATAAAATTTTTAGATGGGGAAATATGAAAAGTTTGCTCAATTGACGTATATACACGTCATGGAGAACTGGCAGAATTCATTGACGAGTATACTCTACCTGCGTATATATTTTGATTATTGACTGTTTAGATTGCAATCTTTGAAAACAAAACTAATGATATTTCCAAATTTCAAGATATTTAGAATATTTTGAGGTTATGCCAGTTTAAAATAAATATTTGTAAGAGGCATTTTTCATTAAAACAAAATTTCATTGAATTTATTGGATTTTGACGATACAAAACTCTGCGCACTATTTAATGAGGTCGATACAGTTAACTGGTTAAATCATTTTAAAAGGAAATCAACTAAGCACATTTATTGTAATCATAACCATAAGTATCCATATATCGCTTCATATATGAAAAATCCAAATTAGTAGGAAGGACTTAGTGCTGAAACACGAAAAACTAGATCCAAAAACTGTTTTCACTTTTTTATTCATCATTGTATAATAATGTAAATCATTAACTCTTCAATGCGAAATTTTAATTGTTACAATATAATTGATATTCTATTTGTGATATTTTATTATCGACGAATGCTTAAAATTTTCCATCCCTATATCATCCCTGTGAAGACACTTTTGAGCGCTAAACAATAAATAAGTGCGACTGTCGAGATTTCGCTAGAAATAAAAACTGGAGATGCCGACGTAAAGAAAGGAGATCTCCTTCACTATATGGTTAGATAATATTTTGAAGGCTCTTTCGCTGCACTTTAAAAATGAAGCTTTTTCTGCTTCCTTTAGACAATTTTTCAGAAGAAATGATACATCGCAGAGCACAATGCAATTCATCTTCTTATACTTGCGAAATTTAATTTGAGATATTTTTATAATAGCGAATCAGGATCACTCGAGACTTGAGTAGTAGTCGCCTGTAAAATCATCAATGGTTGAACAGTGTCCATTATTTTAAAAATAGCAACATGTTTTGTTGCAAATTTCTGATATAAAAAATTTTGCTTAATTTTGATATGATTTTGTTTAGAATAGAGTATTAATTCAAATACGCAACAAAACGTTTTTATAAAAACCAAATAAAGTAAACCTCCAATATTATCATAATGAAACTTTTAGTGCTAATCATCTTCAACATTACTACAGATTTCGTGAAAATCATTCTAATTGCGTCACTAGAAAATTTCCACTGGAAAACCCTCCTACGTAATATTAATTATACTTTATCTATTTACATTTAAAGTGATTAAAATATCCCCGACGGAGCGATGGACACCGAAAACCTTGAAAAACAAATCAGCCCCGAGTCCTTTTATGAGGGTTGTGATGACGATCCATCCGCGGGATGGGGATGAAGAGAAATTTATTTCTCTGAGATGAATCCGTGGATATAACCGCGGAATGGTTAAATAAAACTACCATTCTTATACTGATTTAAAGTTTCTAACTAATAAATCTAACTACCATTTTATTAGCAAACATAATTTTATGTGCAAAATAATTGGCAAAAGTTAAATTAATATAATAATTAATAAATCGAATACAAATTTTTTGTAGCTGAAGCCCCTAGACATCATTTGTTATTATACACGAGTAGGGTAAAGAGTGATTATAGTGAATTATAGTGAATTTTCTTTCTTTATTAAATAGAATCATTTATATAGTACAAATGTTACCCTAATGAAAGATTTCCTAATGATTTTATTAATTTACCTATATCATATCTATTTCATCTACCTTTCATTGTCGAACTTCTGCGACTATATGCCTTATCTTTTAAATTTGTTTTGAAGTAGTAATTTCGTTCGAGCACTTTCGCCTGTTAAGGGGAGGAATCGCTTAAGACAATTTTCAGAAGAAATTTGATAGTATGACGAATACTATCTAAATGATTATGTACATTTATAACAAAAGTTTATGCATTGTGATAAAAATCACACAAATACATTGCAATAAGATTCTATTAGTTCTAAAATCTATTCTATTAGTATATGTACTAATGAAAAGGTAAATATACAGTCTCGGAATTCTATCTTTCGTCCCGGATTTTTACAGAAGTAATATATGTCCGAGCTTCAGATTTTTTATCCCGTACTTTTCCAAAATTCTAAAAGGTTTTGAATTTTACTATATTTTAAACATATTTCAACTAGAATTATTTTTATGAAATTTGAACCAAACTGTGCATATCAAATAACGCGAGTTGAAATAGATACACTAAAAGCGTTATTAGTTATTTCCTTCATAACTACAGGTTGTTATGAAAGAAATTAAGCAGAATTTCATATAATTGACTCTTAAAAGTGCAAAATACCATAGTACAGAAAAATACAAAAAGTTTTGTACTTATTGTTAGTAATACTAATTAAGAAAAAAGTTTCATTCAAAATTTCATTAAAAAAACGATTTTTTATATACCAATAAATTGTTTTTGTTATCTATAATCTATATTTATTTCATATTTATTTTTTTTAATCTTAAATACGTACTTCTTTCCTTATAATATTTTTATTTTGATGAAAATTTTCAACTCACTTTAGTGAATTTTTTTAAGGATGGCCGCTCAATTGACCAATTTTCAAAATGATGAATTCATAGTTTAACAGAAAATCCAAATTCTTGAAAATTTGGGGAAAATATGTCATTATTTTCGGCTGTGGTGATGTAAATTTTATTTACGATTATGGATCTAAATCCTAAATGGACAAAATTATTAAAAATTAACCACAATACCGAAAAATGGCAATATTTTCATCAAGCTTAAAAGCACTTGCACTTAAAAGCTCATAATTTTCAAACTACGTGAGATGAAT
>NW_020537646.1:15033829-15048692 GCF_003426905.1 Ctenocephalides felis | reverse complement strand
TAATCGTTTCTTCACACTTTCAACGCAAAGCAAAATATATTTTAAATCATTCAAATCTGATGGCCTGTGTTCTTTCAAAAACTTAATTTTTAATTTCTACACTCTTTACTCGTATCTTCAAAACGAGTGGACCTGCCTTTGCCAAAACTAATAAGCACGTATCCCCATTAGCAAGAATTGAATGTTTTATGAATTATTCAAATCGGTGAATCCGAGTGCTCGAAATCGTGGACGTAAAATTGTATCCATACATGCACACTCATATCAATTTTTTATAAGGTACGCCAAATTTTTCAAAAACCTTCGAAACGTGAAGATGTGCAAAAATTTTCGAATTTTGGACAAAATTTTGGAATTTTGGATTACAATGACTTACCCTATGAGCAGTTAATGAACTTATATTTATTTACGATCAATATCACTCAAATTACTAAGAAAAAGCGACGAAATAATTTAATTGACTTCCTCAAGTATTGTGATTGATCACAGGCAATCAACTAATTTTGAACTTCTCTTATTAAATTGAATTTACATTCGCAAACATATTTTTATAATAATAAAAACTCGCACATAGAATGAAGTCAAAACACTCAACCAACAAACAATGCGCATGTTGTATCTGCATTTCTGCAGTGAAAAGAGTGTGCACATTATTATAATAAAACGCATATGAAACAAAGGCTGAAAGTCTCATCATTTTTTGAAATAGCTACGTCAACGGAACAGGGTGGAAAAAACTGAACATGAGCTTCTGGCGTTTATCTCGGCGTAACATTTAAAAGAAACATCGGTCCGTTGACACGACATTACATATACCGCGCACACGATCTGCGGGCTGAACGCTTTGTACTGCGTTCTGCCCGCCTTGCTCGCCCGCCGGAAGATTAATGTATCTCGGATGGACCCGAAATGGCGTTCCGGGGCGACTCTTCTGATATGTGTGTCGTGCGTTTAAAGCGTGCATGGTGGAAATAAATTACAACTGTTTATGCGATTTCGAGAGATTTTTACGAGGCATCATTTGTCCGTAAGGAATATATAACTTTTCGTTTCTTACGACACATTTGAGAATTTCAAAATAATCGTATCAACAAGTGAGCGCAAAATATACAAATATTGTTTAAAAATAGAAATAGTTCGAGCTTTGATACTTCAGTTTAATATTACTAATAGGTAGTGATTATTATTTAAGAAACTTTACATTTAACCCATTGTTGAATATATAAGTATTATTAATAAGCCATAAATGTAAAAAAAATGTTGTATCAAAATATCGTCGAATTTTGTGTCCGTCTCTTAAAACTTATTTCTGTCAATTCCAACACGTCTGAATTTTTATATTTTGCATGGGAAGATATCGAGACTTGTGCGCTATTGTTGTATGTTTGCTTGTTACGTAACATGTTCAAACATGCCTTGGAAATATAAAATGACGTGTGTAGGCGTGAAGATAAATTAACTGGTAACAAGTCGTCAGAAAAACGGCCATGTATAAAAATACGTAATAGAATATATACCTATTATATAAGTATTAAAATCACAAGGCATGTATTTTAAAATTATCGTATCGCACGGTTTCGATCATGAATTTGTTCTAATATTTAATTCAAGTCTTATACTTAATAATATAGGTAGTTGCTGAATCGCTTATGAACTAGGGACGTCATACATTTTTTGATAATTTAAACATTTTTACTATTTTTGCTACAGATGTAAAAACCATGAACAAAAAAGCACGTGATTAAAATTCATATTTTATCTGTACTTTAAATAAATATGCATGTTTGTCGCGATATTTGAGTACATCGGCTTTCAATATATGTGATTTGCAATTGTTTAAAAGAATATATATACAATAAATATTTATTGATTTTCTGTAACTTCAATTAACGATTTTTGAAACTATTTAAAAACTTATTTCATTTATGAAGTGAATTTTTGATCATATACACTAGTGATGTGCCAAGTCGAATCAAGTGATTCGAATCATTCGAATCAAGCCTTTAACGACTTGATTCGAATCAGATTTTACTTGATTCGAATCAACTCGTATCAAGCCGCGAAATATTTACTGTGATAAAACATGTGTGAACACAAATTTTCATAAATATAAAAAAAATGTTTTAATTTAATTCAATATTATAATAATATAAATAATAATAATAATAAATATAAAAAAAATAATAATAAATATAAAAAATAAATCTTGAATTAAATCATGCGAGTCACCCGCCTTTAATACGCTTAAATGTAACACCCGACTCCAATTTATATGACTTTAACCGCATTCAAGTCGATATGAATTCATCCGAGTTCCTATGACTCAAACCGACTTATCCCGACTTCAAGTCGTTATGAATTGATTCGAGTTCCTATGACTCAAACCGACTTATCCCGACTTCAAGTCGTTATGAATTGATTCGAGTTCCTATGACTCAAACCGACTTATCCCGACTTCAAGTCGGTATGAATTTATCCGAGTTCCTATGACTCAAACCGACTTATCCCGACTTCAAGTCGGTATGAATTCATACGAGTTTATATGACTCAAACCGAATCATCCCGAGTTCAAGCGGCTTGAACGATATGAGTTCGAAACATGTGTCTGTGTCTTAGCGTATCGACTTATCGACTTGCGTGTTTGTTTATTTTTGACTAAGCGCTGAGAGCCAATTTGTTCATGAAATATAAAAAACTCATTTAGATAATAAATACGCGATTTAGATTTTAATTAATATCGAAATAAACTACACAACGAGTTTTATACACATACAACATTATCATATTTTATTACTTGCATAATGGCAAATTCACACAAATCAAATAATATCAATCTTTACAGTAGTGAATTTTAAGTCATTCGTAAAACGTTAGATTCAGCTCCCTGTTTAGATTAGATCTAAACAATCAATAATATACACATGCATTCGTTCAACGTAAGATTAAGAATATTGTTTTATATGCTTTAGTGATAGAGAAGTGTTTGGTTATATTTTATTGTAAATTCACTTGAAATATTAGTTATATTTGTAGCTAGTTTATTATTATATATAATATAAATGTATTCATCTCTGCACTTTTTGAAATTAATTGCTTACTAAATTAATTATTTCACTTATATTATTATTAAAATGATATTATTTCTTCTCTTAAATTATAATTGCTCATATATGAACTTGATTCGAATTGATTCGAATCATGATTCGAATCAGGTTTTTTTCTGATTCGAATCACTCGAATCAAGAAATTTTCGAGTCGGAACATCACTAATATACACTGTCTGATCAAAAAGTATCGGCGTCTCCAGCGTAATTTTGTAGTATATATGGTTCAGTTTTCACTTATTTTTATTTAATGATGAAAATATTTAGATGCAAATCCGTTCCCATAACCAAAATTACGTTTGATAACATAATTCGCAGAGTTATTTAAATGTAGAAACTGATACCTATTTATCACCAGTAAATTATCGACATAGTCAAGCGAAGCTGGGTATTTGGAGAACATAATCACGATGCTATTCATCATGCTCTCCGCCAAAAATATGATGAATTGTTGATTGGAGCCGATGTTTGAACGAACTCTCTTGATGCGTATCACGTTCTATTAATTACGAAACAACACGGCTCTCAACTCCCTTTGAATAAGTGCGAGTCGAATACTTTCTTCTATCGTCTCTCACCCTTAATTCCAACAGAGCTGTTAGGCGTAACAAGGTTGGGTAATAGAGAAGAACGAAAAGATGAGAAATGATTATTCCTAAAAAAGCATTGGCCTATTTACAATTGTTACAACAAGCTAAATTTTTATATATAGAAAGAACAGACATCTAATATAAATATAATTATGCCTAAAATCCAATGGGCTTTCACATACTAGTTTAATTTTATACTGGCTTGATGAAGTATGTTCTCTCCTTCTTTTTCACCACCTAAACACTGTGATACAAATGTTTACAAAATTGAATCAATATTATAAAACAATAATTTATTTATTTCTAATAATAATCGAAGTATTCAATATTCTTCAAAAATTTTCTATTATAGCAGGCAGTGCTAAGACCATCATTGCTTCCTTCTATTAATTTTGGCATGTTCGCCTCGGCAAGCGGGGCGAATTCTCTTTCGGGCAGCGGAAACATTTTTCATAAAATTTGCACAATGAATTCGTCTTATTCTGAAAGCTCTTCGGTAGGATCATTTGTCAAGCGTTTAATCCGACTGGCGCGAACGTAACATCTTTTTACTGAAGGTAGGACTAATACTTTGAATATTCTTATTTGACGGCCGTGATATTGTATTATTTTTATCTTTATATTGATTTAATTTATAAATAAGTAAGTTTTTAATAGTTGTATCACATTTATATTTCCTTTTTTTCGATATTCTACATATATTGTCTCTAAACAGACTATACCGAACAAATATTCACTAATAAAAACGTGAATATATGTTTTGATCAGCGCCTTTAACATACAAAGATTTTTGAAACAATCCACTAGTTCAAAAATATCCGTATTATTTATTTATATCATAAATAATTTAGAATAATAGTTTCATGATACATAACTTTTCATTGTACTTTTATGCCATCAGGCGTTCAGTATGACTCAGCTGTAAAATTTAATTATCTGGTTTTATTAACCATATCTGTCAAATGCACGCACAATTCTGTGCGCATTCATGATACCAAAAATTCACATTAATTATGATGTATGAACTTTTAATTAATTTTGTTTCAAATGCGAAATCTACGCGTATGATATCCAATTTTGTGTATATACATTTGCAATAAAATATTAAACAAAATTTTATACAAACATTAACATGAATCGAAAACTCTCTAATGTCGATTATTTCTTTGTACTATTTTCACTTTTGAGTAACAAACTAAAAACTAATTTTAAAAACAATAACTAAATAGTGTACTTCAATCATTAGTTGACAAATTTCATATTAGTATGAAAAATAATGATTTATCAAATAGATATAAAACATCATATTTTAGAATAGTAGTGTTACTGATTTATAATAGATATGACATTCAATACATTAATTTTACATTCATATTCTTTGAAGGCAAAACTTCAATTGCATGTTACATCTATAATTCTGAAAAAACCGCTTGCTACACTTTGGAATTTATACAGTATTATACAGATCAAGGAAGATTGTAATACATAAATCTATAAAAATGTCTTATGTATCAAAAGTCAATTGAATTCGAGACAAATACCTCAAAGACGCCTGCACGATGCATTCAACGACGCAATGGCTCAAAGAAACATGTATGATAAAAATGATATTTGAAGCATCATCTTTCAACTTTTCAATTCAAATCGCAGTCTGTCAAATAGTATTTCCTAATACTCTTATATCTCAGACAAAAATACGAGGAAAAGATTGAAAAATCGGGTAAAAAAGCAAAAAATCAATTCGTGTGTAAATAAGTTATAATAAGGTAAATATAGTAATCATAGCAACAAAAGGCATTTTTTCCTATTTTTGTTTTGTTCCAGAACTAACTTGATTGCTCCAATTTTGAAATTAATCTACTTCCATACTGATGTCTTCAAGAAAATTTAAAGGTTTGATTAAATTTTAATTTAAAATATTATAAGCATTTTACGAACAATATCTCAAATGTTATTTACTACAAACCTCTTTATTATATTGAAGTATTGTCAACGTTGTATCAAATGCGAAAACCTATCGTATAGTACAATTCTTTTGAAAATCTTCGTTATTGAAAGACATCTGCATAGTACAAAAGCGAAAATCACATGTGATATAGTTGGAATTACGTTCGTCGAGGCAACGACATTGTAAGTATGTCAATATTGGAGAACTCGACACACCAATTCAGAGATGGAAGTAATTTATCGATATTAGAGCAATGTAAAATTTACGTTGTATTCTTAGAAGTCCTATTATATGACTATTTTCACAAAATATGCTCATTTTGAATATAAAATATATCTAAAAACACATTTTGTGATAAATAAAAATAAAATTTTATTTACCACAAAATTTACCCCTCTTACTTTTATATATATTATTCCTTTGCCTTATAACACTGACTCTACCTAATATATTACATAATTACAGGCGTTCACAAGTTTAAATAAAAAGCGAAATGAGTATCGATTATCAACCAACAATTTTAATGTTCGACAGTACTAGCTGCAAGCAAGTGCCACACAAAAGATGCAGACAAAGAACTTTTTGGATGAATCACAAAGACAAGAAAACTAGGATGTTCGGTTCACAAACATCGAACAAAACACTGAACTATATGAAAAGAATACTAAATTCCGGAACATTTCCTAACAAAAAAAGGAGGAGACCGATAACTTTGCTAAGCGACCATTTATGACATTGCTAAATGAAACATAATAATAGCTATATGGCATGTATTTATTCATATTTATTCTAGATTGAAAAAACTATAAGTTATAAATTAAGTAGTCCAGAATTTTTTTAGTATATATTCCTTTTATAATTTGAAACGTCGTAAACACAATCAAATATATTAAATTTTTCATATTTCACTAAAATTCATCAAGTTTACTACACTCTATAACTTTTCGTATACTATTTGCGAATGGCGTTCAATAGTAAAGCTAATGTTTGAGTTTTGATTTGCAAATTCTTTTTAGAAATTACACATATTAATTCTTTAGAAATTAAAAAATCTACAAAAATAAAATCGGATTTGTTTGGCGGTTTCAAATCTATCTTCATAACTTTATATTATCAATTAATATACATTTTAAATAAATTATTTAAAATATAGCTGACTTTGCGATCTTAAAAGTGCGGTATTATGCATGGAAATAAACTTGGGTAATGACCGAAAGGGTTTACTGGAAAGTTCCATTCGTGCCCAGTTTTTCAAGGGGTTTTAGTGTGCTGACAATCACCCTTAATTTTAAGCAGAGACGACAATTAAAATAATTTCTTCGCCCTAATAGGGTATCAAAGTTGAGTAAGTAATAGGTACATAAAATATAAGAGTACAAATGACAATATAACTAAACTGTTTTAGATAAGTTCAACTAGTTTAGATTATTTGCATGATTACAAGAGATGAAATAAAATCAATTCGTATAATCAATACTTTTTTATTTTTACGTAATTTTTTAAATCTACCAGACTAACAATTCAATATAAATATTTTCATGCATAAAAATTATTCGCTTTCCATTTGAATCGCAAATGAATAGCAAAAATTGATTGCAGATTTTTTAAAACTATATACATGTGCCCAAAGCTAAATTGGATCAGAAATGCGAGTGAACAGAGCATGGCCTGGGGCTGATGAGGGACAAATGCATGTGAGCCCTTGTTCCACAGAGAAATGATGAAATCAAATGGACTCTGTCCACGCCCGTCGAAGGATAAATGGTATTCATTGTGACAGCTTTTCGAAAGTCCAAGCTGGGGCACATTAAAGGACGGGTGATAGTAATTTAGTGTCCGAGAAAATTCTTAAGTTGTGGTATGTTCGGGGTAAGTTGAGGTAAACTACGATTTATGTTTTGTATCACAGTGTAAAATTCGAAAGAATAATAAAATTCTAGTTATAATTATTATCATATTTTCTTTCATTTGAATTTTGATATGTGTAATAATACAAACACAGATCCAAGATATCAAGCAATAGTGATATCTCTCTTTACTTGACAATGTAGGTAACTAAATACATCTATTATATAAATTCTAATAATAAATTGTAACCGTTATGTAGCCATCTAAGTACAGCTTGAAAAAGTAAAGTTTAAGCATAACAACTCATAGAATGAAAGTTTTGAGTACTGGTAAAAATGAAGAGAAGAAAATTAATTTTTGAATTTCTGGATACAAAATAAAGGAATTTAAACACGTATTATAAGAAAATGAAATTGTATTACATATGTCTCTAAAGAAATCTAGAATATATTTTTCAATAAAAAAAATTATCAAGTATTTTACCATTATACTGGCAATCCTGATTAAATGCATCAACTTTTGTGTGTGTGTTTTGTATGTTCGCTTTTCTCGGTCCACGTTTTTGGGCGCACGGATCATTCGATTTGAATGGTTCAAAAAACATTCGATCCCTATTAAAATGGAGATGTGCTGATTAGTTTTTAGCAAAGGGAGGGGAGGAGTGCAGAAAATACAAATCAAGTTTTTGAGAGAACGGTGTATTCGATTTGAATGATTTAAAAAACATTTCAACTTTGCAATTCAGATTATATAATATCAGACAATGTTACAATATTTATAATAATCTATTTGAAAAGATTTAATATTTCTCGAACAATTCGTTATGGTACGGAAAGTTCCAGCAGTTTGCCTTAAGGCACGATGCCATACATCACTAGTTTTTTTATGTCAGTTAAGGTCAATAGCATTACAACCCGTTTCGGCTTGTCGGCAGGGGCACCATATATTCAAAAATAGTTTAATTATAATAAAACTTGTTAAATTTAAAAAAAAAATAGTATTCCGCTCTCTACATGTAAAAAGTACGAATTTATGAGGTGATCTATGAGCACAATATAGATTTAAACTAGAATTTGTACCTGAAGTATTACTTTTATTAATTTAATAGGGAAATAACTTACGCTCGATGCGTAATAGTACCCAATTCAATATAATATTATATACACTCGGTTGATACACATACTCCTTGTACTCTATAATGCAAATCTAATCGTCCATACAACTAATACATTATCATTTTATGGCCCACTTAATCGAAACATAGATGCTGACATACGCAAAAGCCCTTTGTGCTTTTCAACACATCCCCATTTCGAGTATGAGTTCCGTCCGTACGGCATTACAGTATATCTTGTCTATAGCGGGGGGCCCGGCACCGGGGCGTCGCGTTGCGCCCGGCGGACCCTCGCCTGCCGCCTGCCGCCAGCCGCTTGCCGTTCAAATATCGCTTGTTGTACTATGAGTTTTCTGAATGATTAGTATGGTCAACCAGGTCCAACAATACACGTACACATCACGTTCGGGAACAGTATCGCCTCTACCAAAGTTAATAATGTTCTCGACATAATGGTAGAAATTCAAACGAAGGTATAAATTCATACGAAAAGTTACCAAAACAGAATACACCCACGTAGATACTTCGAAGTAGGTATGGATTTGATGCTGGTTGTATGATCCGTGAAATATTTATTAGAAATCAACGAAAATCTGAATTAATAGTTTGAACATTATTGTATGGAACTGTACATGTTTTTTAAAAAATTACATTGATAAACTATTTAGGAGTCAGAAATCTTTGACTTTGAATTGAAACTTAAATTAAAATTTAGAATGATAATAATTAACTTCCCGTAGGGTAAGTTATAGTAATCACAAAAAAATCGAAAATGAAAATTCTTATATATTTTTACGTTTCAAAACCTTCTGAACATTTTGGCATACCTTAGAAAAAATGGATGTATGTGTATGGGATGAAAAGAAACAAGGGATGTGTGTATGTGTATGCGTGTATGTGTGTGTGTTCGGATAAAAATTTTCGTCGACGATTTCGGGAACACGGATGAAGCGATTTGAATAATTCAAAAAACATTCGATTCGTATTGATAAGGAGACGTGCTGATTAGTTTTTGGCAAAGGCAGGTCTAGCCGTTAGATATGGGATGGGTGCCAAAAACGATAACTCAGTTTTTAAGAGAACGGAGAGTCTGATTTGAATAATTCAACAAACATTTTACTTGTATTAACAAGATGAAGAACTGATGAAATTTTCATGAAAGTAGGTCAAGCGGTTTCGGAGATCTAGTAAAAAAAGTAAAAAAAAATGCCATTTGGCGGTCAAAAATGATCATTAGACATATGCACATCAAATTATCAGATATTTTATAGAGATTTTAACAATAAGTATAAATTTTGTTTACATTCCTATGGATTCTGTACCAGTGTTTATCCGTTAGACGGCGACGCGGCGCTTACGCGCTTTAATAATGCAGTTAGAGCAGAACGATTGCTTTGAAAAAGTTCCGAATTTCCAAAATATTTCAAAATAAATTTTTCTTCAAAAAGTTTTTTTTTTCAAATTTTTATCAAAAATTCATAGTTTCTCAAATCTAATTTTTTCTGAGTATTTTTTTTTCAAAAATGTTGATCTTTTTTTACAAAAAATAATTTTTGGTACGGAAAGTTCCAGCAATTTGCCTTAAGGCACGATGCCATGCGCCCCACTAATTTTCCTATCTTATTGATGATATTTCTGTGTTGCATCGTCATATACAAAACTTATAATATATATAACTTTAACATATACAAAAAAAACAAATACT
This sequence comes from Ctenocephalides felis, assembly GCF_003426905.1. Taxonomy (NCBI): domain Eukaryota; kingdom Metazoa; phylum Arthropoda; class Insecta; order Siphonaptera; family Pulicidae; genus Ctenocephalides; species Ctenocephalides felis. The sequence goes on along the minus strand of NW_020537646.1, from coordinate 15,038,383 downwards.
TTCTTTATTTCTACTATATCCAATAATGTATGTATATGTTAAAGTTAAATATATACAGATATTAAATTGGTAGTATGTGCTCTTTCTGCACTATTTATTAAATAATCTTAATTTCACAAACGTTTCGAGACTAGATTGGTTTCTTCATCAGTGTAATTTATAATTGATATTAAATGAAATAAGTGACAATTAATGAATGACCTTATGAATTCATGTCTATATCAATATCATTTATAAACTGCAAATAATCGTGAAACAAACCAATTTAACATTTTTTCCATTCATAATCTTAATTTGAATGTTGATGTAATATATATTAGTTAGGTTTAAAAATCGGGCGTACACATAAATAAAAGATTGTATGAATATTTTTTTTAAAAAAATTTAATTATGGTTATATAGCATATCCCACTGAATGAAGACTAGGATGTATGTTGAAAAGTATGGATTTCAAACAAATTTTTAAAAATATTTATAGATTTTTTTATTTATTTAACGCCCGATTTTTAAACCTACTTGATATATATTATATTAACATCAAATTTAAGATTATAATTGGAAAGAATGTTAAATTAAATAATTAAATAAAATTAAATACCTAAACTCAACTGTTTCGATATTACTGAAAGTGTGCATTAATTAAGGATAACAAACTTTGATAGTATATCCGATATGCTATCAAAATTTGTTATCCTTAAATAATGCACACAAACAAGCATGTATAATATTTAGTAATATCGAAAATGGTGGATTTAGGATAAAAAAACATTATTATTTAGCCGGAACGTATGGATTTCAAATAAATTTTTAAAAAAATAATCAAGCCACTTTTTATTGATGTCATGCCCAATCTTTAAACCGAACTAATATATACTGTATATAACATATTTTTACCCAAGGGGATCGATTCACTGTGATGTTTTTATTGAGTTATAAAGTAATTAATCATTAATTACATCACAAACTTTAGAATTAATAAGTAACTTAGTAAAGCGAACACAAACGCGTATAAATTATAATAAACTGAATATTAAAATATTGTACATCACTAAAATAGCGTACTGAAATAATGAATAAATAAATGGATAAGGAATTAATTTACTGCGCCAATAACGTAATTAGACACAATAAGAGTTAATAGTTCAATAATGACATATTTTAAATACCGTTTAAACTTAATTAAATGAATACTAAAAGTTGTTAATACTACTGAACCCAAATTCAATATATCTTTGCAAAATGCATTCCTATTGTTTTTTTTACATCATTCATGAAAAGATCCATATATATATTGGGTAGACAAGAGTAGATATATTTAACCAACACATATTTTTAATTACTATAATGAAAATAAGGGCTTTATATAATATGTGATAAGTTTTTCCGACGTAATGGAAGTCTATTCCTGGGCCCTAAGGGCAATCGTGCAAATTAAATTAATGTTTACGTACCATTCATGGTATACAAGCGACATCGACCTCGTATGTCGAAGAAGGGATCGGTATGTGCTATTTAAACGTATTCATGACATTCAAATTTGTCGACACATCTGCGGATCATCACTTTCAGCTTTTTATAATTTGAAAGTATCCATTCAGAAATAGCTTTTTTTAAATACTGGATATATCACCAAGTGATCAAACTAAAAAAATAGATGTAGGTTGCTACATATAAAAGTTGAAACCGTTCAAGAATATAGAATCAGGTTGAATTCTACCTTTCTAACAACAACTTATTGTGTAAGTTTCTTGGTGCTTAAGTCACATTTATAACTATGGAATAATACTTATGAGCTTTCCTATTATTTTCATTTCATGCTATGAAAATACATTCATTGTTCATATTTGAGATAACGGCATGTGGAATAAACTTCTGCGATTCAATCAAATATTTATAATTCATATAAAGACGCGATAGTTCAGAAGTCAAGCAGCAAAGTTGAGAACTTACTATAATTCTAATATAATAATTTTTGAGATAACCATGTTAATAAGACTACATAAGTATATTTTTAAGAACACCGTCATTAAAATTCTAAATCATGACTTCAAATTTTTATTCTTGTAATCTATTTCTCATTTGTAAAGAACTGAATTTTAAAATCAAGAACACATTCAAATTCTTGCAATTTGCTTAATTAGACTAAGTCAAGCTGTATAAATTGACAATACATACATAATTATGTTAATATAATTGCATTCGAATAATTAAGGTGTAGGACCAATAACTACACATTCGCAAAACGTGCGTATTGTCTATACACAAAAACATTGATTTTCGAAAAATTATAAAAAATAAGATGGATTTATAAGTGCAAAAAAATATATGCAAAATATGTACAAAATATGTATGGCTTCCACTCAGATGCCGATTCAGTCAAGTAGATAGATCTATCTACAACCGTTACGAACTTATACAGATAAAAGAGCATATATAAAAATAATTCAGATATGAAATACTGAACATATGGATCTTTTTAAAAAACACGAGTATTTGTAAAAATAAAGGTTTTTAAAATATTGGAAAATGTTGAAATTGTTAGAAAATGTTGACGCGGACTTCCTTCCATTATATGAAATTCAGAAGTAAATTGTAAAATTAGTATTTCACATCGCTATCATACGTCTTACAAATATGAAAATATTCAAGAACTTTATACTATCAATATAACAATTATCTGTTAGCTTTGCCCAAACATTTTCATTCATTTGCCATCAATCATTTTAGCAAAGACGTAGTATGACATTGCATTTTGTTTAAGGCAGGATTTTAATTATTTAGGGTTTTCCAATGTTATATATATATATATATATATATATATATATATATCTTTATTACAGTCATTAAACAGAATTACCGTTAATGAATTAAATCCGATAGCCTGCAATGTTCTTGCTCGGCAACAAAAAATATCGCATAAATTATTGCACGTCACTTATATTTTTATATTACATCCGAAACACAAACACAAAAAATCTTATTTAGGAGAACTACAATATTACTCATTGGTTTTTGGAAGAAAATTTTTGATCAAATGTTATAAATGCTGGAGAACACAATTGACCTTCACCTGCAAAGTGTATTAGTTCCGATTGTTTGAAAACTTCACATTTTGCACTGGGAAAAATTTGACGAGATATGATCACGAATAGGCACTTTTGCACAAAATTCACACAATTCACGTCAATATTGAGACAACGGATAACTTCAACGATGCAATCGATATACTTGAATAACAACGAAACCGGCCGATTGCAATAAACCGCACGACTTAGTTCACTGAGATCACCGAAATGTCGAGATCAATTTCATAAGGGTATAGAAAAATGTACCGGTAGAATAAAAGACTGAAACAATTTAAAACGAGATAAATAAAACATCACAAAAATGTTTTTGTATAGTTAAAATTGTTCAGATCGCTAATTGAAGAGTAAAATATTCTTTTAAAACAACTCAAGATCACTACAAACATGAGAATCCGTCGTCATCTAAACGTGAATGCACGTTGGGGGTTTCACGCGATGGTGCGCGCTCTCGTCTCGGGCACACACAACGTTTGCAGAAAATCCGGCTCGGAGGACTACGGTTCGAGAGGATACTAACGCCGGCCAGAGTTTCCTAAAACCATGAACTAATTGGAAATTCAACGTGATAACATAGAAATTTAACCTTGATTAATTTGGATTTGGAATATCACCAATTACATGCTTGAAAAAATTTAACCAGACCTGGTAAAAACATGTTAAGTTAAATAATACCTTTTACGATGAAATTATGTATATAATTAACCCCAAATTTCTTTCTGCACAAATTCAAATTTTTTTTTTATGAAAAAGTAATTCCACGTAACATAGTTGATTAAGCAATTGCACTTAAGCATCGTTCAGTCACAAATTTGTCCATATTATAAAAATTGTAATAATTTATATGTGGAACTACATTTACTGATCATTTTATTAGAATAGAATTACTACAATCAATTTTCGATAAAAAGCTATATATTTTATCTAACATTTGAGAACGAAAAACACAAAATTAATAATAATGCATTTGAAGTTGACGTACAAAGGTCTGAATATATGGAAACGACTATAGAGATTAGGAATATAAACTGATTTTAAACTTCTTAAGAGGAGTGTTTAAATAAATATATTGTTAAATAAAAATATATTTTTATTTATATATATAAAGTATCAACAAGAAACTATTTGACAAATATTAAGTAATGGCACAATATTTTGGTATCAAAAGTAATATTTTAGTCAAGCAATTGAAATTAATAAATGATCATTAAAGATTGAATTAACGCAATCTAAGTTATTCCATTCAATATTGAAAGATCATATTTTATTCCCTATACATTTTTTATACATTTACAGAAATTTCTTTTTTTATATATATTAACAAAATTTCAAAATTTACATTTCAAATACACTGGGGCCTCGCTTTACGGCCTAGATCGTTCCGCAAAACTTGGCCGTAAAGCGAAAAGCCGTATAAACGAATCAATTATTCTAATACGTATTCATACAAATTCAATGGGATCGGTTCCAA
>NW_020537646.1:14997817-15032829 GCF_003426905.1 Ctenocephalides felis | reverse complement strand
AAATATATCGTTGTGTCTAGGGTTTGTCGGTTTTGAAAAACCCGTTTTAAAAACCGAAATTTCATGAGTAAATAACGGACACGTCTAAGAAACAAATCGATAGACGTTCAGAGTTTTAATAACATTTTATTAAACAAAAAACTAATTAGGATTTTAAAATTACTTAATGAAAATTGCCCGGAAAGAAAATACTCTGGGTTTAGCTTAATTGGTTTTAAAACTAAAATTGATATTGACAAACATGTATAAACATGTATCTAATTTTTTTTAATTCAATACATGTTTTTCATTTTAAAATATATTATTTTTATTTATTCAAAAATTTTCCTTTCACTATTATAAAAATATTTATTCTTATATGTGAAAATGATGCATGAATAACGAATAATTATCAAAGTTATTTATTCCAGACAAACTATTATTATCTTGTTCTACTAATTAAAATTAAAATAATTTTGTTTACTGTCCATAAATATGAACAATAAATAAATTCAGTCAAATACTGCTTTAAGGGGTTAGGGGTACTTGGAATTTTTGAAAAATCGATTTTTAATTTTTTGCATTTTTATTAAGTGCAATATCTTGAAAATGTTCTCTGAAAATTTCAAGTTGATCCGATGATTACTTTTTGAGTCATTGGACTCTAACCAGCGCGTTGACGCAAGTGGAGAGCTCGATACTTATACTCAAGATTATTCTCCCTCACCTCCTGATGTTTTAAAAGCTTTTAAACCGATTTTAAACGATCTCAGCAATGATAATTTACTTTCAAGATGTGTAGTTCAAGATTGAATCCATAATCAGAAAAAATTAAGAGCTTCAACCAACTAGTCTAAAAAATATGCCTAAAAACCGTGAATACTAGTTCTACTATTGTACAAATTGCTGAATACATATACATAATCATTACTATTAATTATGGGTACCCTAGGACCTAATTGTGGGTATTATTCCCATTGGTATGCTGAAAAATTGGATGCTGCACTGGTGAAAGTAGCAGATCAGCGCGCCCACGAGACGACACGGAAGGGCAGAATGCTTCGTAGGCAACACCAAATGAAAATTTTGGGAACTTCCACAATGGCTGAAGAACTGTTATATGGCCCAGGAATAGATGACTCGGTGTAAATGAATTAATATTCGTATTCTGTACGTAAATCCAATGTAAAACTTTGAACGCGTTTTTCTCAAAACTATGTTTTTTGAATCGGTGACCACTGTAACTCAAAACCGCTTAGTAGATTTTAATGAAATTTATACAGCTTTTATAATACATAATAAGCTCGTGCCTGATCAAAGGATTTTTATTTTTTCAAAAATTTGAATTTTTTAAGACCAATTAACTGTTGATTTTTTACCCAAAAATCAAGATCTTTTCTTTCTGATGCTGCCATTTTGTTAATTTTTGCAAAAAAAGGAAAACCTTCGATCCGGCCCGGGATTAACTATTCATAAAACTATTTTTTTAATTTGATTGATTTTAGATGAATCTCCAAGGAGTTATGATGGTCACCGCCAGGACCGTTTTTCGAAACAGGGTCAACAAAAACAGCTATTACTTTGGGAATATTGATTTTTTTTTTCTGAAATTTTTGTTACATCAAGTCAAAACATTGTATAATAATGCTGTATTAATATTTTTGTAGAAAAACATCGTTTAGTAACAAAAAAAAATACTGAAAACACTCATTTTTTCGTGCCTGCAAGTACCCCTAACCCCTTAAATCGCGCTTATGAATATTCGAGCAGAAATGTATTTTCTATATAAAATTCCAAAACCGGTTAAAACCGGTTTTCTGGTAAAATTAAAATTCGAAAACCGGTTTTCTAAAATGTCGGTTTTTGTATAAAGCCTAGTTGTGTCTGTGCGTTTAGTAGAGCACGATGTTCCCGTACAGCAGCGACACTCCTACGAAAAACACCCTTGAGCGAAAAGGTAAAATTATTCTGTTTTTACAATTTCTTTGGTAAAAGACATCTAATGTAGTTTGAAATTTTCTGCGTCCTTTCGGAATTGGTTGATAACTGGATAAAGCATCTATGGATAACCCCAAACCTGCTTTTGGACTTATATCAAAATTTAAATCATCTTAAACAAATTAGTCAATCTTTTCAGTTATAACAGTCGAAGACCTATAGTAGACAAAGACGATTACTGAAAGTTGTTTTTGCTTTTCTTTGAAATCATTATTGCCAATATTTTAAATTTTGTTATTGCTCAGATTATCATTAGAAAGACTAGCATTTGTTTCTTGAATTAATTCTGCGACATTTTCTGAATGTATCTCATATCAACTGCTTTGATTCACTTATTCTACTAGATCTTCCACAATTTCACCATATTTTCAAAATGAACATTTTGAAATAAAGGAACACTAAATGATGCAGGTTTAAGAGGGATCTAATTTTTTTTAGTTTTTCATTGATTTATAAATAAAGTTATAAATAAAATATTAACCCTTTCCACTCGGACGCCGCAAAATACTTATAAATCTGCGAGTGGAAAGAGTTAATGAATAACAATATAAAAAACGAGCTTTTATAATAATAAGTATATAAAATATGAAAATAAATTAGATCATAAAAATAATTCAGTGTATTGAAAATAAATCGCAAATTACGAAAGCAACATGGCTCAATAAATAAGTCTCAAATCACTTTGAATATAAAATATCCAAACAATATGCGAATCTAAAAATAAAACGTCAGTGGAGTATTTTTTGTTCACTTAAATAATTCAGCATCAAAAGAAATTCAAAATAAAGCAGTATCTATATTTTGCGATAACAGCAGAGTCGCCGAGGGACTTGTACACGATAACGTTCGAGAAATAGGAAGCCCCAGGCCGTTTGCCTGGCGAGATGTTTGCAAGGTCACTCTCGTCGTGGATCGCTAGACGAAAGCGGCGAAGATCGAAATGAGAGAGATGACGAACGCAGAGTTTGGAAACGACGGAAATTAAGAATCTTTTCGGAGAAGAATATGACACTTCGTACATGGGAAAACTTCATTTATGACGACTACTGCATCCCTCGATCATTATTACATTTTACTCTCATATGCTTAAAAGTATCTATTACTTGCCATTTTTATATCATTTTTATGTAAGATAATGGGTAATATTGCCCTTGTGCAGGCTCGTGACCTGAGTCAAACTGCAACTCAATTAAAGGAAGAATAGTGTGAGAGATTTCCCGTTCCTATTTCACACCGCAGTGCTCGAAATAGAATATTTTTAAATGAACATTAATATCACTGCTGCCTGATATAAGGTTATACAAAATAAGGATTCGATAACTCACGGGTAACTAACTAACAGGTTATACAGATATGAGTATAAGATAGCTCACGAATCTGTCCAGTGGGCTTAACCGTTACGCTCTGGAACACCTATATTTATATGTATATATATATATATATATATATATATATATATATATATATATATATAGGGTGTCTCAGGATTCAGTATTAAGCCAAAAATTTAGAAGATAGATTCATCTCAGGTAGTTTGAAAATTATGAGCTTTTAAGTGCAACTTTGAGCTTTGGTGAAAATGTGTCAATTTTTCGATTATTCTGGTTAATTTTGTCCATTCAAGATTTAGATTCATAATTGTAAATAAAATTTCCATTACCACAGTCGAAAATAATAACACAATTGCCCCAAATTTTAATATTTTCCCAAACATTAAGATTTTCTGAACTATGAATTTATAATTTTCAAAATCGCTCGAATTTGAAAAGCCATCCTTTAAAAAAAATGCGCTAAAGTATGTTGGAAAATTTCATCTAAAGTAAAAACTTTAAAATGTTATAGGAGAAGGAGTACGTATTTTAGATAAACTTAAATATGAATTAAGTATAAATTATATATAATAAAAACTATTTATTGACATACAAAAAATCGTTTTTTTTTTTTAATGAAACTTTGAATGAAACTTTAATAAGTAAACAATAAGTACACAACTTGTTATAAATTTCTGTACTTTGGTGTTTTGCACTTTTAAGAACCTGTTGTATAAAATTCTGTATAATTTTTTTCATAACTAACTGTGTTATGAAGAAAATAACTAATAACTCTTTTAGTATATCTATTTCAACTCGCGTAATTTGACACGCACAGTTATCTTATTGTTAGTTCAAATATCATAAAAATAATTCTAGTTAAATTATGTTTAAAATATATTAAAATTAAAAACCTCTTAAAATTTTGGTATGAACGCACAGTTTATCTTGGTTCAAATATCATAAAAATAATTATAGTTGAAATATGTTTAAAATATATTAAAATTAAAAACCTCTTAAAATTTTGGAAAACACCGGGATAAAAAATCTGAAACTCGGACAAAGTTCTGTAAAAATCCGGGACGCAAGATGGAACTCCGAGACTGATCTGGGACGTACATTTATCTTATCATTAGTACATACGAGTATACTAATAAAATAGATTTTAGAACTAATAGAATCTTATTGCGATATATATGTGTGATTTTCATTATAATGCATAAACTTTGTTATAAACGAGCATAGTCATTTAGATAGTATTCGTCATATAATCAAATTTCTTCTGAAAATTGTCTTAAGCGATTCCTCCCCTTAACAAGCGAAAGTGCTCGAACGAAATTACTACTTCAAAACAAATTTAAAAGATAAGGCATATAGTCGCAGAAGTTCGACAATGAAAGGTAGATGAAATAGAAATGATATAGGGAAATTAATAAAATCATTAAGTAATCTTTAAAGGGTGACATTTGTACTAAAGAAAAATTGCTGTTTAATAAAGAAAGAAGATTCACTATAGTCACTTTTCACCCTTTTTATTAATAATAAACTAATAAATTTTAACAAACAAATAATGTCTAGTAGCTTCAGCTAGGGCACAATTGCCAATTATTTTGGTAGCTAATTCATTAGTTAAAAACTTTAAATCAGTATAAGAATAGTAGTTTTATTTAACCATTCTACGGTTATATCCATGGATTCATCTCAGAGAAATAAATTTCCCTTCCCTCATCCCGCGGATGGATCGTCATCACAACCCTCATAAAAGGACTCGGGGCTGATTTGTTTTCAAGGTTTTCGGTGTCCATCGCTCCGTCGGGGATATTTTAATCACTTTAAATGTAAATAGATAAAGTATAATTAATATTACGTAGGAGGGTTTTCCAGTGGAAATTTTCTAGTGACGCAATTAGAATGATTTTCACAAATTCTGATGTAGTAATGTTGAAGATGATTATTACTAAAAAAATTTATTATGATAATATTGGCGGTTTAGTTTTTTTGTTTTCTATTCTATTGTAAACAAAATTAAGCAATATTTTTATTATCGTTATAGTATCGATGAAAATAATTTTAGTAGTAAGGAAAAATATCCTAGTTATATCACAAATTCACAACAAAATACGCCGCCATTTTAAAAAGAATTGACACTATTTTAACCGTTGATGATTTTGCAGGCGACTACTACTCAAGCCTCGAGTGATCTTGATTCGCTATTATAAAAATATCTCAAATTAAATATCGCAAGTATAAGAAGATGAATTGCATTGTGCTCTGCGCTATATCATTTCTTCTGAAAAATTGTCCAAAGAAAGCAGAAAAAGCTTCATTTTTAAAGTGCAGCGAAAGAGCCTTCAAAATATCGTCTAACCATATAGTGAAGAAGATCTCCTTTCATTATGTCGGCATCTCCAGTTTTATTTCTAGCGAAATCTCGACAGTCGCACTTATTTATTGTTTAGCGCTCAAAAGTGTCTTCACTAGGATGATATAGGGGTGGAAAATTATAAGCATTCGTCAATAATGAAATATCATAAATTGAATCAATACAATCAATTGTATTGTATTAATTAAAATTTCTCATTGAAGAGTTAACGATTTACATTATTATGCAATGATGAATAAACTAGTTGGTATTGGTATTTAGCCTTGAGGCAAGTTACATGAACTTCCCGATATGTGTAAATAATCTACTTAATCAATAAATAATAAATTAATTTATGAGTGGATTTATTACACATAATTGAAAACGAACGAACCCATTTAACTCGGAGTATGTTTAAAAAGCAACTTTTCAAAAATCAACAATTATTATATTTGAACCAGTTTCCGTAGGATTTTAATGGTTTAGTATGTTTGTTAAGACCAAGTACTATATTGTTATACCAAGCACATCGTCTAATTTTAATTTTAGCTAACATCAAAAAAACTACTCATTTTCTCAAACTTTGATGAATTTTTAAAATTAAACTACTTGTTGTAAGGCCGTAATATTACAGTGAGTTCTATAAAAAATTACAAACCATTGATAAATTTATAAAAACCATTATATATATATATACATATATATATATATATATATATCGCTTAAAAAAATCCATAAAAATCGGCTTAAATTTTTTTTTCAACATTTAATTACAAGAAAACGGCTCGGTAGATTCACCTAAAACTAATCAGTACCATTCTAAAAAACTAATATCTTTAGAACAGTTTTTGATTTTTTAACACTTTTTTTCAAATTACAAAGAAACGGCTTAGCAGATCATCGCACAAAACTGACAAACGATAGTCCTCATCGAAATATATAAATGGCTTTTAAATTTTTGAAATCGGTTCAGACGTTCTTGAGAAAACGTCGATGAAAGGTCTGATTTTGATAAATGCCAAAAAAACGATACCAATTTTTGCAAACTTTGGCGAATTTTCAAAGTTAAACCAATTGTCGTAGAGCCGTGATATTTTAGTATGATCTAGAAGACTATAGTATCTACCGTCAAAAAAATAAAAATAAAAATAGTCGAAAAAAAAATTTATTACAAGAGAACGGCCCGGCCGATCTTTACCGAAAACTAATCAGCACGATTCCCTATCAATATCTTTCGAACGGTTTTTGAATTTTCATAATCGGTTCAGAATTACGGGATAAAACGTCGACGAAAAATTTTTCACTTTTCTGCTATTTATTTATTTATTTATTTATTTATTTATTTAAATATATAGCCCACAGATTTCACAAAAATACAATTATTTGACATAATGAATAACAATTAAAATATACACAAAATTACAATATATAGTTAGTAACATAAAATGCTAAGATAAAATTTCATATAATGCAGAATGTAACAATAATATTTATAAACAGAAAATAATAAGATATTTGAAAGAAAATAAAAAGATTAACTTGTGCAGATGGAGATTATTTGATTAGGTGATGTGTTGTGAATGTCTATTTCATTATTAATTAAGTTAAAGTTAGAGGACATTAGTTAAATTGGCGAATTTAAGAGAGAATTAGATTTAGGGGTGGGATAATTGAAAAATAATTGTGAACGCAAAGATAGCCTTGGAACATTAAAGGATAGTTGATTGAGAATAAGAGAATTTATAAAGAAACGTCTCGGCCGATCGTCCCACAAAAACGATAGTCTGACAAACGATAGTCCTCATCGAGATACAACGAATAGCTTTTAAATTTTCGAAAGCGGCCCAGCCGTTTTCGAGAAAACGTCGATTTACGGCAAAAAATCTGTTCACACACGCACACACACATACTTTTTCCAAATTTGGTCTCATTCGATTCAGAATGGCTTGAAACGTCGAGAAAACACGAATCGGATTTTTTTATATAAACATAAACTTCTTCTTTGGGAAGTTAAAAAGTGAAAACTGTTTTCGGATCTAGATTTTCGTACACATCAATTTTTTTTTACTAATTTGGATTTTTCATACTAAATTATCACAAAGTGCTTGTATAACAAACAGGTAGATATGATACAAAGATGATTTAGAAGAAAATTCTTCAAAATATGCTTGCTTAAAATATAATAAGTGATAACTAATAAAAACTCTCATCGTTTAAAATATCTTAATTTAACCCTTGTGCTACAAGGGTACACATAGGTCATGACGACCTATGTGTACGAGTGTCACATATAGACAATATTGCTTGTATCATCCATTTCCCATATTTACCACTTTGAGAATGCGTCAAATTAAAGAATTCTAATTTGCTATAGTAATTTTGTTAAGTACAATTTTTAATCTCAAAATTTATTGTTAAAATTAAATACTTGATCGCCTCTTTGGATCATGCAGCAGTATCACATTTGCGGAAAACCCTCTCGTAGCCCAATGGTTAATGAGAATTACTTATTCAATATCAGAATCACATACACAAAAGGATATTATTAATTACGTAATGAAACAATAAGTAAAATATTATTGATTATTATCAACATCGATAAATGATTCGCATTCCTACTAAGCTGCATGTGGCCCAGCCACAGGACATCACAGGGTTCGTGATATATGTCTCGTTTGTTTTGTTCGCTTTTATTTTATTTCTGTTTTATTTTTTTTGCTTATGCTATTTTGTTGCCATTCGTTGGCACTTTTTTCTAAAGCGCGAGTGGCGACCGCGAACGATAATAACGGTATTATACCTTCATGGAAATTACTTTTACGCCGCGGAAAGACCAAAGAGAGAAGAATGTTTTTAACTCCGAACTTGTTTTCAATTATCTAAAGCAAACGGCGAAACGTAGTCGTGCTTAATACAGATATCAGCATGTGTTCAGTACGAGGTGAGAGCTAAGATTAGAAAAATGTTACAAAGATTAATAAATATGAACAAGTAGAAAATTAATTGAAATTTTAGGAGATACAGAAGGAAAAAAATAATTGAAATTATTGAAAATATGTATATGTTTTTTTACTCCGCGCAATAATAATTGCAGCAATTTTAAAGTAATTTTCTAAACTTTATACGAGTTCTGGCATGTATTGTAAAGTAACATAGGTTTCAGTAGCATTTTGCCTTATGTAAGTAATAATAACCATACGTCCCGATTTGACCGGGAAAGTCCCAGGATTTCACCTTGTTATCCCAGGTTTTTCTGAAAATATTAGCCCCAGATTTTGATATTTTGACCCGGATTTTTAAAAAACATATGCTTAAATTGAATCTTTGCAATTACTTGATGATAAAATTATAACCACCCATCAAATATTTGAAAAAAGAAAATATTTTGCTTATACATTATTAAACAATACGTTTATTTTGCTTATACATTTATTAAACAATACGTTATGAATGAAAAAATTTCCGAATGCAAAATTCTAAAGGCTGGTTAAAATAGTCTCTCACATTAATAAAATCAATTTTGAACATCCCATTACATATGAATAATTTCGAACTTTCTTATTCAATTTTTATTTGTTATCCCGGGTTTTTCTGAAAATATTTGCCCCGGATTTTGATATTTTGACCCAGATTTTTGAAAAGAATAGGCTTAAACTGAACCTTTGCAAATTCAATGATAACTATTAGAGTGTATGGCATCGTGCCTTAAGGCAAATTGCGGGAACTTGCCGTACCGTAAAGAAATGTTCGAGGAATGTTGAATGTTTTCAAATAGATTATTATAAATGTTGTAACATTGTCTAATATATTTAAGAATTATATAAACTGAATTGCAAATTTGAAATTATTTGTTTAAAGTATATTAGAACTTTAGTCAGAATTTAACATAAAATCTAAATTATTTTCGATATAGAGAAAGAAAATTTGAAAAAAAATGGAAAAAAAAATTTGAAACATTTTTTTTTCCATAATTAATTATTTTGTTAAAACAAGCAGAAAGTTTTTTGAATCATTTAAATAGGACGCTTAGTTCCCTCAAAAACTGCCATTTTTTGCACATTTAGTTCTGTATCTTCGAAATGGCTGGGCCTGCCTTTGCCAAAAACTAATAACCAATTCTCCCAATCATTACTAATTGAATGTTTTTTAGATCATTCAAATCGGATGCTCCGTTCTCTCAAAAACTCGATTTTTATTTTCTGCACTCTTTGCTCTTTATCTCCGTAACTGCTGGACTTGCCTTTGCTAAAAACTAATCAGCACATCTTCCTATCAATAGGAATCGAATGTTTGTTGAACGATTCAAATCGGTTGATCCGTGCGCCCGAAAACGTGAATGAAAAATGCGGACAAACAAAACACACACACACACACACGCACACATCCATTTTTTCTGAGGTATGCCAAAATGTTCAGAAACATTCAAAACGTGAAGATATGCAAAAATTTTCAATTTCGATTTTTGGACGATTGCAATAACTTACCCTACGGGAAGTTAATAAAATTAGAACTACCCTATTAAATTAAAACTACTATTTAAAACACTTGAAAAAGTTATTTTGCTTATATGAAGCAGTACGTTATAAAACATCACTTCACCTATAAATAATTTCGAACTTTTTTATTCAATTTTACGAAAATTACCAAAAAAATTGAAAACGAACTTTTTGATCGCCTTGCACAAGTGCTAATTTTTACTAACCTAATTTAATTAAATTTACCCAATAACTGCTTTAAATTACATACTAACTAAATACTTATTAACTAATTTAAATCATAGAGTGAATTGAACCAAATTTAATACGAGCTTTAAAAGCGAAAAAAATATGATATAATAATTATAGCATATAATTTAACTAGAAGTCAGTTAATAAAATTAAAAATCATTGGTTCATTTAAAAAAAAAGATTCCTATTATGTATTTAAATAGTATTTGTCTTATCTCATGGATCCTCATTTTATTTCCATTTGTAAGTTTTCTACATTTTTTTCGCTTCTTGCAGAATAAACATCTAAAATAAACATTCGCGAATACCTACTAGGTAAACAAACCATTAGTAGATATTTCGTTGAGTATTATAGGCAAAAGCTTTATAAGTTTAACATCTCATTGCAAATATTTACATACATTTACTTTAAGTAACGTAACACCGTTGGCAAAGTATTTCATACACATCGCATGGAAGTAAATACTTGCTTGCACGTGCAATGAAACGTGTAAGCATGCTTGAATACGTATTACATATATGTACATATGTTGAGAATAAATGCTTATAAATTTTCAATTTATATCTTGTGACATATTTCAAGTTGAAATATATATTACCATAACACGATCATAGAAACACGAAGATAATGCATTGCGTTGCATAAACTTCATATATGTGTTGCATTAAGTGCATAGCATTTATAGAACTAGAACAGAATTCGCGATCGGTTTCTCCTGAATGTCTTCACTTAAGGAGAACTAACTTCGCTACATTGCTTGAGTTATTACAAACAATTTGTCATGTTTCTAACTTGTAAGTGATATGTAATTGACGTTAGTAGTTCTTTGAAATGAACTAAAAATTTGATATGAAATATTTTTTTTTATCTCTTTTATTTACAACTGTCCAGTAAAGGACATGCAATAAACTTGATTAATTTACAATAGTCGGCCGAAAGGGGACATTGTATACTACAAGGGCATGTTGGAAAAAATTCACAATATTTTATTGATAATTATATAATTTTAACTATTTACTTATTAAATAATTTCTTATAAATAATGATTAATTTATTTCCATAATGTGAAATATTGAAAAGATATTGCTTTTGATGGTAATGATATCATCTCTACATTTAGGATTCTTCAAGAAAAATTTATATTACGACGTCGCTATCAGGAACTCAACGGCAATTTAACAATATTTATTACAAAAGTTTTTTTGTTGCTAATTTTTTTGGTTTTGAGCTCTTGTATTTAGTTTATGATACCTGATATATTCTTTAAGCATACGTTGCCATCTTATGTTAAATGTGTTGTTATTTTTTAGCTAGGTACAACAGTTCTTTTTATATAACTTCTATAAAAGCTCGTATATGGATGAGGCAAAGAGTAAAAACCACCTATACTTGTACATTAAAAAACGTGTAAATTATAAGAAAAGTAAATAAAAAATTAAATTAAGTTAAAAAAACATTTTTACAAAAATAAATTAACTTAATAGTAATTCCAATTTTGATTATTATATATACTGTTTATATACGGTGTGATCTTTGTAAAAAATGTGCCCATGATATTTATATGTATTTATATGTAGCTATTATTTGTAAAATTCCTTCAGAAATAAAAATAAGACATTGTATCTATTTGCCTCGTGCTGTCCCTTTTTTTCAACCCGCCTATGGAATCAGAAAGGAGAACATTTAATAAAAATAAAAAATATATATTTTTATAATTATGGAAATTTTACTGAACATTGTTTATAGTTTGGTTGTAATGTAGTTTATATAAGAAATATACATATTTATAAAATATCTGAAATATACATATCATTCGGATGTATATTGCGTGCTCGAAGGTTAGAAAAGAAACAAATTTATTTATTTATACATCTACAGGTATGATAAAATTGTATCTCTTGATGTTAAAATAAATTAAATTATTGGTAATAAATTCGTTTTAAAGATTATAGTGTATAATTTTATATATAAAATTTTAATGAACATATCTCGATATTTGTTTGTATGATATATATTGTGATGTATCTGATTGAGTTTTCACAGTATAATTAAACCATTTTATTTCACGAAGCTCTACAACATGACTCATATTGAAGTACATATATTTCGGTATAGACTGTATTGTAAAAATAGTAATCATTATTTTTATCTAAACGGTAAATATCAGTACTTGGAGAATATCCAGACAAATTTGGAACTTTTGTATTGTAGGCGTGGGTTCAGGACGTCTGTCGGGTCATCTAGTATATATATATATATATACATATACATATATATAAAGAAATATAAACAAACAGCACTTTATTGCACTAATTTATTAAATGATATTAATTTTACAAACATTTCGAGACTAGGTTTGTCTCATCATCAGTGTATTTTAATGTTCGATTTACTCAGTTTATATTATTTAATAAATTATTGCAAAAAACTGCTGTTTGTTCATATTTCTAAAATTATATCTGAACACTCAGAATACAGAATATATGTATATATATATATATATATATATATATATATATAAATATCCGTTATAAGCTTGTTTAAATATCTCTCAGACTTTATGCACATAATGTAATATGGCAAGCATCCATAACCCCCATAGTATGCGAAAAATTTCAATTGAAAACAAATATTTTCTGTCTGCATACAAGATAATCCTTATAAAGTAATATTTAATAATTCCATTTGCCTATATCGATGGCTGGCTCTTAAAAGCTCGCTCGTTGACATATAACATCGGCTCCGAGCTTCGAATAATCTCAATAACCTCGTTCGATTTGAATGGAGCCCACTTGAGCGATCGCTGCCCCGGCTGACTCGCCTTGGCTTATGTGCATACGAACGCGGCCCTCGCGGTTCAACGAATGAGCGCCGGGGCAGATATTCGAACACAATACTGATAGGTCGGACGACCAGCATCGTGACATATTGAACAGAAAACTATGGACGATTTTGTGGTACGGGGGTTTTGTTTGGAAAATTAAGAGATATACCTATTGAAAATCGCACCGCAGTATACGTGTTAAGGTAGTGTGTTACCAGTGACTGCGGTGCGGATTTTCAATAGGTATGTCTCTTAATTTTACAAATAAAACTCATAAAGACTCATGTTATACTATATAAATACTATAAAAATATGTTATACTATATAAATATCATAATTGTGTCTCAGTTTTAATTAAAACTAGTGGGGTGGGTGGCATCGTGCCTTATGGCAAATTGCTGGAACTTCCCGTACCGTAACGAAATGTTCGAGGAATACTGAATGTTTTCAAATAGATTATTATAAATATTGTAACATTGTCTAATATTTATAAGAATTACATAAACTGAATTGTAAAGTTGAAATTATTTGTTTGAAGTATATTAGAACTATAGTCAGAATTAAAAATAAAATCTGAATTATTTTCGATATATGAAAAATTAAAAAAAATGAAACAAAAAAATTTTTTTTACAAAATCAATTATTTTGTTAAGACGAGCAGAAAGTTCTTTGAATCAATTGAATCGGACGCTTATTTCTCTCAAAAACTGCCATTTTTTACACATTTAGCTCTGTATCTTCGAAATGGCTAGGTCTGCCTTTGCGAAAAACTAATAACCACTTCTCCCAATTATTACTAATTGAATGTTTTTTAGATCATTCAAATTGGATGCTCCGTTCTCTCAAAAACTCGATTTCTATGCACTCTTTGCTCTTTATCTCCGTAACTGCTGGACCTGCCTTTGCCAAAAACTAATCAGCACATTTCCTTATCAATAGGAATCGAATGTTTTTTGAACCATTCAAATCGCTTGATCCGTACGCCCGAAAACGTGGGCGAAAAATTGTATCCATACATACATACACACACACACACACACATACACATCCATTTTTTCTGAAGTATGCCAAAATGTTCAGAAACCTTCAAAACGTCGAGAAATGTAAAAAAATTCAATTCCGATTTTCGGCCCAATACAATAACTTACCCTACGGGAAGTTAAGAAAGACCGTCATGTACTTTTATATTTAGGGTGTCCCAGAACTCAACGTCAAGCCGAAACAGGGTGATAGTATTGAGCGTAACTATTATGAAAAAATATATCCCACACTGTTAGAAATCATGAACTTTATTTACGTGTAACCTATGGCTTTGATAAAATTCTGGGCATTTTTTCGTTCGGATATCTTCGGATATCTCTGTTCGGTGGGGGAGAGGGGGTAATTTTAAATATCACAACGTATCACCAAGGGGGAGGAAAAGGTCCGAAAATCCTTAAAAAGTCGATCACGTGATTCATGGACGCCCCCTAAAGACTCGTGCGTTATGCTGTATAAATATCATGATCATCTAATTTTCAATTGAAAAAAACGTGATAAGCTTTTGGATATACATGGTGTCCGAGAGCGAGAACTCAACGTCAAGCCGACAAGATGACAGTATTGACTGTAAGTGTTATGAATCTCACGTTGTTTAGATATTAGAAACTTTCATCTGCAACCTTATGGCTTTGGTAAAATTATGGGCATTTTTCGATTATTGTAGTTATTTTTTATTAATTTAGTTCATTTAAACTTTAAATCCGTAATCGTTGATAATATTGCTAAGACCACAGTAAAAAATAATGACCCAATTGCCCCAAGTTTTCAAGAATTAAGGCTTTTTGGTTGAACTATAAATTTATTTTTATTAATTGTGTTCATTTAAAATATAGATTCATAATCGTTGATAACACTTCTAAGACCTCAGTCAAAAATAATGACTCATTTGCCCCA
This sequence comes from Ctenocephalides felis, assembly GCF_003426905.1. Taxonomy (NCBI): domain Eukaryota; kingdom Metazoa; phylum Arthropoda; class Insecta; order Siphonaptera; family Pulicidae; genus Ctenocephalides; species Ctenocephalides felis. The sequence goes on along the minus strand of NW_020537646.1, from coordinate 15,017,693 downwards.
AGTTTTCAAGAATTATGGCCTTTTAGTTGAACTATTAGTTTAATTTTTATTAAATCGGTCGAATTTAAAGACCCTCTTTAAAATCAAATGTATTAAAATGTGTTGGCAAGTTTCATAAAAATATGACACATTTATTCAGCATAGTAAAATGGTAAAATACTTAATTATGAATTATGTTTCATATTAAAAAAAATCGAATGAGATAAGAAAAATCTGGCGATGGTAAAATTGTAAATAATTAAACTCCTGATGAAAAAGGATGGAGTTATTTTGAAAATTGAAAAGTTTTTTACTACATTTTACTTATATTTTAACGTAAGTATATATTATATTCATATTAAACTAAAAACGTGTTAAATTCAATAAATTATTACATATGCAAATGTACGATAGAAAAGAATATTTGAACATGAAGTACAAAAACTATTTTCATAAAGTTATTTAAATAGTTAAATCTAAATTTTTATTGATTAAGTGTATTATTTCTACATTACATGCAACTTGCCAGTAGGTACAATGCCATTTAAAATGACCAATTTCAAACAATCTCAGCCCCAGAAAGTTTTAAACATTTTAGAATATTTTCAAATGGTCATCATTCAAATGGACATGAAAATAGTCATCAATATACAAATTTACTTGTCCATGATGAAATTATTATTTATATAACTATCGATATATAGGCACTATGAAGTTCAATAAGATCTAGATGCATAGTTTATATTCATTTTATATTAATTTCAATAATAAAGCAACAAAAAATTACTATAGAAATTATGATAATAATAAATAATTGGGTGTAAAGTTTGTTCAGTATCTACGAATATAATATAAGAACATACCGGAATTTTAAATTTAAAGTATTTAATTTTTAATGTTGTTTTAAATTAAAAAATATAAGCATAAATATTGCAATTTAAATCTGATCCATTATATAAAAATTATGAAAGTTCTAACACGAGTGAACAACTACAACGCAAATAGTCTCGCTAGTCGCATGTCTGCTGACCTCGTTTTTGATATGAACCCCTAGGGAATGTTGAACACTTGAGCAAACCCTATAGAAAGACAAAAGTTTGTCATACACAACTCTCCCGTAAATGGACGCAAATACTCTGCTTTAGTATCAGCGCCGCGCCGTCTAATAATAAATAGAACTCGGTCGGGTACGATCGATGCGTTGAAACTTTTAAACCGATTATGAATCTGTAATCGAATTACAGTATACTTAGACTGCGATGTGACCTTTATTTGCAAAATATAATATCGATCAGAATATATGTTTCGCGTCATAAATAAGATATTTTATGTTATATAAATATGAATAATTTTCTAAAGTTATATTGTATCTACGTCACCATGCAAAACTATTTTTTCATGAGATTGGCACAAACCAATTAAAACATAACAAGCGATGCATATTACTGAATTCCGATCATGCAATTATCATTTCATGAAATACGATCAATTGATATATATCACATTCACATACTTACTGCAATGTACAATTTCATGATGAAACTAATGGGGCGCATGGCATCGTGGCTTAAGGCAAATTGCCGTACCAAAAATTATTATTTTTTTTAAAAGATAACATTTTTGAAAAAAAATTCACTTCGAAACAATTAGATTTTTGAGAAACTATAAATTTGACAAAAAATACTTTTTTTTGAAAAAAAAAAATTCTTTTAGAAAAAAAAATTTGCCTTCGCCAAAAACTAATAAGCATGTCTCCTTATAAATACAAATCAAATGTTTTTTGAATTATTCAAATCGCTTCATCCGTGTTCCCAAAATCGTCGACGAAAATTTGTATCATATTTGTACACGCACACACACACATACACACACACATACATCAATTTTTTCTAAGATATGCCAAAATAATCAGAAACCTCTGAAACGTAAAAATATATAAAAATTTTCATTTTCGATTTTTTTGCGATTACTATAACTTTCCCTACGGGAAGTTAACTAGTGGCGCAAAATATAAATCTCATAAATTGGACGACGATGCTTATATGAAAAGTTAAATAAAGCTTTGGGAAGCTGAGTTAGAATAAAGAATCTTATCTCATATTTCTAAGAATTATATAACCTGAATTGCAAAGTTAAAATTATTTATTTGAAGTATGTAAGTGAGCTTTAGAATTTTAGTTACAATTAAAATTCAAATCCGAATTCATAACGATATACAAAACAAATTCTTTTTGAAAATTTAAAAAAAAAAAAAAAAATGAAAAAAATACCTTTCCCTAGAATTAATCGTTTCTTCACACTTTCAACACAAGCAAAATATTTTTGAATCATTCAAATCTCATGGCCTGTGTTCTCTCAAAAACTTAATTTTTAATATCTACATTCTTTACTCGTATCTTCAAAACGACTGGACCTGCCTTTGCCAAAAACTAATATGCACGTATCCCCATTAGCAAGAATCGAATGTTTTATGAATCATTCAAATCGGTGAATCCGTGCGCCCGAAATCGTGGACGTAAAATTGTATCCACACATGCACACTCATATCAATTTTTTATAAGGTACGCCAAAATTTTCAAAAACCTTCGAAACGTGAAGATGTGCAAAAATTTTCGAATTTTGGACAAAATTTTGGAATTTTGGATCACAATGACTTACCCTATGAGCAGTTAATGAACTTATATTTATTTACGATCAATATCACTCAAATTACTATGAAAAAGCGACGAAATAATTTAATTGACTTCCTCAAGTATTGTGATTGATCACAGGCAATCAACTAATTTTGAACTTCTCTTATTAAATTGAATTTACATTCGCAAACATATTTTTATAATAATAAAAACTCACATTTAGAACGAAGTCAAAACACTCAACCAACAAACAATGCGCATGTTATATCTGCATTTCTGCAGTGAAAAGAGTGTGCACATTATTATAATAAAACGCATATGAAACAAAGGCTGAAAAGTCTCATCATTTTTTGAAATAGCTACGTCAACGGAACAGGATGGAAAAAACTGAACATGAGCTTCTGGCGTTTATCTCGGCGTAACATTTAAAAGAAACATCGGTCCGTTGACACGACATTACATATACCGCGCACACGATCTGCGGGCTGAACGCTTTGTACTGCGTTCTGCCCGCCTTGCTCGCCCGCCGGAAGATTAATGTATCTCGGATGAACCCGAAATGGCGTTCCGGGGCGACTCTTCTGATATGTGTGTCGTGCGTTTAAAGCGTGCATGGTGGAAATAAATTACAACTGTTTATGCGATTTCGAGAGATTTTTACGAGGCATCATTTGTCCGTAAGGAATATATAACTTTACGTTTCTTACGACGCATTTGAGAATTTCAAAATAATCGTATCAACAAGTGAGTGAAAAATATACAAAAATGGTTTAGAAAAAGAAAATAGTTTGAGCTTTGATTAGTTAAGTTCAATATTACTAATAGACAGGAACTATTCACAGTATTCTAAATATAAATCAGCATAGTACATGAAATACTATTTCATTTAAATATATTAATATTATTTAATAAGCTATAAATGTAGAATAAAACTAGTGGGGTGTATGGCATCGTGCCTTAAGGCAAATAGCTGGAACTTTCCGTACCGTAACGAAATGTTCGAGAAATACTGAATGTTTTCAAATAGATTATTATAAATATTGTAACATTGTCTAATATTTATAAGAATTAAATAAACTGAATTGCAAAGTGAAAATTATTTGTTTAAAGTATATTAGAACTTTAGTCAGAATTAAAAATAAAATCTCTTTTTTTCAAATTCAATTATTTTGTTAAACAAGCTGAAAATTTTTTGAATCATTTAAATTCGACGCTTAATTCTTTCAAAAACTGCCATTTTTTGGACATTTAGCTCTGTATCTTCGAAATGGCTGGGCCTGCTATAGCCAAAAACTAATAATCACTTCTCCCAATCATTACTATATGAATGTTTTTAGATCATTCAAATCGGATGCTCCGTTCACTCAAAAACTCGATTTCTATTTTCTGCACTCTTTGCTCCGTAACGGCTGGACTTGCCTTTGCCAAAAACTAATCAGCACATCCCTATCAATAGGAATCGAATGTTTTTTGAACCATTCAAATCGGTTGATCCGCGCGCCCGAAAACGTGGACGAAAAATTATATCCATACATACATACACACACACACACACATCCATTTTTTCTGAGATATGCCAAAATGTTCAGAAACCTTCAAAGTGTCGAGAAATGTAAAAATTTCCAATTTCGATTTTCGGCCCATTACAATAACTTACCCTACGGGAAGTTAAAAATTGTTGTATCAAAATATCGTCGAATTTTATATCTGTCTCTCATTGACAAGTAAAGGCAAAAACTTATTTCTGTCAATTCCAACACATCTGAATTCTTATATTTTGCATGGGAAGATATCGAGACTTGTGCGCTATTGTTGTATGTTTGCTTGTTACGTAACATGTTCAAACATGCCTTGGAAATATAAAATGACGTGTGTAGGCGTGAAGATAAATTAACTGATAACAAGTCGTCAGAAAAACGGCCATGTATAAAAATACGTAATGGAATATATACCTATTATATAAGTATTAAAAACATAAGGCATGTATTTTAAAATCATCATATCACATGTAATGGTTTCGGTCATAGAGTTGTTCTAATATGTATTTCAAGTCATATTTATACTTAATGATTTAGGTAGTTGCTGAATCGCTTATGAACTAGGGACGTCATACATTTTTTAATAATTTAAACATTGTTACTATTTTTGTAGATGTAAAAAACATGAACAAAAAAGCACGTGATTAAAATTCAGATTTTATCTGCACTTTAAATAAATATGCATGTTTGTCGCGATATTTTAGTACATAGGCTTTCAATATATGTGATTTGCAATTGTTTAAAAGAATATATATACAATAAATATTTATTGATTTGCTATAACTTCAATTAACGATTTTTGAAACTATTTAAAAACTTATTTCATTTATGAAGTGAATTTTTGATCATATACACTGTCTGATCAAAAAGTATCGGCGTCTCCACCGTATCTTTGTAGTATATGTGGTTGTAACAATTTACATTGATGTGAAAATCAGTTATCACTTATTTTTATTTAATAATGAAAATATTTAGATGCAAATCCTTTCCCAGAAACAAAATTAAGTTTGATAACATAATTCGCAGAGTTATTTAAATGTAGAAACTGATACCTATTTATCACCAGTAAATTATCGACATAGTCAAGCGAAGCTGGGTATTTGGAGAACATAATCACGATGCTATTCATCATGCTCTCCGCTAAAAATATGATGAATTGTTGATTGGAGCCGATGTTTGAACGAACTCTCTTGATGCGTATCACGTTCTATTAATTACGAAACAACACGGCTCTCAACTCCCTTTGAATAAGTGCGAGTCGAATACTTTCTTCTATCGTCTCTCACCCTTAATTCCAGCAGAGCTGTTAGGCGTAACAAGGTTGGGTAATACAGAAGAACGAAAAGATGAGAAATGATTATTCCTAAAAAAATCATTAGCCCATTTACAGTTGTTACAATAAGCTAAATTGTTATATATAGAAAAAACAGTTATCTTGTATAAATATGAATGCTTTATGCTTAAAATCCAATGGGCTTTAACATACTAGTTTCATTTTTTCTTTTCCTTCCTTTTCTAGACCTAACCTCCGTGCAACGGATGTACATAATATTAAAACAATATTATAAACAATAATTTGTTTATTTCTAATAATAATCGAAGTATTCAATATTCTTCAAAACTTTTCTGTTTTAGCAGGCTGTGCTAAGACCATCATTGCTTCCTTCTATTAATTTTGGCATGTTCGCCTCGGCAAGCGGGGCGAATTCTCTTTCGGGCAGCGGAAACATTTTTCATAAAATTTGCACAATGAATTCGTCTTATTCTGAAAGCTCTTCGGTAGGATCATTTGTCAAGCGTTTAATCCGACTGGCGCGAACGTAACATCTTTTTACTGAAGGTAGGACTAATACTTTGAATATTCTTATTGGACGGCCGTGATATTGTATTATTTTTAGCTTTATATTGTTTCAATTTATAAATAAGTATGTTTTTAATAGTTGAATCACATTTATATTTGCTTTTTTTGATATTCTACATATATATTATCTCTAAACAGACTATACCGAACAAATATTCACTAATAAAAACGTGAATATATGTTTTGATCAGCGCCTTTAATATACAAAGACTTTTGAAACAATCCACTAGTTCAAAAATATCCGTATTATTTATTTATATCAATAAATAATTTAGAATATAATAGTTTCATGATTCATAACTTTTCATTGTACTTTTATGCCATCATGCGTTCAGTATGACTCAGCTGTAAAATTTAATTATCTGGTTTTATTAACCATATCTGTCAAATGCACGCACAATTCTGTGCACATTCATGGTACCAAAAATTCACATTAATTATGATGTATGAACTTTTAATTAATTTCATTTCAAATGGGAAATATTCGCGTATGATATCCAATTTTGTGTATAAACATTTAATATGAATCGAAAACTATATTGTCGATTTATTTCTCTGCACTATTTTCACTTTTATGAGTAACAAAATAAAAACTAATTCTAAAACAATAACTAAAATGTGTGCTTTAAATATTACTTGATAAATTTCATATAAGTATAAAAAATTATTAATGAACCTAATACATGTATATAGCTTTTATGTCTTATAAAATATCTTATATTTTAGAATAGTATATAGTATAGGTTTACAATAGATAAGACATTCAACACTTTAATTTTACACTTCATTCATATTCTTTGGATACGAAACTCCAATTGCATGTTACATCTATAATTCTAAAAAAACGCTCGCAACACTTTGGGATTTATACAGCATTATACAGATCAAGTAAGATTGTAATACATAAATCTATAAAAATGTCTTATGTATCAAAAGTCAATTGAATTCGAGACAAATACCTCAAAGACGCCTGCACGTTGCATTCAGCGATGCAATGGCTCAAAGAAACATGTATGATAAAAATGATATTTGAAGCATCATCTTTCAACTTTTCAATTCAAATCGCAGTCTGTCAAATAGTATTTCCTAATACTCTTATATCTCAAACAAAGACTACGAGGAAAGGATTGATAAATCTAGCAAAAAAGTAGGAAAAATAATTCGAGTTTAAATAAGTTATAAGGTAAACATAGTAATCTTAGTAACAAAAAACATATTTTTCCTATTTTTGTTCTGTTCCAAAACTAACTTGATTGCTCCAATTTTGAACTTAATCTACTTCTATACCGATGTCTTAAAGAAAAATTGAAGGTTTGATTAAATTTTAACTTGAAATATTATAAGCATTTTACGAACAATATCACAAATGTTATTTACAAACATGTTCCTATAGTGAAGTATTTGTCAAAATTGTATCAAAGCGAAAACCTGTCGTATAGTACAATTCTTTTGAAAATCTTCGTCATTGAAAAACTTGGTAAAAATATCTGCATGGTACAAAAGCGAAAATCACATGTGATATCGTTGGAATTACGTTCGTCGAGGCAACGACATTGTAAGTATGTCAATATTCGAAAACCGACATACCAATTCAGAGATGGAAGTAATTTATCGATATTAGAACAATGTGAAATTTATGGTGAGAAGCAATGCGAAATATTATTATTCGAAGTAAAATAATGGCGTGGAGTTTTTCCTGCAATATTTTATTAAAAACTCACTAATATGTATTTAGTAATCTTAGAAATGGGTACTATTTAATGACTATTTTCACAAAATTTGTTCATTTTAAATATAAGATATATGTATAAATATATTTTGTGATAAATAAAAATAATTAAGTTACCCTGTTACTGTATTCCTTGCTGAACCATAGTCCTATACTAACGCATGCTTATAACACTGACTCTACCCAATATATTACATGATTACAGGCGTTCACAAGTTTAAATAAAGAAGCAAACTAGTGGGGTGCATGGCTTCGTGCCTTAAGGCAAATTGCTGAAACTTCCCGTACCGCTACCAAAAATCTTGGTACGAAACCCAAAAAAAAATTACACAAAATGTGTACACATTATTAAAATCTCTATAAATTATCTAATAATTTTATGTATATATGTCCAATAAACATCTTTGACTGCAAAATGACATTTTTTTAACTTATTTTCATTGAGAGTCCATAACCGCTGGACCTGCCTTCTCAAAAATTTAATCAGTTCTTCATCTTGTCAATACAAGTAAAATGTTTTTTGTGTAACAATAACAATCGGACGCTCCGTTCTCTTAAAAACTGAGTATCCGTTTTTGGTTCTTTTTGCCCCGTATATTTGGAACGGCTAGACCTGCCTTCGCTAAAAACTAATCAGCATCTCCTTATCAATACGAATCGAATGTTTTTTGAATTATTCAAGTCGGCTGATCGGTGTTCCCGAAATCGTATCCGCACACACACATACATCAATTTTTTCTAAGGTATGCCAAAATACTCAGAAACCTTTGAAACGTAAAGATATACAAAAATTTTCATTTTCGATTTTTTTGCAATTACTATAACTTACCCTACAGAAAGTTAATAAATATCGATTATCAACCAACAATTTTAATGTTTGACAGTACTAGCTGCAAGCAAGTGCCACACAAAAGATGCAGACAAAGAACTTTTTGGATGAATCACAAAGACAAGAAAACTAGGATGTTTGGTTCACAAACATCGAACAAAACACTGAACTATATGAAAAAGAATACTATAATTCCGGAACATTTCTTAACAAAAAAAAGGAGGAGCCTGATAACTTTGGAAGCGGCCATTTATGACATTGGTAAATGAAATAGTAGCTAAATGGCATGTATTTGTTCATATTTGTTCTAGATTGAAAAAACTATAGGCTATAAATTAAGTAGTCCAGAATTTTTTTTAATATATATTCCTTTTATAATCTGAAACGTCGTAAACATAATCAAATGTATTAAATTTTCCATATTTTACTAAAAATTCATGAAATTTTACTACTCTATGAATTTTCGTATATAGTTTATGAATGAAGTTCAATAGAAAAGCCAATGTTTGAGTTTTTATTTGCAAATTGCTTTTTACAAATCAAACATATTAATACTTTAGAAATCCAAAAATCTACAAAAATAAACTCGAAATTGTTTGTCAATTAATACAAATTTTAAATAAAGTATTCATAATATAGCTAACTTTGTGATCTTAAAATGTGGTATTATGCATGGAAATAAACTTGGGTAAAGACCGAAAGGGTTTTCTGGAAAGTTCCATTCGTGCACCAGTTTTTCAAGGCGTTTAGTGTGCTGAAAATCACTCTTAATTTTAAGCAGAGGCAGCAATTAAAGTAATTTCTTCGCCCTGATAAGATATCAAAGTTGAGTGAGTAATAGGTACATAAAATATACGAGTTATAAATTACAATATCTATAAACTGTTTTAGATTATCCAATTAGTTCAATCAGTTTATATTATTTTCATGATTACAAAATATGAAGTAAAATCAATTCGTAAAATCAATACTTTTTTATTTTTAAGTAATTTATTAAATCTACCAGACTAACAATTCAATATAAATATTTTCATGCATAAAAATTATACGCTTTCAATTTGAATCGCAAATGAATAGCAAAATTGATTGCGGATTTTTTAAACTATATACATGTGCCCAAAGGCTAAATTGGATCAGAAATGCGAGTGAACAGAGCCATGGCCTGGGGCTGATGAGGAACAAAATGCATGTGAGCCCTTGTTCCAGAGAGAAATGATGAAATCAAATGGACTCTTGTCCACGCCCGTCGAAGGATAAATGGTATTCATTGTGACAGCTTTTCGAAAGTCCAAGCTGGGGCACATTAAAAGATGGGTGATAGTAATTTAGAGTCCGAGAAAATTTTTAAGTTGTGTTATGTTCGGGGTAAGGGGCCGTTCAAGTATTACTATAGGGGGGCGGGGAGGTTATTGATTTGCTTATTTTGCTTATTTTTGGTAAGAAATTTGCTTACTATTGCTGACAAAGGGGAGGGGGGTAAATAATTGTAATAAATCTGCTTACGTAATACTTGAACGATCCCTAAGTTGAGGTAAACTTCGGTTTTTGTTTTGTATCACAGGGTAAAATTTGAAAGAATAATAAAATTCTAGTTATAATTATTATTCATATATTATTTTCTTTACGTTTATTTCTAATATTCGTAATAATACAAACCCAGATTGATCCCCTGATATCAAGCAATAATAATATCCATTTTCACTTGAAAATATAGGTAAATAAATATATCTATTAGATGTATTTTAATAATAAATAGTAACCGTTATGTTACCATCTAAATTTTTTTTCATAGTTTTATTGCCAATCAAAATTATATACATTTTTTATCTAAATATAGTGTGAAAAAGTAAAGTTCGAGCACAACAGCTCATAGGATAAAAGTTCTGAATACAGTTAAAAATGGGACAGAAAAAAATAATTTCTGAACACTTAATGAACTTAAATAATGCAAAACAAAACAAGAGGATTTAGCAATGTATTATAAAAAAATCAAATTATATATTTCTCTAAAGAAATATAGAATATATTTTTTAATAAAAAAATTATCAAGTATTTTACTATTTTACTAGCAATCCTGATCAAATGCGTCAACTTTTGATGCTTTAGTACATTTTTTTTAAAGACGGTCCTCTGAAAGTCCACAGATTTAAAAAGAATTAAATTCATAATTTAACAAAGTGTTTTTTTGTTGAAAACGTGTGCCAATTGTATTTTTTCTACTGTGGTCATAGAAATGATGAATTCACAGTTACTGTACCAAAATTTAAATGAATAAAACTATTAAAAATTAACCACAATAACCAAATAACGGTCATAATTTCACCAAAGCTCTAAGTTACACTTGAAAGCTCATAAATTCTGAACAACGTGAGATATTTTTTTAATTAACTTGCCGAAGGGTAGTTATAGTAATGGGCCAAAAATCAAAAATGAAAATTTTTGCATTTCTCGACGTTTTGAAGGTTTCTGAACATTTTGGCATACCTCAGAAAAAATGGATGTGTCTGTGTGTTTTGTATGTCCGCATTTTTGCGTCCACATTTTCGTGCGCACGGATCAACCGATTTGAATAAATTCAAAAAACATTCGATTCCTATTGAAAATGAGATGTGCTGATTAGTTTTTGGCAAAGGGAGGTCCAGCCGTTACGGAGCAAAGAGTGCAGAAATACAAATCAAGTTTTTGAGAGAACAGTGTATTCGATTTGAATGATTTAAAAAACATTTCAACTATGCAATTCAGTTTATATAATTATTATAGATATTAGACAATGTTACAATATTTATAACAATCTATTTGAAAACATTTAATATTTCTCGAACATTTTGTTACGGTACGAAAAGTTTGAGCAATTTGTCTTAATGCACGACGCCATACACCACTATTTTTTTTATGACAGTTAAGGTCAATAGTATCACATCCCGTTTCAGCTTGGCGTCAAGGTCTGGGCACCATATTTTCAGAAATAGTTTAATTATAATAGAAATTGTTAAATTTGAAAAAAAATAGAGTTCCTCTCTCTACATGTAAAAAGTACGAATTTATGAGGTGATATATGAATACAATATAGATTTAAGGGGGTATTCTAGTGTAGAAATTCAAAAATATCAATTTTTTTTATTTCATATTTTCAAAGTTTAACTATCTAAGAATATGGGTACCATAAGATTTTTGAAAATTTGAATTATTTTCGGAGATATAGGCATTTTACTGACTCGGTCTCCATACTGGTATGGCTTCACGCAAAACTTTAAACGCGTTTTTATCAGAACCGACTTTTTCACTACTGCTGACACGATTTCTCGAGATTTAATCGACCGATTCACTTGAAATGTTTAGAGAGTCTTGTTTATAGACCTATCTATAGCCCGAACTAGGATTATCCCCAAATTCCAATTTCTACTATTTTTAAAAAATTCGAGAAACTCAAAAAACAGTAAAACAGACACTTTTTTTTCAAACAGTTGTAAAAAAAATATTTTACTCATCGCTGGTTTGGGCGATTGCGACATCATTGTAGATTAATAATCTTTTTATTTTTTGCATTTCCGGTGGCTAGGAGGGCTGAAATCATGTCAAGACTGAGGTGACAATTTTTTGAAACCACCCACTTCATAAGCTGCCAGTTTTTACAATTTTCAATTTTTTTATTTTTTTATTTTTTTATTTTTGTTTTGTATTTTAATAATATTAATAAACAAGTGGGGAAAAAATGGATAGTCAAAACATTCATTGCTTTCTTGTACGATACTTTACAAATGACCTAAAATTCATCGCTCTACACTAGAATACTCCCTTAAACAACAATTTGTACCTGAAGTATTACTTTTATTAATTTAATAGGAGAATAACTTTCGTTCAATGCGTAATAGATCCCGATTCAAAATAATATTATATACACTCGGGTTGATACACATACTCCTAGTACTCTATAATGCAAATCTAATCGTCCCATACAACTAATACATTATCAATTTATTGGCCCACTTAATCGAAACATAGTTGCTGACATACGCAAAAGCCCTTTGTGCTTTTCAACACATCCCCATTTCGAGTATGAGTTCACGTACGGCATTACAGTATATCTTGTCTATACTATAGCGGGGGGCCCGGCACCGGGGCGTCGCGTTGCGCCCGGCGGACCCTCGCCTGCCGCCAGCCGCTTGCCGTTCAAATATCGCTTGTTGTACTATGAGTTTCTGAAGTGATGTAGTATGGTCAACCAGGTCCAACAATACACGTACACATCACGTTCGGGAACAGTATCGCCTCTACCAAAGTTAATAATGTTCTCGACATAATGGTAGAAATTCAAACGAAGGTATAAATTCATACGAAAAGTTACCAAAACAGAATACACCCACGTAGATACTTCGAAGTAGGTACAATGATTTGATGCTGATTGTATGATCCGTGAAATATTTATTAGGAAGCAATGAAAATCTGAATTAATAGTTTGAAATATTATTGTGTGGAATTGTACCGTGGAATGCAATGCTGCAATTTTTTATGAGCAGATGTTTATTAAAAATAACATTGATAATGGATTTAGGGGTCAGAAATCTTTGACTTTGTATCCATACAGAATTTTAAGCAGAACAAAACATTTCGAATTATAATAATTTTCCTATATTATTGATGATATTGAACTTCCCGTAGGCTAGGCCGAAAATATCTTCACGTTTTGAAGGTTTCTGAACATTTTGGCATATCTCAGAAAAAATGGATGTGTGTGTGTGTTTTGTATGTCCACATTTTTTCGTCCATGTTTTCGGGCGCATGGATCAACCGATTTGAATGGTTCAAAAAACATTCGATTCCTATTGATAGGGAGATGCGCTGATTAGTTTTTGGCAAAGGCAGGTCCAGCCATTACGGAGATACGGAGCAAAGAGTGCAGTGAATACAAATCGAATTTTTGAGAGAACGGAGTATCCGATATGAACGGTCTACAAAACATTCAATTTGTAACGATTGAGAGAAGAGGTGATTAGTTTTTGGCAAAGGCAGGTCCAGCAATTGCGAAGATACAGAGCTAAATGTACAAAAAATAGCAGATTTTGAGAGAATTAAACGTCCGATTTGAATGATTCAAAGAACTTTCTGCTTGTTTTAACAAAATAATTGCTTTTGAAAAAAAGAATTGTTTGTTTAATTTTTTTTTTTTGTAAATAGAAAATAATTCATATTTTAATTTTAATTCTGACTAAAGTTCTAAAGCTCACTTATACACTTTAAACAAATAATTTCAACTTTGCAATTGAGTTTATATAAGAATTATATAATTCTTATAAATATTAGATAATGTTACAGTATTTATAATAATCTATTTGGAAACATTTGATGGTCCTCGAACATTTCGTTACGTTACGGAAAGTTGATATTAAATAAAATAAGTATTAATTAATAGATGACCTTATGAATTCAATTCTATATTAATATCATTTATAAACTACAATCATGGTGAGACAAACCTAGTCTCAAAACGTTAGTAAAATTAAAATTATATAGTAAATAATCAATTTAACATTTTTTCTACTCATAATCTTAAATTTTATGTCAATATATTGGTTTGGTTTAAAAATCGGACGATACACATAAATAAAAGATTGTATGAATATTTTTTTGAAAAAAAATTAAATTAATATTATATAATATATCCCACTGAATGAAGGCTAGGATGTTTTTAAACGTATGGATTTCGAATAATTGTTTTTAAACGTATGGATTTCGAATAATTGTTTAAAAAATATTCATACGATTTTTTATTTATGTAACGCCCAATTTTTAAACCTAACTAATGTATATTATATTAACATCAGATTTAAGATGATGAGTGTAAAGAATGTTAAATTAAATAACTAAATTAAATTGAATACCTGAACCTAATAATTTCGATATTACTAAATATTATATGTATGTGCTTATTTGTGTGCATTAATTAAGAATAACAAACTTTGATAGTATATCCGATATATTATCAAAATTTGTTATCCTTAATTAATGCACACAAATAAGCATTTATAATATTTAGTAATCTCGAAACTGTTGAGTTTAAGATAAAAAAAATATCCAAAACGTATAGATTTCAAATAAATTTTTAAAAAACTATCAAACAATTTTTTATCGATGTAACGCCCAATCTTCAAACCCAACTAATATATACTGTATATAATATATTTTTACCCGAGGGTATCGATTCACTGTGATGTTTTTATTGAGTTAGAAAGTAATTAATCATTAATTACATCACAAAACTTTAGAATTAATAAGTAACTTAGTAAAGCGAACACAAACGGGTATAAATTATAATAAACTGAATATTAAAATATTGTACATCACTAAAACAGCTTATTGAAATGATGAATAAATAAATGGATAAGGAATTAATTTACTGCGCCAATAATGTAATTAGACTCAATTAGAGTTAATAGTTCATAATACTCTGTATTTGAAGATGAAATTCGATTGAGCACTCTAAAAGCATTATTTTAAATAACGTTTAAATTTATTTAAATGAATACTAAAAGTTGTTAAATACTACTAAGCCAAATTCAATATATCTTTGCAAAATGCATTGTGTTGTAATCACTATTGTAAATGCAATGCGTTTGTAATCACTATTGTTTTTTTTTTTAAATTATCTATGAAAGTTCTCTATGAAAAAGATCCATATATAGATATATAAACAAGAGTAGATGTATTTAACCAAACAACATATTTTTAATTACTATAATAAAAACAAGGGGTTTATATAATATGTGATCAGTTTTTCACTGCCGACGTAATGGAAGTCTATTCCTGGGCCCTAAGGGCATCGTGCAAATTAAATTGATGTTTACGTATCCATTACATGGTATACAAGCGACATCGACCTCGTATGTCGAAGAAGGGATCGGTATGTGCTATTTTAAGGTATTCATGACATTCAAATTTGTCGACACATCTGCGGATCATCACTTTCAGCTTTAGATAATTTGAAGTATCCATTCAGAAATAGCTTTTTCAAATACTGGATATATAGCACCAAGTGATCAAACTAAGAAAAAACTAAAAAAAATATATGTAGATTGCTACATATAAAAGTTGAAACTGTTCAAGAATATCAGGTTCAATTCTATCTTTCTATCACCTTATTGTGTAAGTTTCTTGATGCTTAAGTCACATTCATAACTATTGAATAATACTTATGAGCTTTCCATTATTATTTTCATTTAATGCTATGAAAATACATTCATTGTTCATATTTGAGAGAACGGCACGTGGAATAAACTTCTGCGATTCAATCAAATATTTATGATTCATATAAAGACGCGATAGTTCAGAAGTCAAGCAGCAAAGTTGAGAACGTATATTCGAATTATAATGTAATAATTTCAGAGATAACCATCTCAATAAGACCACATAGATATATTTTTATAAACACCGCCAGTAAAATTCTAAATCATGACTTCAAATTTTTATTCTTGTGATCTACTTCTCATTTGTGAAAAACTGCATTTAAAAAAAAAGAATATCAATATATTCAAATTCTTGCATCAAATAAAAAAGAGTTACTTGGGCAACCAGTCTAGAGCGCTAAAGTTATTAGATCCCCCTGATTAGGTTTTTCTTTTTATTTTATTGTATATAAAGTAGGTTTAAGGTATGATTGTGTCTTAAGATAATGATGTATTTCTAGGCCATTGGGCTGAAATAAATAAATAATAAAAATAAAAATTCTTGCAATTTGCTTAATTAGACTAAGTCAAACTATTCTGAATAAATAGATGTTCGAATCATTAAAGTGTACAACCAATAACTACATATTCGCAAAGCGTTTCCAAAACATACTTGAACCAAAACGATCCAGAATTGTCTATGCACAAAGACATTGATTTTCGAAATATTATAAAAATAACATGAACTTATAAGTGCAAAATATGTATGGCTTCCAGTCAGATGCCGATTCAGTCAAGTAGATAGATCTATCTACAACCGTTACCGTCTTATGCAGATAAAAGAGCATATATAAAAATAATTCAGATATAAAATACTGAGAATGTGGAATATTTTTTAAAAAATATCAGTATTTATAAAAATACAGGTTTAGAAAAGATTGAAATTGTTAAAAAATGTGGACTTCCTTCCATTATATCAAATTCAGAAGTAAATTGTGAAATTAGTATTTCACATCGCTATCATAAGTCTTGCAAATATGAAAATATTCAAGAACTTTATACTATCAATATAACTATTATCTGTTAGCTTTGCCCAAACATTTTCATTCAATTGCCATCAATCATTTTAGCAAAGACGAAGTATGACACAGCAACTTGTTTAAGGCAGGATTCTAATTATTTAGGGTTTTCCAATATTATATATATATATATATATATATATATATATATATATATATATATATATCTTTATTACAGTCATTAAACAGAATTACCGTTAATGAATTAAATCCGATAGTCTGCAATGTTCTCGCTCGGCAACAAGAAATTCGCATAAATTATTGCACGTCACTTTATATTTTTATATTACATCCGAAACACATACACAAAAAATCTTATTAAGGAGAACTACAATATTACTCATTGGTTTTTGGAAGAAAATTTTTGATCAAATGTTATAAATGCTGGAGAACACAATTGACCTTCACCTGCAAAGTGTATTAGTTCCGATTGTTTGAAAACTTCACATTTTGCACTGGGAAAAATTTGACGAGATATGATCACGAATAGGCACTTTGCACAAAATTCACACAATTCACGTCAATATTGAGACAACGGATAACTTCAACGATGCAATCGATATACTTGAATAACAACGAAACCGGCCGATTGCAATAACCGCACGACTTAGTTCACTGAGATCAACGAAATGTCGAGATCAATTTCATAAGGGTATAGAAAATGTACCGGTAGAATAAAAAGACTGAAACAATTTAAAACGAGATAAATAAAACATCACAAAAATGTTTTTGTATAGTTAAAAATTGTTCAGATCGCTAATTGAAGAGTAAAATATTCTTTTTAAAATAACTCAAGATCACTACAAACATGAGAATCCGTCGTCATCTAAACGTGAATGCACGTTGGGGGTTTCACGCGATGGTGCGCGCTCTCGTCTCGGGCACACACAACGTTTGCAGAAAATCCGGCTCGGAGGACTACGGTTCGAGAGGAATACTAACGCCTGCCAGAGTTTCCTAAACCATGAACTAATTTGGAAATTCAACGTAATAACAACATAGAAATTTAAACATTGATCAAATTTGGATTTGGAATATCATCAATTACATGTTTAAAAAAAGTTAACAGACCTGGTAAAACATGTTGATTAAATAATAACATTTTACGATGAGAATGATGTATATAATTAAACCCAAAATTTCGTTCTGCACAAACTCAAATATTGTTTTTTATGAAAAAGTCTAATTCCACGTAACATAGTGATTAAGCAATTGCACTTAAGCATCGTTCAATCACAAATTTGTTCATATTATAAAAATAGTAATAATTTATGTGTGGAACTACATTTACTAATCCTTTATTAAAATACTGTCGTACATAATTTAGTACAAAATTGAAACCAACGTATATATAAACCACTTATCTAAAAATATTTTTTTATCTAATTACCACAATCAAAATTCGATACATGGCTATATATTTTATCGAACATTTGAGAACGAAAAACACAAAATTAATAATAAATGCATTGGAATTGAACGTACAAGGTCTGAATAAATGGAAACGACTATAAGGATCAGAATATAAACTAATTTTAAACTTCTTAAGAGGAGTGTTTAGATTAAATATGTTATTAAATAAAAATATAAAGTATCAACAAAAAACTATTTGACAAATATTAAGTAATGGTACAATATTTTGGCATCAAAAGTGATATTTTGGTCAAGCAATTAAAATTGATAAATGATCATTACAGATTGATTTAATGCAATCTAAGTTATTCTATTTAATATTTATTGAGAAATTTTGTATTATTCCCTATACATTTTTTATATATTTACAGAAATTACTTTTAACAAAATTTTAAAAATTTATATTTAAAATATATTTTTATTATCTGTTATAACATACAACTATAGAATAATGTTATCCTCTAACTTTCTAGTTAGAAATCTCCAAGTCTTTTAAATAATTATAATTATTCACATATTAAAAAAATAAAATTTTCAGAACCGTTGGAGCAAAGATGCGCAAGGGTGCAAATAGTGAAGTGGGGGAAATGGTTGGGTGTAGAATATTCGCGCACACGATAAGCTGGACCAAAATGCGCGCGCAACACGAGGATTCTCAAAATCAGTAAAACAATATTTTCTTTAGTTTAGAAATTAATATTAATACATTGCTGATTATCATACTGGAAACTATAAGATTTGCATTTATAAACAAATTGAGGAAGACCATGATAAAAAAAATTTATCGTACAAAAATTTAGGTTATCGATTAAAAACTAAATATCAAATATATTATGCTATATATACATAGTACAATATACTATACTATGTAGTATATTATACTATATATAGTATATATATATATATATATATATTTATAAATATATACTATACAGTATAGGCATAGTATAATATACACATATTATATTTTTGTATATCACATATTTTTTAATAAATATAATATTGTAATTGTTATCGGTGTAAACATAAATACACAGTTATAAAGAACATTTATCGTAAAGTACCACAAAATAAAGAGTACTAAAGAAACAGATTATAACCTTAATAAGATATCATAACAATATTGAAATAAATAAATATAGAATTAATTTATATATAGTCCCCCTGCCTAAAAATGTTGATTAAATTACCTAAAACAGCAGTTCAATATGGAACATTCACATTGTGAAAACAGCCATTTGATGCTGTGAAATAGGTGCACCATCTGTTGAAAAACAAGCACATTGATATTACCAAATTATATCTTATGATAAAATATAAAATAGTTAATAACGAACGAATTTACAACTTCAAACCAATGTTTTTATTATTATAATAGCATGTTACAACGTTATTGAAATAACATAGCAATGTTTTTGCAAGAACACAACTGAATACTTAAGCAAATTTCATTCTGCAATATATAAAACCTTTCTTATGATAAAATATAAAATAGTTAATAACGAAACGAATTTTACAACTTCAAACCAATATGTTTTTATTGTTCCACAAAATAAAGAGTACTAAAGAAAGAGATATTGAAATAATAAATATAGAATTAAATTATATAGTCCCCATGCCTAAAAATGTTGATTATATATATACTATATATATAT
>NW_020537646.1:14904554-14996817 GCF_003426905.1 Ctenocephalides felis | reverse complement strand
TAAATAGTGGAATTGAACTTTTTTTAATTATTCGTATTTTATATACGAAATATAAAAGCTCATAAATTAGACGACGACGTTTATATATGTTTATATGAAAAGTAAATAAATAAAACTTAACGAAGGAGAGTTAGAATAAATAGATCTTATCTCATATTTCTAAAAATTATATAAACTGAATTGCAAAGTTAAAATTATTTATTTGAAGTATACAAGTTTCGAATTCATAACGAAATACAAAAAAAAACACTTTTTTTGCAAATTGAAAAAAAATGAAATTCTGAAAAAATTGGCCTTTTCAAACAACTAATCATTTCCTCACACTTTTAACATAAGTAAAATGTTTCTTGAATCATTCAAATCTGATTGTCAAAAACCATTAAGTGCGTCTCCCCTTCAGTAAGAATCGAATGTTTCTTGAATTATTCAAATCGGTTAATCCGTGTGCCCAAAATCGTGGACGAAAAATTGTCTCCATACATGCACACACACACATCATTTTTCTCTAAGATATGCCAAAATGTTCAAAAACCTTCGAAACGTGAAGAGGCTCAAAAATTTTTATTTTCGAATTTTGGACGATTACAATAACTAACTCTATGGGCAGTTAATAAACGTATACATATTTAATATCAATATCACTTAAATTGCTGTAATACGGTAATAATTTAATTAACTACAACATCAAATAATGTAAAATACTCCAGCCAATCAATTGAATTAGAACAATTAATATTTCTTATTAAATTTAATTTACATTCGCAAGCATATTTTTATAACAATAAAAACTCGCAGAAAGAATGAAGTCAAAACACTCAACCAACAAACAATGCGCATGTTGTATCTGCATTTCTGCAGTGAAAAGAGTGTGCACATTATTATAATAAAACGCATATGAAACAAAGGCTGAAAAGTCTCATCATTTTTTGAAATAGCTACGTCAACGGAACAGGGTGGAAAAAACTGAACATGAGCTTCTGGCGTTTATCTCGGCGTAACATTTAAAAGAAACATCGGTCCGTTGACACGACATTACATATACCGCGCACACGATCTGCGGGCTGAACGCTTTGTACTGCGTTCTGCCCGCCTTGCTCGCCCGCCGGAAGATTAATGTATCTCGGATGGACCCGAAATGGCGTTCCGGGGCGACTCTTCTGATATGTGTGTCGTGCGTTTAAAGCGTGCATGGTGGAAATAAATTACAACTGTTTATGCGATTTCGAGAGATTTTTACGAGGCATCATTTGTCCGTAAGGAATATATAACTTTTCGTTTCTTACGACACATTTGAGAATTTCAAAATAATCGTATCAACAAGTGAGTGAAAAATATACAAAAATGGTTTAGAAAAAGAAAATAGTTTGAACTTTGATTAGTTAAGTTCAATATTACTAATAGACAGGAACTATTCACAGTATTCTAAATATAAATCAGCATAGTACATGAAATACTATTTCATTTAAATATATTAATATTATTTAATAAGCTATAAATGTAGAATAAAACTAGTGGGGTGTATGGCATCGTGCCTTAAGGCAAATAGCTGGAACTTTCCGTACCGTAACGAAATGTTCGAGAAATACTGAATGTTTTCAAATAGATTATTATAAATATTGTAACATTGTCTAATATTTATAAGAATTAAATAAACTGAATTGCAAAGTGAAAATTATTTGTTTAAAGTATATTAGAACTTTAGTCAGAATTAAAAATAAAATCTCTTTTTTTCCAAATTCAATTATTTTGTTAAACAAGCTGAAAATTTTTTGAATCATTTAAATTCGACGCTTAATTCTTTCAAAAACTGCCATTTTTTGGACATTTAGCTCTGTATCTTCGAAATGGCTGGGCCTGCTATAGCCAAAAACTAATAATCACTTCTCCCAATCATTACTAAATGAATGTTTTTAGATCATTCAAATCGGATGCTCCGTTCACTCAAAAACTCGATTTCTATTTTCTGCACTCTTTGCTCCGTAACGGCTGGACTTGCCTTTGCCAAAAACTAATCAGCACATCCCTATCAATAGGAATCGAATGTTTTTTGAACCATTCAAATCGGTTGATCCGCGCGCCCGAAAACGTGGACGAAAAATTATATCCATACATACATACACACACACACACATCCATTTTTTCTGAGATATGCCAAAATGTTCAGAAACCTTCAAAGTGTCGAGAAATGTAAAAATTTCCAATTTCGATTTTCGGCCCATTACAATAACTTACCCTACGGGAAGTTAAAAATTGTTGTATCAAAATATCGTCGAATTTTATATCTGTCTCTCATTGACAAGTAAAGGCAAAAACTTATTTCTGTCAATTCCAACACATCTGAATTCTTATATTTTGCATGGGAAGATATCGAGACTTGTGCGCTATTGTTGTATGTTTGCTTGTTACGTAACATGTTCAAACATGCCTTGGAAATATAAATGACGTGTGTAGGCGTGAAGATAAATTAACTGATACAAGTCGTCAGAAAAACGGCCATGTATAAAAATACGTAATGGAATATATACCTATTATATAAGTATTAAAAACATAAGGCATGTATTTTAAATCATCATATCACATGTAATGGTTTCGGTCATAGAGTTGTTCTAATATTTATTTCAAGTCATATTTATACTTAATGATTTAGGTAGTTGCTGAATCGCTTATGAACTAGGGACGTCATACATTTTTTAATAATTTAAACATTGTTACTATTTTGTAGATGTAAAAAACATGAACAAAAAAGCACGTGATTAAAATTCAGATTTTATCTGCACTTTAAATAAATATGCATGTTTGTCGCGATATTTTAGTACATAGGCTTTCAATATATGTGATTTGCAATTGTTTAAAAGAATATATATACAATAAATATTTATTGATTTGCTATAACTTCAATTAACGATTTTTGAAACTATTTAAAAACTTATTTCATTTATGAAGTGAATTTTTGATCATATACACTGTCTGATCAAAAAGTATCGGCGTCTCCACCGTATCTTTGTAGTATACGTGGTTGTAACAATTTACATTGATGTGAAAATCAGTTATCACTTATTTTTATTTAATAATGAAAATATTTAGATGCAAATCCTTTCCCAGAAACAAAATTAGGTTTGATAACATAATTCGCAGAGTTATTTAAATGTAGAAACTGATACCTATTTATCACCAGTAAATTATCGACATAGTCAAGCGAAGCTGGGTATTTGGAGAACATAATCACGATGCTATTCATCATGCTCTCCGCCAAAAATATGATGAATTGTTGATTGGAGCCGATGTTTGAACGAACTCTCTTGATGCGTATCACGTTCTATTAATTACGAAACAACACGGCTCTCAACTCCCTTTGAATAAGTGCGAGTCGAATACTTTCTTCTATCGTCTCTCACCCTTAATTCCAGCAGAGCTGTTAGGCGTAACAAGGTTGGGTAATACAGAAGAACGAAAAGATGAGAATGATTATTCCTAAAAAATCATTAGCCCATTTACAGTTGTTACAATAAGCTAAATTGTTATATATAGAAAAACAGTTATCTTGTATAAATATGAATGCTTTATGCTTAAAATCCAATGGGCTTTAACATACTAGTTTCATTTTTTCTTTTCCTTCCTTTTCTAGACCTAACCTCCGTGCAACGGATGTACATAATATTAAAACAATATTATAAACAATAATTTGTTTATTTCTAATAATAATCGAAGTATTCAATATTCTTCAAAACTTTTCTGTTTTAGCAGGCTGTGCTAAGACCATCATTGCTTCCTTCTATTAATTTTGGCATGTTCGCCTCGGCAAGCGGGGCGAATTCTCTTTCGGGCAGCGGAAACATTTTTCATAAAATTTGCACAATGAATTCGTCTTATTCTGAAAGCTCTTCGGTAGGATCATTTGTCAAGCGTTTAATCCGACTGGCGCGAACGTAACATCTTTTTACTGAAGGTAGGACTAATACTTTGAATATTCTTATTGGACGGCCGTGATATTGTATTATTTTTAGCTTTATATTGTTTCAATTTATAAATAAGTATGTTTTTAATAGTTGAATCACATTTATATTTGCTTTTTTTGATATTCTACATATATTATCTCTAAACAGACTATACCGAACAAATATTCACTAATAAAAACGTGAATATATGTTTTGATCAGCGCCTTTAATATACAAAGATTTTTGAAACAATCCACTAGTTCAAAAATATCCGTATTATTTATTTATATCAATAAATAATTTAGAATATAATAGTTTCATGATACATAACTTTTCATTGTACTTTTATGCCATCAGGCGTTCAGTATGACTCAGCTGTAAAATTTAATTATCTGGTTTTATTAACCATATCTGTCAAATGCACGCACAATTCTGTGCACATTCATGGTACCAAAAATTCACATTAATTATGATGTATGAACTTTTAATTAATTTCGTTTCAAATGCAAAATCTGCGTGTATGATATCCAATTTTGTGTATATACATTTGCAATGAAATATTAAACAAAATTTTATATAAACATTTAATATGAATCGAAAACTGTATTGTCGATTTATTTCTCTGCACTGTTTTCACCTTCATGAGTAACAAACTAAAAACTAATTCTAAAGCAATAGCTTAAATAGTGTACTTCAATTATTAGTTGACAAATTTCATATTAGTATAAAACAATAATGATTTAGCAAATAGATATAAAAAATCATGATTTAGAATAGTAGTGTTACTGATTTATAATAGATAAGACATTCAATACATTAATTTACACTTCTTTCATATTCTTTGGAAAGCAAAACTCCAATTGCATATTACATCTATAATTCTGAAAAAAACGCTCGCAACACTTTGGAATTTATACAGTATTATACAGATCAAGAAAGATTGTAATACATAAATCTATAAAAATGCCTTATGTATCAAAAGTCAATTGAATTCGAGACAAATACCAAAGACGCCTGCACGATGCATTCAGCGACGCAATGGCTCAAAGAAACATGTATGATAAAAATGATATTTGAAGCATCATCTTTCAACTTTTCAATTCAAATCGCAGTCTGTCAAATAGTATTTCCTAATACTCGTATATCACATACAAAAACTACGAGGAAAAGATTGATAAATCGGGTAAAGGAGCAAAAAAAATAATTCGAGTTTAAATCACTCATAAGGTAAACATATTAATCATAGCAACAAAGACTTTTTTTTCCTATTTTTTTTGTTCCAAAACTAACTTGATTGCTCCAATTTTGAAACTAATCTACTTCTATACTAATGTCTTCAAGAAAAATTAAAGGTTTGATTAAATTTTAACTTGAAATATTATAAGCATTGCACGAACAATATCACAAATGTTATTTACTACAAACCTGTTCATATAGTGAAGTATTTGGCAAAATTGTATCAAGTACGAAAACTTATCGTATATCTAGCACAATTCTTTTGAAAATCTTCGTCATTGAAAAACTTGGTAAAAATATCTGCATGGTACAAAAGCGAAAATCACATGTGATATCGTTGGAATTACGTTCGTCGAGGCAACGACATTGTAAGTATGTCAATATTCGAGAACCGACATACCAATGCAGAGATGGAAGTAATTTATCGATATTAGAACAATATGAAATTTATGGTGATAAGCAATGCGAAATATTATTATTCAAAGTAAAATAATGGCGTATAGTTTTTCCTGCAATATTTTAGATTTATAGGTATGTACTTTAAAACTTAATATAATGTATTTAGTAATCTTAGAAATGAGTACTATTAACAAAATTTGTTCATTTTGAATATAAGATATATGTAAAAATACATTTTGTGATAAATAAAAATAATAATAAGTTACCCTGTTACTGTATTCCTTCCTGTACCACAGTCCTATACTAACGCATGCCTATAACACTGACTCTACCTATATATTTCATAATTACAGGCGTTCACAAGTTTAAATAAAGAAGCAAAACTAGTGGGGTGCATGGCATCGTGCCTCAAGGCAAATTGCTGGAACTTCCCGTACCGCAACCAAAAATCTTGGTACGAAACCCAAAAAAAATTACAAAAAATGTACACATTATTTAAAAAAAAATCTCTATAAAACATCTGATAATTTGATGAACATATGTCCAATAAACATCTTTGACTGACAAATTTTAACTTATTTTCATTGAGAGTCCATAACTGCCGGACCTTCTCAAAAATTGAATCAGTACTTCCTCTTGTCAATACAAGTAAAATGTTTTTTGAATTATAACAATCGGACGCTCCGTTCTCTTAAAAACTGGGTTTGCGTTTTTGACACTTTTTGCCCCGTATCTTCGGAACTGCTAGACTTGCCTTCGCCAAACATTAATCAGCATCTCCTTATCAATACTAATCGAATGTTTTTTTAATTATTCAAATCGGTTGATCGGTATTCCCAAAATCGTCCACGAAAATTTGTATCCGCGCGCACACACACACATACATCAATTTTTTCTAAGGTATGGCAAAATATTCAGAAATCTTTGAAACGTAAAGATATATAAAAACTTTCATTTTCGATTTTTTTGCGATTACTATAACTTACCCTACGAAAAGTTCATACATATCGATTATCAACCAACAATTTTAATGTTTGACTGTACTAGCTGCAAGCAAGTGCCACACAAAAGATGCAGACAAAGAACTTTTTGGATGAATCACAAAGACAAGAAAACTAGGATGTTCGGTTCACAAACATCGAACAAAACACTGAACTATATGAAAAAGAATACTAAAATTCCGGAACATTTCCTAACAAAAAAAGGAGGAGACCGATAACTTTGCTAAGCGACCATTTATGACATTGCTAAATGAAATCATAATAATAGCTAAAGGGCATGTATTTATTCATATTTGTTCTAGATTGAAAAAACTATAAGTTATAAATTAAGTAGTCCAGAATTTTTTTTAATATCTTCTATATATATAAAAATAAGTCGGGTTTTCCTTCCTGACGAAATAACTCCAGAACGCACAAACCGATTTCGACAATTTTGCATACGTTGGAAAGATCTCGGGCTCCGCAAGGTTTATAGCTAAGCAAATTAGTGGTGCATGGCATCGTGCCCTAATGCAAATTGCTGGAACTTCACGCACCGTAATTAAAAATTTGAATAATAAAAATAATCAATAACTGTTTTAAATAATTTGAAATAGATTATCTTTCTATATATAAAAATAAGTCCGGTTTTCCTTCCTGATGAAATAACTCCAGAACGCACAAACCGATCTCGACAATTTTGCATTCGTTGGAAAGGTCTCGGGCTCCGCAAGGTTTGTAGCTAAGAAAATTAGTGGTGCATGGCATCGTTCCCTAATGCAAATTGCTGGAACTTCACGCACCGTAATTAAAAATTCGAATAATAAAAATAATCAATAACTGTTTTAAATAATTTCAAATAGATTATCTTCTATATATATAAATAAATAAGTCAGGTTTTCCTTCCTGACGAAATAACTCCAGAACTCACGAACCGATTTCGATAATTTTGCATTCGTTGGAAAGGTCTCGGGCTCCGCAAGGTTTAGGGCTAAGAAAAGTAGTGGTGCATGGCATCGTGCCCTAATGCGAATTGCTGGAACTTCACGCACCGTAATTAAAAATTCGAGTAATAACATTAGTGAGAATTATCAGAATTATGCTTGGTTAAGTCAACGAGCAATTCTTGCCGCAAAGAATAATGATGTACACGCCCTGAATTTCACCATTTAATCAAAAATTGCTGGCAATTTGGTGACATACCAATAATTCTGACTGGTCTTCTGTTTGACTTCAAACGATTGCAATTTCCAGTTCGCAATAACAAGTCGCAAGGCCAATCGCTTAGTGCTTGCGGGATAAATTTCAAATATATTATTTAAAAAATCATTGTTTTCACATGGGCAGTTATACGTTGCCTTTTCACGAGTTGTAAGACCATCCGCTTTGTTTGTGTTAACGTCAGACCAAAAAACAAAAAATGTAGTTTACCAAAGAGCACTTTAATGAAACGGATAATTTGCGGATACAATTTCATTTACTTAGAGAAGTTCAACTAAAAAACACTTCATTTTTGTAATTGTAATAAATTCATTACTGTTGTATAATATAATCAAATTTTTCCTTTTCAAATATAAATGAAACAAAAAATTTCTTCATCTTTCTCACGAAACCATCTGGTGACGAAACGGAGTTCGTCGGGTTTGCTAGTATATATATATATATTCCTTTTATAATTTGAAACGTCGTAAACACAATCAAATATAATAAATTTTTCATATTTCACTAAAATTCATCAAGTTTTACCACTCTATAACTTTTCGTATACTATTTGCGAATGGCGTTCAATAGTAAAGCTAATGTTTGAGTTTTGATTTGCAAATTCTTTTTAGAAATTACACATATTAATTCTTCAGAAATCAAAAAATCTACAAAAATAAAATCGGATTTGTTTGGCGGTTTCAAATCTATCTTCATAACTTTATATTATCAATTAATATACATTTTAAATAAATTATTCATAATATAGCTGACTTGTGATCTTAAAAGTGCGGTATTAGGCGTGGAAATAAACTTGGGTAATGACCGAAAAGGTTTACTGGAAAAGTTCCATTCGTGCACCAGTTTTTCAAGGGGTTTAGTGTGCTGACAATCGCCCTTAATTTTAAGCAGAGGCAGCAATTAAAATAATTTATTCGCCCTAATAGGGTATCAAAGTCGAGTAAGTAATAGATACATAAAATATAAGAGTGCGAATTACAGTATAAATAATCAGTTTAAATTAATCGTATGATTATTAGAGATGAAGTAAAATCAATTCGTAAAATCAATACTTTTTTATTTTTAAGCAATTCAATATAAATATTTTCATGCATAAAAATTATACGCTTTCCATTTGAATCGCAAATGAATAGCAAAAATTGATTGCGGATTTTTTAAACTATATACATGTGCCCAAAGGCTAAATTGGATCAGAAATGCGAGTGAACAGAGCCATGGCCTGGGGCTGATGAGAGACAAAATGCATGTGAGCCCTTGTTCCACAGAGAAATGATGAAATCAAATGGACTCTGTACACGCCCGTCGAAGGATAAATGGTATTCATTGTGACAGCTTTTCGAAAGCCCAAGCTGGGGCACATTAAAGGATGGGTGATCGTAATTTAGAGTCCGAGAAAATTTTTAAGTTGTGTTATGTTCGGGGTAAGTTAAGGAGAACTTTGGTTTATGTTTTGTATCACAGTGTAAAGTTTGAAATAGTAATAAAATATTGGTTCTAATTATTATTCATATTATCTTTTATTTGATGTCTGATATTTGTAATAATACGAACACATGCTTGATCCCCTGATATCAAGCAATAGTAATATCCATTTTTACTTATCACTTCTTTATTTCACTTACTAATATAGGTAAATACATACATCTATTAGATGATTTCTAATAGTTGTATTTATTGTAACTAATAATAAATAGTAACTATTGCTGTTATCTAAATACAGTGTTAAAAAGTAAAGATCGAGCATAACTGCTCATAGAATGAAAGTTTTGAATACTGTTAAAAATGAGAAAAAAAACGAACTTAAATGATGCAAAATAAAAGGATTTCAAAACGTATTAAAAAAATGAAATTTTATATTACTCTAAAGAAATATAGAATATATTTTTCAATAAAACAAATTATCAAGTATTTTACCATTTTACTGATAACCTTGGTTAAATGCGTCAACTTTTGATAAAACTTGCCAACCCACTTTAGTAAAATTTTTTCAAAGAATGGCTTTCAAAGTCAACAGATTTGAAACGAATTAGATTCATATTTAGCCAAAAGTTTTAATTTTTTGTGGCAATTGTGGTATTTTTTACTGTGTTTCTAGAAATGTTATTTACGATTACTGTTTCAAAGATTGAATTAAAGTAAAAGACAATAAAAGAAACACGGTCATAATTTTACCAAAGCTCCAGGCCAGTGGTCGGAAAACCGGGGTAAATTACCCAAATGGGGTAAAAATGAAGTTTTTGGGTTAAAAGGTATGTATTTCTAATTAACATTTAACTGTATTTGCTACGTAGTTGACAGAATGAGGGTAATCTCTCTTCGTCAGGAGGATAATAACAACTTAGACAAAAATATTTTGGGGTAATGATTAAAAAAGTTGCCCAACCGCTGCTCTAAGTTGTACTTGAAAGCTCATAATTTCTAAACAACGTGAGATATTTTTTTTAATGACAGTTAAGGTCAATACTATCACCCCGTTTCGGCTTGACATCAAGATATGGACTTATGGCATAGAATTGTGGGGCTGTGCGAGCATATCCAACATAGTGCTAATGCAATGTGACCAATCGAAAATATTAAAGCAGAATACTGATGCTCCGTGGTTCATTAGCAATAAGAACTTACACGACGACCATCATATTGAATTTACAAAACAGAGTTATACAAATCTACAGTGTCAAACATTTTCATAAACTAGAACATCATACAAACTCTATAGTCACTCAGCTTCTTGAGACACCAATTTTAAGAAGACTGAAGAAGAAGCTGCCCAAAGATAATATGGAGGACCCTTAGAACTACCCACAACCTTATATGAACAGAATAGTAGAATCACTTATTGAAGAGATTCTCTAACTATTAATATAATATTTATCAAATTAATTTATATGTGTTTGAAAGGGCGTGTGTACGTGTGCGAGTGAATGACATAAGCCAAATAGCTCATAGAATTGTCCTGTATTCTGATTGCTATTGAAAATAAAAAATTATAAAAAAGATCTGGGACACTATGCACATATTCAAAAATAGTTCAATTATAATAGAACCTGTTCAAAATTTAAAAAAATTACGTTTCGTTCTCCACATATAAAAAGTACAAATTTATGTGGTGATCGATAAGCACAAATATAGATTTAAACAAGAATTTGTACCTGTAGTATAACTTTTATTAATTTAATAGGGAAATAACTTACGCTCGATGCGTAATAGTACCCAATTCAATATAATATTATATACACTCGAGTTGATACACATACTCCTTGTACTCTATAATGCAAATCTAATCGTCCCATACAACTAATACATTATCAATTTATTGGCCCACTTAATCGAAACATAGTTGCTGACATACGCAAAAGCCCTTTGTGCTTTTCAACACATCCCCATTTCGAGTATGAGTTCACGTACGGCATTACAGTATATCTTGTCTATAGCGGGGGGCCCGGCACCGGGGCGTCGCGTTGCGCCCGGCGGACCCTCGCCTGCCGCCAGCCGCTTGCCGTTCAAATATCGCTTGTTGTACTATGAGTTTCTGAAGTGATGTAGTATGGTCAACCAGGTCCAACAATACACGTACACATCACGTTCGGGAACAGTATCGCCTCTACCAAAGTTAATAATGTTCTCGACATAATGGTAGAAATTCAAACGAAGGTATAAATTCATACGAAAAGTTACCAAAACACGAATACACCCCGTAGATACTTCGAAGTAGGTATGGATTTGATGCTGGTTGTATGATCCGTGAAATATTATTAGAAATCAACGAAAATCTGAATTAATAGTTTGAACTATTATTGTATGGAACTGTAATGTTTTTTAAAAATTACATTGATAAACTATTTAGGAGTCAGAAATCTTTGACTTTGAATTGAAACTTAAATTAAAATTTAGAATGATAATAATTAACTTCCCGTAGGGTAAGTTATAGTAATCACAAAAAAAATCGAAAATGAAAATTCTTATATATTTTTACGTTTCAAACCTTCTGAACATTTTGGCATACCTTAGAAAAAATGGATGTATGTGTATGGGTGAAAAGAAACAAGGGATGTGTGTATGTGTATGCGTGTATGTGTGTGTGTTCGGATAAAATTTTCGTCGACGATTTCGGGAACACGGATGAAGCGATTTGAATAATTCAAAAAACATTCGATTCGTATTGATAGGAGACGTGCTGATTAGTTTTTGGCAAAGGCAGGTCTAGCCGTTAGATATGGGATGGGTGCCAAAAACGATAACTCAGTTTTTAAGAGAACGGAGAGTCTGATTTGAATAATTCAACAAACATTTTACTTGTATTAACAAGATGAAGAACTGATGAAATTTCATGAAAGTAGGTCCAGCGGTTTCGGAGATCTAGTAAAAAAAGTAAAAAAAAATGCCATTTGGCGGTCAAAAATGATCATTAGACATATGCACATCAAATTATCAGATATTTTATAGAGATTTTAACAATAAGTATAAATTTTGTTTACATTCCTATGGATTCTGTACCAGTGTTTATCCGTTAGACGGCGACGCGGCGCTTACGCGCTTTAATAATGCAGTTAGAGCAGAACGATTGCTTTGAAAAAGTTCCGAATTTCCAAATATTTCAAATAAATTTTTCTTCAAAAAGTTTTTTTTTCAAATTTTTATCAAAAATTATAGTTTCTCAAATCTAATTTTTTCTGAGTATTTTTTTTTCAAAAATGTTGATCTTTTTTAAAAAAAAATAATTTTTGGTACGGAAAGTTCCAGCAATTTGCCTTAAGGCACGATGCCATGCGCCCCACTAATTTCCTATCTTATTGATGATATTTCTGTGTTGCATCGTCATATACAAAACTATAATATATATAACTTTAACATATACAAAAAAACAAATACTTTCTTTATTTCTACTATATCCAATAATGTATGTATATGTTAAAGTTAAATATATACAGATATTAAATTGGTAGTATGTGCTCTTTCTGCACTATTATTAAAATATCTTAATTCACAAACGTTTCGAGACTAGATTGGTTTCTTCATCAGTGTAATTTATAATTGATATTAAATGAAATAAGTGATAATTAATGAATGACCTTATGAATTCAATGTCTATATCAATATCATTTATAAACTGCAAATAATGTAAAAACAACCAATTTAAACATTTTTTCCATTCATAATCTTAATTTGAATGTTGATGTAGTTAGGTTTAAAAATCGGGCGTACACATAAATAAAAAATTGTATGAATATTTTTTTTAAATTAAATTAAGATTATATAGTATATCCCACTGAATGAAGACTAGGATGTATGTTGAAACGTATGAATTTCAAACAAATTTTTAAAAATATTTATACAATTTTTTATTTATGTAACGCCCGATTTTTAAACCTAATTGATATATATTATATTAACATCAAATTTAAGATTATAATTGGAAAGAATGTTAAATTAAAATAATTAAATAAAATTAAATACCTAAACTCAACTGTTTCGATATTACTGAAAGTGTGCATTAATTAAGGATAACAACTTTGATAGTATATCCGATATGCTATCAAATTTGTTATCCTTAAATAATGCACACAAACAAGCATGTATATATTTAGTAATATCGAAAATGGTGGATTTAGGATAAAAAAACATTATTATTTAGCCGAACGTATGGATTTCAAATAATTTTTAAAAAAATAATCAAGCCACTTTTTATTGATGTAACGCCCAATCTTTAAACCGAACTAATATATACTGTATATAACAAGGGGATCGATTCACTGTGATGTTTTTATTGAGTTATAAAGTATTAATCATTAATTACATCACAAACTTTAGAATTAATAAGTAACTTAGTAAAGCGAACACAAAACGCGTATAAATTATAATAAACTGAATATTAAAATATTGTACATCACTAAAATAGCTTACTGAAATAATGAATAAATAAATGGATAAGGAATTAATTTACTGCGCCAATAACGTAATTAGACACAATAAGAGTTAATAGTTCAATAATGACATATTACTTTAAATACCGTTTAAACTTAATTAAATGAATACTAAAAGTTGTTAAATACTACTGAACCCAAATTCAATATATCTTTGCAAAATGCATTCCTATTGTTTTTTTTACATCATTCATGAAAAAGATCCATATATATATTGGGTAGACAAGAGTAGATATATTTAACCAAACAACATATTTTTAATTACTATAATGAAAATAAGGGCTTTATATAATATGTGATAAGTTTTTCCGACGTAATGGAAGTCTATTCCTGGGCCCTAAGGGCATCGTGCAAATTAAATTAATGTTTACGTATCCATTACATGGTATACAAGCGACATCGACCTCGTATGTCGAAGAAGGGATCGGTATGTGCTATTTTAACGTATTCATGACATTCAAATTTGTCGACACATCTGCGGATCATCACTTTCGGCTTTAGATAATTTAAAGTATCCATTCAGAAATAGCTTTTTTAAATACTGGATATATAGCACGAAGTGATCAAACTAAAAAAAATTTAAAAAAATGATGTAGATTGCTACATATAAAAGTTGAAACTGCTTCAAGGATATAGAATCAGGTTCAATTCTATCTTTCTATCAACTTATTGTGTAAGTTTCTTGGTGCTTAAGTAACATTTATAACTATTGAATAATACTTATAAGCTTTCCATTATTATTTTCATTTAATGCTATGAAAATACATTCATTGTTCATATTGAGAGAACGGCATGTGGAATAAACTTCTGCGATTCAATCAAATATTTATGATTCATATAAAGACGCGATAGTTCAGAAGTCAAGCAGCAAAGTTGATAACGTACTGTAATTCTAATATAATAATTTCAGAGATAACCATTTCAATAAGACCACATAGGTATATTTTTAAGAACACCGTTAGTAAAATTCTAAATCATGGCTTCAAAATTTTTATTCTTGTAATCTATTTCTCATTTGTAAAGAACTGAATTTTAAAATCAAGAACACATTCAAATTCTTGCAATTTGCTTAATTAGACTAAGTCAAGCTATTCTGTATAAATTGACAATACATACTTAATTATGTTAATATAATTGCATTCGAATAATTAGGGTGTAGGACCAATAACTACACATTCGCAAAACGTTTCCAAAACATACGTAAGCCAAAACGATCCAGAATCTTCTATGCACAAAGACATTGATTTTAGAAAAATTATAAAAATACCATGGATTTATAAGTGCAAAAAAATATACGCAAAATAAGTACAAAATATGTATGGCTTCCAGTCAGATGCCGATTCAGTCAAGTAGATAGATCTATCTACAACCGTTACGGACTTATGCAGATAAAAAAGCATATATAAAAATAATTCAGATATGAAATACTGAGAATGTGGAATATTTTTCAAAAAATATCAATATATGTAAAAATAAAGGTTTTTAAAATATTGGAAAAGATTGAAATTGTTAAAAAATGTGGACTTCCTTCCATTTTATTAAATTCAGAAGTTAATTGTAAAATTAGTATTTCACATCGCTATCATACACGTATTGCAAATATGAAAATATTCAAGAACTTTATACTATCAATATAACTATTATCTGTTAGCTTTGCCCAAACATTTTCATTCATTTTCCATCAATCATTTTAGCAAAGACGAAGTATGACACTGCATTTTGTTTAAGGCAAGATTCTAATTATTTAGGGTTCCGATATTGTATATATATATATATATATATATATATATATATATATATATCTTTATTACAGTCATTAAACAGAATTACCGTTAATGAATTAAATCCGATAGTCTGCAATGTTCTCGCTCGGCAACAAGAAATTCGCATAAATTATTGCACGTCACTTTATATTTTTATATTACATCCGAAACACATACACAAAAAATCTTATTAAGGAGAACTACAATATTACTCATTGGTTTTTGGAAGAAAATTTTTGATCAAATGTTATAAATGCTGGAGAACACAATTGACCTTCACCTGCAAAGTGTATTAGTTCCGATTGTTTGAAAACTTCACATTTTGCACTGGGAAAAATTTGACGAGATATGATCACGAATAGGCACTTTGCACAAAATTCACACAATTCACGTCAATATTGAGACAACGGATAACTTCAACGATGCAATCGATATACTTGAATAACAACGAAACCGGCCGATTGTAATAACCGCACGACTTAGTTCACTGAGATCACGAAATGTCGAGATCAATTTCATAAGGGTATAGAAAATGTACCGGTAGAATAAAAAGACTGAAACAATTTAAAACGAGATAAATAAAACATCACAAAAATGTTGTTTGTATAGTTAAAAATTGTTCAGATCGCTAATTGAAGAGTAAAATATTCTTTTTAAAATAACTCAAGATCACTACAAACATGAGAATCCGTCGTCATCTAAACGTGAATGCACGTTGGGGTTTCACGCGATGGTGCGCGCTCTCGTCTCGGGCACACACAACGTTTGCAGAAAATCCGGCTCGGAGGACTACGGTTCGAGAGGAATACTAACGCCTGCCAGAGTTTCCTAAACCATGAACTAATTTGGAAATTCAACGTAATAACAACATAGAAATTTAACATTGATCAATTTGGATTTGGAATATCATCAATTACATGTTTAAAAAAAATTAACAGACCTGTAAAACATGTTGATTAAATAATAACATTTTACGATGAGATGATGTATAATTAAACCCAAAATTTCGTTCTGCACAAACTCAAATATTGTTTTTATGAAAAAGTAATTCCACGTAACATAGTGATTAAGCAATTGCACTTAAGCATCGTACAATCACAAATTGTTCATATTATAAAAATAGTAATAATTTATGTGTGGAACTACATTTACTAATCCTTTATTAAAATACTGTCGTACATAATTTAGTACAAAATTGAAACCAACGTATATATAAACCACTTATCTAAAAATATTTTTTTATCTAATTACCACAATCAAAATTCGATACATGGCTATATATTTTATCGAACATTTGAGAACGAAAAACACAAAATTAATAATAAATGCATTGGAATTGAACGTACAAGGTCTGAATAAATGGAAACGACTATAAGGATCAGAATATAACTATTTTAAACTTCTTAAGAGGATTTTAGATTAATATGTTATTAATATAAATATAAAGTATCAACAAAAAACTATTTGACAAATATTAAGTATGTACAATATTTTGGCATCAAAAGTGATATTTTGGTCAAGCAATTAAAATTGAATAAATGATCATTACAGATTGATTTAATGCAATCTAAGTTATTCTATTTAATATTTATTGAGACATTTTGTATTATTCCCTATACATTTTTATATATTTACAAATTACTTTTTAACAAAATTTTAAAATTTATATTTAAAATATATTTTTATATCTGTTATAACATACAACTATAGAATAATGTTATCCTCTAACTT
The DNA here is from genome assembly GCF_003426905.1 of Ctenocephalides felis. NCBI lineage: Eukaryota > Metazoa > Arthropoda > Insecta > Siphonaptera > Pulicidae > Ctenocephalides > Ctenocephalides felis. The sequence goes on along the minus strand of NW_020537646.1, from coordinate 14,979,631 downwards.
TCTAGTTAGAAATCTCCAAGTCTTTTAAATAATTATATTATTCACATATTAAAAAAATAAAATTTTCAGAACCTTTGGAGCAAAGATGCGCAAGGGTGCAAATAGTGAAGTGGGGGAAATGGTTGGGTGTAGAATATTCGCGCACACGATAAGCTGGACCAAAATGCGCGCGCAACACGAGGATTCTCAAAATCAGTAAAACAATATTTTCTTTAGTTTAGAAATTAATATTAATACATTGCTAATTATCATACTGGAAACTATAAGATTTGCATTTATAAACAAATTGAGGAAGACCATGATAAAAAAATTTATCGTACAAAAATTTAGGTTATCGATTAAAAACTAAATATCAAATATATTATGCTATATATACATAGTACAATATACTATACTATGTAGTATATTATACTATAGTATATATATATATAGTATATATATATATATATATATATATATATATATATATATTTATAAATATATACTATACAGTATAGGCATAGTATAATATACACATATTATATTTTTGTATATCACATATTTTTTAATAAATATAATAAATATTGTATATCGGTGTAAACATAAATACACAGTTATAAAGAACATTTATCGTAAAGTACCACAAAATAAAGAGTACTAAAGAAACAGATTATAACCTTAATAAGATATCATAACAATATTGAAATAAATAAATATAGAATTAATTTATAATAGTCCCCATGCCTAAAAATGTTGATTAAATTACCTAAAACAGCAGTTCAATATGGAACATTCACATTGTGAAAACAGCCATTTGATGCTGTGAAATAGGTGCACCATCTGTTGGAAAAACAAGCACAGTTGATATTACCAAATTAATATCTTATGATAAAATATAAAATAGTTAATAACGAAACGAATTTACAACTTCAAACCAATGTTTTTATTATTATAATAGGCAATGTTACAACGTTATTGAAATAACATAGCAATGTTTTTGCAAGAACACAACTGAATACTTAAGCAAATTTCATTCTGCAATATATAAAACCTTTCTTATGATAAAATATAAAATAGTTAATAACGAAACGAATTTACAACTTCAAACCAATATGTTTTTATTGGTTACCACAAAATAAAGAGTACTAAAGAAAGAGATATTGAAATAAATAAATATAGAATTAAATTATAATAGTCCCCATGCCTAAAAATGTTGATTATATATATACTATATATATATATATTATATATATATATATATATATATATATATAGTATCAGTATATCACATATTTTTCAATAAATATAATAAATATAATATAATAAATATTCGTATAACACTGTAACAAAGAACATTTATCGTAAAGTACCACAAAATAAAGAGTACTAAAGAAAGAGATATTGAAATAAATAAATATAGAATTAAATTATAATAGTCCCCATGCCTAAAAATGTTGATTATATATATACTATATATATATATATATATATATAAATATATATATATATATATATATATAATATATAGTTTCAGTATATCACATATTTTTCAATAAATATAATAAATATAATATAATAAATATTCGTATAACACTGTAACAAAGAACATTTATCGTAAAGTACCACAAAATAAAGAGTACTAAAGAAAGAGATATTGAAATAAATAAATATAGAATTAAATTATAATAGTCCCCATGCCTAAAAATGTTGATTAAATTACCTAAAACAGCAGTTCAATATGGAACATTCACATTGTGAAAACAGCCATTTGATGCTGTGAAATAGGTGCACCATCTGTTGGAAAAACAAGCACAGTTGATATTACCAAATTAATATCTTATGATAAAATATAAAATAGTTAATAACGAAACGAATTTACAACTTCAAACCAATATGTTTTTATTTTCATAAAAGGCAATGTTACAACGTTATTGAAGTTACATAGCAATGTTTTTGCAAGCACACTACTGAATACTTATGCAAATTTCATTCTGAAATATACAAAACCTTTCGCTTACAAGATACATTTGATAATACAACATTATCGAATAGATATTGTAGAATAAGATCATTTAGGATACTTTTATTTTCTTATTAGATTGTACTAAAGTTGCAGTACACGTAGTGTTATTTGGACTATCCCCTAAAACGTGGAAAATATTATAAAATGATAAACTAATCAATTTAAGTTATTAATTTACCTTCATCTGACTCTGATTCCGCTGATTCCTCTACAATTGCATTGGCGTCATTGTCATTCTCAATCATATTTGTTAGAAAGTTATTTACTTCTTGTTTCATAGTAAGCAAATTGCTGGTGATATTTTTCAAATCAGAATCTACCGGCAAGGACTTTGAAAGCAAGCATTGTTGTTTATTTGTTATTTTTACTACACAATTCGACATTTTAAGAGATTTTACTACAATATTAGCCTTGTTCGAAGTGACATAACCTCAAATAAACAACGCTTGACTTGTGAGTATTTGACAAGCCGAAATTGCCACTCTGATATAAAAATTTGCAAGCAATTATTCCTTAATTTTAGTTTACTTGTAGTGATGGCGACACTGTTTATTTTTCCTTCATTTTAAATAAAAATTAACTACTGGGGTGCATGGCATCGTGCCTTAAGGCAAATTGCTAAAGCTTCCCGTACCGTAATTAAAAATCTTGGTACGGAACCCAAAAAAAATTACACAAAATGTGTACACATTATTAAAATCTCTATAAAATATCTTATAATTTGATGTACATATGTCCAATAAACATTTTTGACCGCCAAAAAAATTTTTTTAACATATTTTTATTGAGAGTCCATAACCGCTGGGCCTGCCTTCCCAAAAATTTAATCAGTTTTTCATCATATTAATACAAGTAAAATGTTACCGTTTTGGCCACTTTTCATCCCGTATCTTCGGAACGGCTAGACCTGCCTTCGCCAAAAACTAATCAGCACGTCTCCTTATCAATACGAATCGATAGTTTTTTGAATAATTGAAATCGGTTGAACCGTGTTCCCGAAATCGTCGACGAAAATTTGTATCCGCACATGCACACACATACATCCATTTTTTCTAAGGATGCCAAAATGTTCAGAAACCGTTAAAACGTAAAGATATATAAAAATTTTCATTTTCGATTTTTTGCGATTACTACAACTTACCCTACGGGAAGTTAAAAAGTGATACAAATCTAAAATTAATTATAAAAACTAAACACTTTACAATTTAGCTACAAACTCACTGGAAATGTGTGCATTTAATGCATGCATTTCTCTTCGAAACAGAACAAACTTTTTCATTTATTAAAATTAATGTTTATAAGTACTGAATCTCAGTCAGGGGCATTGTCTGATGCAAATCATAATATTATATTAGTAAATAATATTATTAATAATGCAATTGCTTGAATGCAAAGAAAATATCTAGTGTAGTAAAAGTATAGTATAGAAGAGTGAACGATGTGATTGGTAAAATTTATTCATATAAAATAATTACACATTTAAACACATTTAAAACTCTTCATAGATATTTAGATTCTCCTCTCGAAAATCGCGTATCCAACAACTGTGCTTTTTTTATTATAGTTTTTTTCTGTGCTTCATCAAATCTATTAACACCTAAATCAATATTGCGATCAAATCTTCTTCGTTCTGAACTCATTCCTGCTTCTTTTTCTTTCTAAAAAGTATTTATAGTAATATTATTATCACCACATAATATTTAAATTGAATAAAAACATTTATTAAAACATTTATAATAGAACAATGATTAGCATTTAAAAGCATTATTCAAGAAGAAAAATGCAATGCATATACAAATTCCTCTTTTCTAGAAGTCATTTAGAAACAATATGCATTTTAATATACCTTTTTCTTTTTCCTCATTTTTCTTTCGTGTATTTCAAGTAAAGATTCATTTCGCTTATGTTTCTTTTTTAATTTCTTCACAATTTTTTCTTGTTGGGTGTCTTTCTCCTGGATTCTTAATCTATCTGCTTCATCTGCAATTCGTCTGCTAGTTTCACTTTCTGTCTCACCTCTTGATTTTGCTTTATTTTGGGGTGTATCAGTCCATATTGATCTATAAGTCAAAATGTTTTATTGTAAGACATTGAATGTAAAATGCATTATTTTTATTAGAAGAGATACCTGTCGCTCATATCTGGACCTTCTCGTGCTCTAAATTTCCGTGGCCCTAAGCCTAAATGTCGGCTTTTTGAATCGGGTAGCTCAATCATCCATTCTTCTCTCAATTTTTCATCAGGTGCATCTGATTCCTTCATCTTATCCATTTTTATTTCAAGAGCTCTTTTTTCTAATTCATAATGTGCTTTTGTCATCTTAGTACTTGATGTTGGCAATGGTCCATAAGTATCATCATCTGAACTAATTTGACCAGAATCTGATATTTCTATAATATTTTTAGTTTCTGTATTTTCTATAGTTTTTCTGAATTCTGGAGGAATCATTGGTCCTATGAGATCCCTAGAACTGGATTCTTGATCATATATATTCTTTTCAGTAGAAGAAAATCTTTTATACATTTCTAGATCATTATCATTATCAGAGGGTGTAAGCTCACCTTCACTTAAATCAAGTTTTTTCTTCTTGTGTTTCTTACTGTGTTTAGGTCGTTTTAATTTTTTTGATTTGTGCTTGAAATCATTTTCATAATTTTTATTTTCGTTACATTCTATCAATTCCAGGCTCAAATCGCTTAATAAATCTGTACTTTTGTCATTTTTATCATTGTCATTGCCACTAGTGCAAGTTTCATTTAAGTCATCTGATTTTTTCATTTTTGTTTTTCCATTTTTTTCATTACAAGTGTCATTTTTCTCTAATATATTATTCTTTGTATTGTATTCAGCCTTTTTTCCACTAGAACTTTTGAGTTTATTGCTTTCAGTTTTATCATTTGATTTGTTTTCATCACTCTCATATTCATATTTACTCTCCTTTGTATTTCTTACATCATCATTGCTTTTTGTGGCCTTTCTCTCATTATCCATGGCATCATCAGTGTGAGTAGATTTTGAGATATTATTATCAGTACGCGCAGCTTTTCTTTCGATTGATGAACTTTTACCTTTACTGTTATCAAGGCTTCTATAGCTTTTATTTTCTTTTCGATCTTTCTCTCTTAATCTGTTTCCTTCAGGTTCTTCCTTTTTATCTAAATCTCTATCTTTTTGAAAATCTCTACTTCTATCTATATCACGACTTCTGTCTGATGTTCGATTTTTATTTGAATCATGACTTTTTCCAGAATCGCGACTTTTGGCTGAATCTCGATATTTATCTACATCACGGTTTTTATCTAAATTTTTATTCTTATCTAAATCTCGACTTCTCTCTGAATTTCGATTTCTATCTGAATCTCGATTTCTTTCCGAATCTCGGTTTCTATCAGAATCTCGATTTCTATCTGAATCTCGTTGCCTATCTAAGTCTCGACCTCGAACACCATCGCGACTTCTATCAGATTCTCGACATCTGTCTGACTTAGTTGAGTCACTTTTATAATGAGATCTAGAGCATTCAAATTTATCTGATTTCCTATCATCGTTATCTCTGTTTCTAGAAGAAATTCTAGACCTGTCATCTCGGCGGTCATATAAGTTATCACGTCTATCTAATCTTGTAGGTGACCGTGATCTTATAGTTGATTTATCATTTACCTGACGAGTAGTTGTAGTTTTAAATCGAATACCAGAGTCTGAATCAGTACTTGAATCAGAAAACATGATAATCTGAAAATAAAAAATATAGATTAAAGATGCACTTTTCCTTTTAATTAACCTGATTATTTTATACTTTAAGTTATTATTTGCATCAGCAATTTAGTAGCACCCTTGGGAATTGCAATTATTATAAGGAAAAAGCACAATAAAACATAAATTAAAACAATCACTGGCTTTTATTTTCAACTAGAATTACAATTTTGTAATAAGCATTACAAAATATTAATTTGACATTATTTTCTATATAAAAGTTTTTAGCAACTTGCGTCCACCGTATTTGATTGATTTTATAAAACCTGCTGTTGCAATTCCTTTTAAAGACTGTGAAATACTTGACTTCCATACTATATTTTTCACGCTATTTTTTACAACTTCTCCACAGTATGGGTCATAAGCAACAGCCCTTAGCACATCTTCTGTGTCTTGTTGAAAATTACCTCTATTCCAGTATCGCACAATTCCTTTTTGAGGATTTTTGGGTAATTGATTTAAATGATGTAGCTTCACTAAAGGGCTTATGTCTTGTCTGATTCTTGCACTTTCTGCTTTATCAGGTGGAAAATCTAAACAAGTTTGAAAAGCCTGAAGCACTGGTTTGTATAGAATTCTGAACTCTTCCATCTGAGGCAAAACTATGTTTCTAACTTTATTTTTATCCTCCCCAAGTAGCATTCGAAAATCACCAGAATAACTTAAATTACATATTGTATAATACAATTCATATTCAGTGAAAAATTCTGGTAACAACAGTAATGCTGCATGAACAGCAGAATGCAAATTCAGATGTAGAGCAGCTTGTAGTTGAGCATTTGATGTCGCTTTCACAACTGTCACTGGTTTATGCATTCGACCAGCTAAATACAAATCACTCCAATCTAATAGATCTGTTACAAGATCCTTGCAACTTATAACGCCATATTTTAACATAATATTTTCATCAGGAATAGGTACGAGTGTATTAAAGTAAACTTTAGCACCAAACTGCTCTTGGAATTTAGCTATGAAATTGTGACCCCAGTATTTTAAAACTGAATAATGACTATTATTCTGAGCGAGGTTGGTTTCATGCCATCGATAAGAGTTATCTACACAAAATATCATATCAATCATAGGCTCTGTTTTATTGTAGCCTATTTGTTTTTTCACACCAGAACCATATCCAAAGCAGAATATCACATTTTGAGGAAACTTCGATAATATTCTGTAATACATTGGTGGAATATTGGTTGTACTTAAATTGACGACTGCAGCACACATTGTTGTTATTTATATAGATAACGTTCGTAATTTTTCGCATGTATTATTTTGTTCTGTAATTAAATTTAAAAATAACCATAGCTTTTCATACGAAACATCGTATGAACAAACAAATCCTAAAACATAGCTTTATTACTCATAACCTATAAATGAACTCACCTTAAAACAATCTTGATATAGTATCAGAATGGTAGAAAAACTGAATTATTTAACTATTCTTTATACCTTTACTTCCAATCATTATACGCTATCTAATTTTGTGTTTATTTTAAGATATACAAACGATAAAAATATATTATTTCATATTAGATTTTTGCATTTCTCAACATGGTTCAATAATTAATTATATTTCGTAAAATGAGTTTTATTTATGTTGCAAAAATAAAATTAATAAAATAGGATAAACGCTTTATTAATATAATATAATAATTGTTAAAATTTGACACTTTAAATTGAGTTAGCAAACATCTACGCTAGACTAATATTTGTTTAAATGCACTGATAAAAGATGTCGCTAGGTAATTTTGTCTGTAAAGAAAAAAAAACTGCTATAAACTATGAAAACCCCTTATCTATGATAAAAACAATTCTCACACATTTATGCTTGCCTTTTGTATTTTCTTTTAGGATTAAGTTATAATCTAATACATTTAGTTTACTCAATTATTAACTTCCCACAGGGCAAGTTATAGTAAAATTGCAAAAAAATCGAAGTATTTTAACGTTCTGGGGCATACCTTAGAAAATTAGAAAAAATTGATATTTGTGTGCGTGTGTGTATGTGTGTGTGCGGATACAAATTTTCGATTTTAATAATGTTTACACATTTTGTGTAAATTTTTTTGGGTTCCGTACCAAGATTTTTAATTACGGTATGGGAAGTTCAGGCATGATGCTATGCACCCCACGCTAAAAAATACTTTTAGACGTTTTGTCAACTGGTGTTTTAATAAAATTTATAATATATTATATTTTACGTATTCATATATAGATATGTACATAATTTTTTAATGTTCTCTAATCACCACAAAATATTCTAAAATATTATACACCAAAGATGAGAGAGAGGTTGAAATCTTTATTACGTGGTGCTGGTAAAAAATTAAAGAAAAATGGAAATATAGTTAATAAAAAACGTTTTGCCCATTTTTCATTGATATTTTATAAAACTTAATTAATTTTAGCAAAGAAAAATGGTTAACATGAAATGTTTCTAATCAGGTTCATGTTTAGAGAAAGATAGGCAAAAATTAAGGCCGAAATAACAACCAGTGCTGCCACCACTGTTTTGAATGTCACATTTAACAATATATTGTTAAATGTGACATTCAAAACATTTTCTTATAAGTAAATGAATAAAATAAAAGAACTTCATATGAATAAAGTAGATTGACTTTTATCTATTGCAATACTAATGTCCATTGATTACGATTCGAAAATATTTTAATAAAATTCGACCTCAATTAATTATATCTCTAACCGGCCTATAACCAATCATAACAAGCAACGTGTCTTACGTTGTTTACTATGAAAATTACCATAAAACTTCTTTTGTTATTTATTATCTAGCATTGTTTGTTCAAGTAATATACTATCTTCAGAAAATATACCAATAAAAAAATGAACTATTATTTTATATTAGTAATATTATGTTTAATGCAAACTTTAGCAAAATGCCAAATAAATCTTGGTGAATTAAAATGCTTAGGTAAGTTTGTTGTTTTAATCTAAAATAAAAATAAGAAAAATAAATACATTATTTATTTACTGTTTTTAGTATGTCAAGCTACAGTAGATGAATTATTGGATGATATAGCCTCGGTAGATCCAAATAAAAAAGTAAATGTAGGAAACTTTCGATTGGATGGTTCTGGAAATGCAAATTCACAAACAATACCATATACAAAATCTGAAGTTTATTTATCCGACTTACTGGATTCTATTTGTATGTCATTTCATTGTTTAGACTCGTTTTCATATATATATATATATATATATATATATATATATATATATATATATATATTCCTTATCTACATGTATATTATTATAATTTACATGTTCAAGGTAATAAGATGGACGATTATGTTCGTGCAGTAACGAAAACAACAAAGCAATTAACTCTTCTGAGAATTGTGTCGAAGGATGGAAAAATGAATCCAAAGATGTCTGAAGTGGATGTAGTGCAAGATGGAGATTTGAATAAAAGCTTGAAATTTTATGTATGTATTGCTATAAATTCTAGACTTCTATCATATTTAATAAGGATTTAATTTATATTTAATATTCTTGAATATAGTGTGAAGGTATTCTTGGTGATAACGAAGATGAAATAATACAGTTTCTGGTTCATAGCACAGATAATTTACACAATAAGGTATGAATAAACAATAATAGTTTAAACATTCATTACATTTGTTCATTAAATTACAGGTATGCAATGAGTTGACTTCCTTGTGTGGTGAAGATGAAATAGATAATGAAATTATCCATGGAGAGCTTTAATATATTATTGTAAACAAACTTTAAATATGAAATGTGATTAAAAATTATTCTTCCTATTCATATAAATATAAATATTTATTTTACTTATTAGAATATTGCATTTTAATATTGTACCAAGTTTAGCTCCTCAAATAGCAATATTGATACAAATGTATGAATTGAAAATGATGGATATTAAGAAAAATTGTTAAAAATGTTGTCCAGTTCATTTAAATTTGGTTTCAAAATATATTTAGCAAACTAGGAAGTTTTTTTTGTTGAACATTAAAAACAAGTTTCAATTCAAGTAAAATATATTTAAATATAAAGAATTTTGCACCAAATTATTAATTATAAAGCTAAAATATTATGCATTAATAAATTATTACCGAGTATAGAAGTGTAAATAATAACAATATAAATATCAAGATTTTTAAATTAAATATGTCTATAAACTTTGTTTAATTATGTTATTGCAGTTACTGCAAAAATGTTAGAGTTCTAGCATTCAGATGAATCTACATCTGAAGATGGTGTTTTCTTATTTCTGGTCAGCCTATCAAGTTCAGCTGCAGCATCTGACCTTAAGCCTGCTTGTTGATCATGACTCAACTCTGATCCACTCATATTTAAATTAACTTTGGGAGAATTCAATGGAGTGGGAGCTTTTTTATGTAATAAAGAGTTAAAAAAGTTTGCCAGAACACCCTCACCACCTGGGGTGCCGGGCACCATTTTTACACCGTCCATTTTTTTAGGCGATTGTACAGCAGTTGAAGGTGTTCTAGGAGCTGTAAGACTAACTGATGGTCTTAAAGGTGACTCAGAGCCTCTCAAAGTACTTCCCCCTGGACCCAGTGGTAGATTAGATACTCCATTACTTTGAAGAAGATTTTGTTGACGAGCCAAAAATACTTGTTCATCTTCTGCTACTATTTCATTTTCCCTACTAGTTACAGACTTTCTTGTAGCTGGCTGTGCTATGATTTCTGAATATTCATCATCTGGTTTACAAGTATGCAAGTTTTCATGCAAAATACTTATTTTTTTCAAATTATCCCAACCGGCTGGAATTAAAACAGCATCCTTTTCAACTACTAAAGCAGGAGTTCTGAATGGAAAGCCATAAATTCTATGAGTCAAATATTTGTACAATAAATCACAATTTTTGTCTTCTTTAGCTGAAGTGTAAAATAAAGCAGCTCCATGTTCTAAGCAAAATCGACGAATCCATTGTTGCATAAAATCCCAATGTTCATCCCTATAGTCTAATTCCTTCTCCAAAGTGGTCATATAATCAGTTTTTGTAACAACCACTACAATTTCGAGACCTAAATTTGTTAATAGAGCACCTTCTGTCAAAGTATCATCTGAATCATCCAAATCAGAAATGCTACTTCTACTCATATCTCTTTTTGGTAACCTTTTGACTGGGCTGCCTGGGTCCAATTCATCACCTGGTTCACAATAACCCTGCCAGCAATGTACAAGTTGATTGTGGGCTAATTCTCTCTGTTCTTTAGTCAAATCCAAATTTTTTATATGATTCTTAAGAATCTCTGTCCAATGTTCCAGTTGTTCTTTCCAACCCCATGGAGCTGTCATTGATACAGTTAGAATTACCAAAGTGTGTTCAAAGGTTTCCTCCGATAAAGAAAATTTTAATAAATTGGTATGCCCAGCATCACCATCTAGAACCCAAACAGATAATCTTGTGTGGTCATCTCTGTATTCATCCCTGACATCGATATAGGCATACTCTAGACCTGATCCTTTCTTTGGATCTTCTACTCCTTGCAATTTGGCAACTAGAGTAGTTTTACCACTTTCATTATTGCCCAGTACTAATACATTCTTACAACTTGGTAATTTGGTGCTGCCTTGTTGTTGGACTTCACTCAATATAGATGTCCAAAGATTTTCCTGCACATCGTTGTCCTTCTTCTTAGTTATTAACGAACTGGTTGACGAAGAAACCATTGTAAAATTGTGGAGGTATTAAACATTAATCAAAATAATTAATTGGGTAACACCCAACAGTGCGAAAGCGACTTGAGCAAATCTGATTCGCTTATTTGACGTTTCCAGAAACACAAGTACAATGTGAAGTTTGCGGTAAAAACACTACTTAATCATAGATATAATAGACTTACCTGGATATGTAAATACATATGACATAAATACATAAATATTTATAGTAAAAGTTCCAAGATAAACTTACCTTTCTTTTTATATCCGGAGCTCTACAGGTAGCAGTTGTCTTGGAAGGAATAATTCCATTTCGGATTTTATGGTACAAAAAATTGATGAACATATGTCTATTAATTTCCACAGGTAAATCAGCTAAACACTAAAAGATATTTTAAATGAGCTATAATTTATTTGTTAAACATATATAATAAATATAAACCCATTTTAAAGAGAATGTGTATTAATTTATTACAAATAAGTATCACATAAGTATGGAGCAAAATGCACAATTATATAATAAATCCATAAATTATTAACTCAACCTAAATTTTGTACTTAATAGTAGATTAAATTCACCATATTCTAAATAATTACTTCCCAAAAACGGAATAAAAAATGCTCTAAAAAGTGAATGTGATTTTTGATTATTTAAGAATGGGAAGCTTTTCAATACATTCCAATCTTTAGTATTTAATGCATAATTTGGCTCCAAATCAGAATCTGTTTCAGTATTCAAATCTAGCAAGAAATGACATTTGTTTATATCGAAATATAATTCTGTAGCTTCTTGATTTTTATCATTAAAATATGAATGAATTATTTTAGTACCGTTATATTCCTCAGAGTAGTATGCTGGCAACATACCATCAAATTTTGATTTTAAAAAACGCAATTTGAAATTTTTATTTGGAAAGAAAAAGCTTGTTGGATACCTATACCAGTCCTTACCAACACATAGATTATATGTTATATCAGATTTCAAATTGTAGTCATTTGGTAAACGATTAATTTCCATCATCAAATCCATTGGAGCATGGTAGCTATTAAATAAAGTCAGAATTCTAGAAATACCTATAAAAATATGAGAATTACAAACAATATCTAATTAATATTAGAATATATATGAAATAATTTTACCTATCAAGCTTGTCAATAAAATAACTCCGATTGTCATAAAATTAGTATATTCCAAATAATGGCCAAATGACTTAGAAGTTTTTGCTATAGCGCATAAGAATCGATACCATAATTTTTGAATGCCATCAACACTAATTGCACCACATAAAGAAATTAATGGATATATTGGAAAGAGAAATCTTTCCTCTTTATGTGGTTGCGCAAAGAATATCATTAACCATATAAATAATGGCCCTAAACTGAGATAATGAGGCACACAAAGAGTTGATGACACTTTTGCAGGCACTAGGAAGTAGGCATAAATTAATATTAATGGAGCAAGCAATGCTAAGACCTACAAAAAAAATTATTAACATTTTTCTACTATACTTTCATATTGTATCAGAACATGAAATTTCAAAGCAATTGCTTCAAAATATTTTGTTTCACACATTGTAAAACCAATAGATAAAAATTCTTACTAAGTAAACAAAAATTGAACTTACCCATATGAAATTAAAATTTAAAAATCCATTTATAATGTAATATGAAAACGGCTCAACACCATATAAATTAGGTCCATGAGATGTAAATACATTATAAAATATAATGTTAAAAGGTGCAATCATTAAACGACCATAATAATGTGAATCTATTGCTATCATAGGTAATATTACAATAATCCCTGACACAATAGCATACTTCATAAATTCTTTAAGCATTCCTTGTCGTATAACCATATCAACTACTATTGGCAATCCAAGTACAGCAGTAAATGGCCAACCTGATTAGAATTTAATGCATTAAAATCAGAATGATTTTTATAATCCTATATGATTTGGCTCAAAATATATGCTAATATACATTTCTTCAGCCTTGTTAGTGCAATGTTCCATTGTAAAATTTCAATTACCTATTAATGATGCAACAGCTATACTAAAGACAGCTATTTTGAATTGCCTATGCCACCAACAAGCCATGGCCAAATTCACTAGATACATTGAAAAAGTGCTTGGAAGAAATGCTGTACTTGATATAAACATTCCTGCACTAAACAATTGGAAACAAAGCCAAAGCCTTGATACATGTACTCCAAATTCACGAGAAACTGCCCTTAAAATGTATTAAACCAGTAAGATTTTAAGAACTACCGAAATTTACAAATAAAAAACTCACTTATAAAAGTAAACTTCAGTCAGAGCACAAACGAATCCAAAAATACATCTCAGCAAATAAAAAATTAACATAGGATTTGGTTTGAATAATTTTTCATACAGCCAAGCTGGCATCCCACACAACAATAAATAAAAATAGGATCTCAATCCAAACTCTGGGCTGTATTCCCATGTCTGTAGACCTCGTCCAAAGAGTAGATAATGTGTAGGCTCCCAATAATTAAAAGTTTCATCGCAATCTGATATATTTGACCATATCGCTGCACAAAATCGAGCAGAGAGAAGTGCTTTAAATGCAGTGCTTACTTCAGGATAAAGAATAGCTTGCTGAATATTTGCATCTGATGAATCCCTGGAAAAATAAATACAACTAAAGTAAGGCGTATACAACAAAAACATTTTATATCTTTTATAAATGTATATCTTCAAATTCTGAAACCACTATAAAAGGAAACTTATGAACATTGTGTTTGAAAGCACATCAATTAAAGAATATCTTGGGTTGGCTTTTTAAAATATTCATTTCCAAATACAATTTTAATGGAAAAAATCAATACTTTATTTGCACTCTGCCGGATTTTCTGCTTAACTTCTTAGGTTCCTTTTTCTTGTTCTTTTCATTTTTATTTTGCATTAAAGTCCTTTGTTTAACAGTCGGTGCCATTTCTTAGCACTAAAATAATAAAAATTAAAATTTATCTATAATTACATATTTGAACCTTATTTTTAAGGTTATCAGTCGTCAAATCACAGATGTTGAGAAGTTTGCTGCAAACCATTACACCATTTTCCTTATCTATGCATAATTTATTAATGCACATTTAAAAAATGTGAATGTTCTGATTGTGATCAGAAATTACACAATTTTAATAAATTCATTGTCAAATTAAAATTTTAAGACCTTGAGTAACTTATTCATTAAATGTTAATTGAAATCAGTAGGAATTAGTAAACCTTAAATAAACTTAGTAAGAATTTTCTGTTTTGTTTAGTAATAAATTTTACCTTTGAATAAATATATATTTATTTAAAATATAAATAATGCATAAAATGTAATCTTCCCTGCAATTTAAAAGAGTAATCAAAAAGCAAATTTCGTTTTTTTATTTTATTTTCATTATAAATGTACACACATGATCTAATCATCCTTCTTTGAATCTGTCTTTCCACCACGTATTCTACCAGTACGTCTTGCAGCAATAAGACCAATCTTACGACCAGCAGATGTTCCTCTCTTAACAGTAGATGCTTTACCAATATGTTGATGGTTACCACCTCCGTGAGGATGCTCAACAGGGTTCATAGCAACACCACGAACCTTAGGCCAGCAGTTCCTCTTAACCTTGTATTTGTGGTATGCTCTACCAGCTTTCAAAATAGGTTTGTCGATACGTCCACCACCAGACACAATACCAACCATAGCACGATTGTTAGAAGGCATAACCTTTTTAGCTCCAGATGGAAGCTTGACACGAGTCTTTTTAGTGTCCGGGTTGTGAGCAATAACAGTAGCGTAGTTTCCAGAAGCACGGGCTAGCCGACCTCGGTCACCAGTTTTCTCCTCTAAGTTGCATACAATGGTTCCTTCTGGCATAGCACCAACTGGCATTACATTTCCTAAAAAATATTTTTGTAGTGATTTAGAGTAGTTCCATTATAGGGAATGTTCTTGTCTAACTATTCACACATACCTATTTGTAGATTAGCTTTTTTACCGCAGTACACAAACTGTCCTGTGTACATACCCTCAGGTGCAATGAACAATTCTTTTCTGGTCTTGAACTTGTATGGATCACGGAAGTGAACCATAGCTAAGGGAGCTCCACGACCAGGGTCATGGATAATATCCTGGAATGTTTAACAAATGATGTAAAAAAAGTATTAAGAAAAATAAATTAATTTAACAAAAAATAATCATCAGAAAGAGCCTCTTTGTTATTCATGTATTCTCATAGTAGGTAAGTGATAAACATCATTTAGTTAATAAAATGATAGATTCATCAATAAAAGCATACCTTGACAACACCTTTGATATAACCGTGTCTCTCAGCGAAATCAAGTGAACGAAGTTTAGGTGCCCCTTTCCTTTTCTTTGTATGGGCCACGAAGACGGAGCCCGCACCTTTTCTTTGAGCTCTGATTACACGCCCCATTTTAGACTAAGGGCTGCAATAGAAAAAAAATCTATCAGAGCGTGTAAGCACACCACATCGAAAAATATACTATAAAACAATACGAGAATCAAAAAATCATAGTAACTATTAAAGTACACATAACAAAAAACACATAACACTACTCAGCTTGTTTCGATGGCTTTTAAATATAAAGATTTTAAAGGATAATATACTGATGTAACCTACCAATTCCGCATACGTGAAAGAAGCTGACAAAAAAGAATTATTTTAGGCCAAGCATGGAATAAAGTACACACAACTTCATGCGCGATAATAACATTCAATACCTCTATGTTGGTACTTCTTAATCATTTGTTAGGGAGAGACGTACAGCGTGGAATTTTTAAAAACAAATATTCTTTATTTTATACTCAATTTTCTAACAGCAATGGCACTTGCGCCATTAAATACTATCAACTAATAAATTAATATGATATATATAGGGCCTTCATTTTTCTTGAAAAAATATTTATTAAATTTTTCTTTTTTTCTAATTAAGTATATTCATGCATACAGATTTATTCGTTTATCTATGGCTTATTCATATAATTATATACATTTATATGTTTAAGTTCACAGAAATCAAGAGCAAATAAAATTAAATGAACAAAATATGTATAAATACAATGCATTGCATACAAATTCCAAGCGAACCAACTACAAATAAGCCCGTCTAGTACTACATGAATGTATATATATTTTATATTTATATATATTCAATTTTCCGAATCAAGAGCAACAAATTGTGGTTTTATTTTCAAATAAAATATTCAAAATGTTAATTTTGAAATTAGGAACAAACAACATTTTTTTTAATAAACTTTATTATTATTATATACACAAACATATAATAGTTTGCCTCATAGTCAGTATAAATGTATTACATATTGTGACGGTATAAATATATTTTTTATGGACTATGATATACATACGGAATATGAATAACATACATTTCATAAAACTGATGTGTATGTTTTTTATATAAATTATGGGCTTAATTTTGATCATCCCTTTTGTTCAGTATGTGCTGATGATAGTTCACTTTTTTCATTAAATTATATATATTATGTACTTTTAAAATACATATCATAAGTCCTATTTCTACAATTTAATTCAATGATGTTGATTGTGTTAAAATTGATAATAAAAATTGAATACAATCAATATAATAAAAGACAAAAACACAGAAAAGAAATAAAATAAATGTTGAATATAAAAGTGGATATATATATATATATTTATATGATGTATTGATTACATAATTCATGCTCTAAAATTATATAAAGAGCAAACTATATCAGAATTTCAAATACTTTTTGAATACATATGTATTATTAACAAACATAGACAGTCTTATTGCACTATTTTAAAATAATAAATGTAATCACTTCCTTAGGAATAAATATAAGGTATATTTAGATCAGTTAAATCCAATTAAATGTTTAAAAAACTATTTGAAAATTGTAATTTTGTAGATTGTCTTACTTCATATCTGCTTAATAATAAAAATGGCGGCTATTGCATAAACTAAAGGTATAAAATACAATAATATACAAATATGATTATTATGACATTGCATAAAAATTTTGATTCGTTTAGAGTTAATTGATGCATAAGCTCATATGTTTATAAATGCAGAACAATGCATATAAAAACTCTTTTATTTCAATATTACCAAAATATGAACTTTAAATACATGAGATTAACATTAACATTAACATATTTCTAAAGTGTTTCAACCACAATTTTACTGGCATCTTGCAGTATATTTTTAATGAAAAAGTATAAAAAGTATTATATTTATATAAACATACGAACATAGCTAGATCATTGCTTAACTACATGTCATAAGTTTTGAAAAAGAATAGAGTTTGTGCTATGCAATACTGCTAATAATCCGTTTCACAATTATAATTCTTTATATATTAAATACAAACTTACATATTTTACATGAGATGACATGTAAAAAATATAATATATTTTGGTTCCATCTAATATTTAAAAGTGAACAGCATATCCTTAATAATTTATAAAAAGTTACATTGAAAAAAATGCATAACAAATGCTAAAATAATTTTACTTAGTACCACATAATGACTAATTTTTACATATACATTAAAATACAGTAAATCAGCCACAATTAAAATATAATAAACATTGTGGCATGAAATAAATATGGGCTCTGAAAATTAAAAGTGTGTATGCCAAACATATAAAGAATTAGTTATCAATAATTCAAATTTTGAATGATAAATCTTCTGGTTAATACAAATATTTAAACTACAGGCATATTTTAATTTTACACATCACACAGGTAATTTAACAAAATAATGTTTCGTCAAATAAAAAGGATTAAATTTTTCTACAGATATGTAAGAAAATAGTTAAGTCCAAAGAATATATATGTAAAAAGTTTGCAAACAAATAATTTAACACTATTTTTTATAAATATAAATAACAATTTTGGCTTTTGTATTCACAAATAATCGTTTGAAATATAGGATCATGGAAATGAGTATTTACAAAAATCCTTTTACAATGAGATTTTAATCACCACCATAATATTTCAGGTGTTCTTTATCAAACCAATGTAAGGAGAATTTTTCAAATTTATGACAATTTATTTATAAGAAAAATGAAATGTCATAAACTTTTGTAATTATCCTTCTGGTTTATAAAAATAAATTTACACAAAGTACAGCTGAAATTTGTTATAGTATACATAACTCATTTAGGATTTTGGATTAAAATTACTATACAGTTCTTAATGTTATCTACCAATTAGCCATACCTGGTTTATTTAGAGTCATGAAATAAATCTGACATGATGATCCACCTTTCGCAGAGCTAAAGAACACTTTATCATTACGCTCACATAAGAACTTAAGTCTTTGTGCTTTTTTATGCATAAAAACTCCATCAAGATGACCTGACTCAACTGAACGAATTTCAATTGCTTTGTTACCCCATCCCATGATCTGTCCAGTTCCAATGTAAGCCACAGATGTTGGCATTTCGCCCCACTGCATAAAAAAATTTAATTTTTCATAAAATAATTTAATATAAGAAAAGACTTATAGATGTATGTTACAACATGACTAAAAAAATTAAGTATTTTTAAAATAACTCATGTACTATTATAACATATCTAAGTTATGGTTATATTTTATCAAGATGAGAATTATTGAAGAGGATTGGATTCAAATCTAGATGATAATGCTAATTTATTGTTCAAGTATTACCTGAAGCACAATATTCTTAGACACTCGACCATAAGTATTAACATAAACTCCTTCATTATCATAACATAAAAGCAATTGAATTCCATTGGAATTAGGTAGAGGTACAATGCAATGAGGTGAAATTGCTCCCTGCGTCTGAAAAGTAATTAAAATTAAATAATGTTTATTTGTTTGTTTGTTTTTTTTTTATAAATTTCAATGGTTTAATATATATGGATACTCACATGTTTGGGCAAATATATATCATACACAGAAGCACTATCGAGATCAACAGCATGAAATCCATCAGCACTTCCATAAATAACTTTTAACCTAGTACCATCCTCAACTGTTAAATCAACTAACAAAGGCCGATGTACAAGTTCTTTGAAATTTTTAAATGCCATGAATTTATGATATGGTTTAGGAGCCCAAGCATATATTTCTATAGAATCTTTTAATGCAATCACTAAAAATTTGATGCGCTCATATTTCACAATCTTGAAATGAACTGCACCTTGTAACTCTCCCACATTTATCCAACCATTTCTTCTTTCAACTTGCTGAAATAAAATGCAATAATATTTAGCTATTATTTACAATTTTATCATTCATTTAATTACAAACATCTACTTACATCTGATTGTCCATCAGTTCTAAGTATTTTAGACTTGAGCCATGATAAATAATAGACTCTTACGCGGTTTTTCTTGCCTGAAATAGTAACCAATATGTTTTGACCCTCCAATACTTCCATTTGTTGGAAACGTCTTCTAGATATTAATTGATAAACTTTTCCTTGACCAGATCTATCCAATAACATTAGACCATTTTCAGTTCCTATGAGAAGATTCACACCTGAAATATGAAAATAAAAAATTATTACAGGACCTGAATTTAATTGACATAGAAAAATAATTTTGTAAAATGATATAAATTCATAAAACATATATTATAAATTAATATATATAAAGTTAAGATTTTATTAGAACTCAAATTTTGTGAACCAGTGATTAGATAAGAAATGAATATTGCATTATTAGAAATGCAATAAATATGTGTGATGAACAATGATAAAATAATATAGTAATAAAAATTTATAATTTCAAATTTATATCAGGTACAAAAATGCACAAAAATCATTTTTCTTCCACTCACCCCACAATGCTGCACAAAGTATTTCACTATTAAACCTCTTCTTATACTTTCGTATCTCTGGTGTGTCTGATGACATATCATGCGACGTAGGCGTTACGTTTACATTAACATGGCTTTCTCGCCTGCTAGGTCCTGATCCGGCCCCAAATCCAAATGTTAAAAAGCTCCTCTGTTTCTGTTGTAAAGCGAGCGAATAAGGTGGTAATTGACCATGAGATAAAGGAGTTGTAGGACAATGATCAGGAGAAGTGATAGCCGAAAGAACGGATTGAGCCAGAGCGCTCGTTGGAGTGGAAGGATTTGATGAATACTGGATTGATCGAGAAGGAGTGGAATGCGCGGAACTGACTGCTTGACAATACTGAAAAATAATTGTTGAAAATGCATCATTATAAAAAATTAAGAGATATATTATGTATTTATAAAGTTTTTAATGTTATGTGCCTCATACCCAAATTTCAATTGTACAGAGCAGAAGGCAGTACATATCGCAAGAGCGTCGACTCTATGTTATAATAGTGTCGTACTTTACTGTTTACTTTCAATGAATTGTGCATAACAAAATGACCTATTAATATTTGTTTTTCCTTCGAATTAAACTTTTTATCAATATCGACATATGTTCTATCATTACATAAATGTTTATAAACATTCAACACCTTTAAAATATTACCGGTTGATAATACATGCAAATATTTATTATTTAAAACTCTAATTGCATTTAAAAATGCAATCCATAAATCATAAAGATGCATTTATTCATGCATTTTACAATTTACAATATCTCTAAAAAAACTTTTCATTGGAAATCGAAATAATATGTACAAAATTTATTTTATACCCTACGATTACTATATCAAATCACATTGACTAATAAGAATTGCAAATTTTGACCACATGAAACATTAAAATAATGCCAAATATAACACATGATAATGACAAGTTTAGACAAAGCATGCTGTGAATAAACTACTCCCAAATAATAATTAATAAGAAATATATTTAACACATGTTTCAAGTGTATATTCTGAAATCAAGAATGTAGCAGTATAACATTTGAAGTAGCCCACATACTCGAAAGTAGAATATGGCATGCTAAATTACGATTTTGCCTCATTAAACTTTTTCCAGGAGTATGTATTTGGTTAGGACATGCTGGTGTTGGTGATTAATAAAATACTTCTTATAGTTAAAAGTAACATCCATAGAACGGTAAAAATCTTATTTATTTTCAACAAACAAGAAATATAGTTCAGTTAAAAAACAAAAAGAATTAATAATAGTAATTTAACGAACCACGTGGATGAATAATAAATAAAAAAAAATATTAGTAAGTGGCACATAGCCTTGACTTAATCTGAAACACGACACCAAATGAACCAAACCGCCTAACTCAATATTTGCAAGGAATATAATATACAAAGATCATGTATGAGTGTGATGTGTGTATATATATATAAGTATGAGTGTGATATATAAGTAATATATACATAGTTTGTGTAAGTTTGGAAATAAGATTAACTGTGAGAGGTAATTTTTAAATCAATTGCATAACAATTATTTTGATAAATAAATTTGTTATAAGCGTACATGAAGAATTAGAACTGATATAGAATAACAATAAATGATAAAATGTAATGAAGCCAAAATAATGCGCACAATCGAACCAAAGAATGTACACCATAAGTACATGATTAGAAAAATGTATTCATTGGAAGAATTTGTCTAAAATATACATAATGCAGAAAACAGCCATTAGAACGAAAAAGTGAAGAACTACAATACACAAAACAATCGGTTGCAATAATTTAGTGACACATACTTACTGAAATTATTATATTTACGCATAGCCCAGAGCCTTTTTAACACTTTTCCGCAATCTCTCGACAACCGGGACGATTTTTCGCGTGTTTTTTGATATTGCATTTTGATTTGATTTGAGTTGGTGGATTGATATTTGCAGGGTGGTGATTGTTGGCGAACCACACACAAAAAATAGAGAAAGACACAAATGTATGAGACATTAGTTGTACATATTTTATGAAATACTGAATCTTATAGTAGTATACGTCAAAGACACCGAATGATATCATGATATCATATTTAGGAAAACACAATATAGCAGATGAAGCAGGAAGTGACATTGGAAATAAGCCTACTTATGAATATTTTATAATAATTCACCTTATCACAAGTGTGTATGACCTAAAAGTTTGTTAATCACAACTAAAAGCTACAATAACAGAATGGAGAAATTATGTACGCTCTAACAGCATATATCACAAAACCCTAGTTTAAATAGTTTTATGGCATATTTGTATAAATTCATTTCAAATTAATGTTCAAGTTTTATAAAGGAACTACTTGGAGGATTTACATTATCTAAAACCTTACTACTATATATAAAGCCAAATAAATTGCCTGATAAGACAACTAAATCTATTCAAAGATTCTTATACTTAATAAATTATTGAATGAAATATCTTGCTCTAAAAATATACTCCAAACATATCTACTTTTTTGCGTAAGATGTTTGCAAAAACATACTTCCACAAATAAAATAATTTATATTAATTTTGTTGGAAACTAAATAATTATTATTCTAATAGTTTTTATGTTTATTTTAACTTTCCATGTTTTAATTTCTACATGAATCTAATATTTTATAATTTGCTGTGTACAATAATAGAATAGTCGTAAGGAAAACTATAAAGAATAATAATACATGAATGAGATACTCTACTACTATACTTATCACACGCATTTCTCAATTACGCACCTATAATGAATTCTCATTTCAAACGCTTATGATGAAATTTAACAATCGGTTACATTATCACCAGCAAAATTGTATCACAAAAAAAAAAAAATTTATAAAATGTCATTATGTAGAAAAAGTGGCACACATAATTCATATTACTGATGAATGTATCAAATCAAGCACATCTTCTCAATTTTGTTAAATATACTAATTAAATAATTATTTTACTGACACTAAATGAATATAATTATAAGAGACGCAATAAATATGAAAATGCACAAAGTTCATAGAACGTACCTCTTCACTAGAAGACTTGTCATGTCTTGAAGGTGGGGTAGCCGGTGAGGCCTGACTAACGAGATCTGGAAGAACGCCACTTGTCCTAGTACCCGGCGTGCCTAAGCCACTGGATTCACCACGATTCTAAAAGGAATCAGTAAGAAAAATAAAAGTAAGTTATTTTTTACAATCATTAAAACACTAGCAGTTTAGAATTATGCAATGATAAGAAGTGTTGAAGAATTGGAATTGAAACGAATTAAGTTTACTTGAAAAATTATGTTAACAAATATATGGTCCAAATAACAATATGAAAGAACATTTACCATTTAAGTTTAACAATAAGACATTGAATTATATTAATATGGCATTTGCATCCACATATATAATACTTGCATAAATAATCGATCACAAAACAATTTAAACCAGTAACTGAACTGGCTTGAACAGTACTTTCATATTTATTAAAAATATGAAAAAAAATCAATTTGCATTATTATAGTTCAATCTTATTAATTATTATGTATCTAGCAAGTATAATAATGTGACTAAATTACTCACAAAAATATTCATAGAAATATTGAGTGTAGTAATTTTAATTAATTTTGACCTATTATATTTTATCCCCAAGCTATGAAGAAGCGGAAATTATAGTTATTTCTACACATTAATACACACATAATATGATTATATAATAATTTGTTATTCTAGATCCAACACGTGCAATAATTAGAAAATATTGCAACTATTTAGTCTATGTTAATATTTTAATATATAATTAACTTTATATTTATTTAAATAAGATATTTATATTATATATAATACAGCTTATAAGTTCTACTAATTACACACTAACAATAAGTAATTTTAAACTGTATTATAAGTATATGATGATAATACCAAAAATATTGTGTGGTCTCCTAGGCATGATCTGCTATTTGATAAATATGAATGTAACGATAAGAGAAGGATGACATAATAGGAATGAATACAGTTGATGCACAGGAAACTTTACTAGTCGGATGTTGCATTTGAATATACAGCACAATGCAGTTTTGTAGTGTTTTCTAATATCTTGCATATTTCCATGCACACGATGTTTCAGCACTGATCATTTGACAAGTTTGAAGTTTAATTATTTTTTCACTTCTTATTATCAAATATGAACGAGCTGCATGAGATGACTGTAGAGTAGTAGCAAACTTCCATGCTCAAATCATATTTTATATTTTTATGCCAAAATTATATTTCGTGCTTTGCACTTTCTGTCATGCCTGAATCGCGTGTGATTTACTGAAGAGATTATCAAAAAATTGTTTAGACGACGTCTTTGCATTTTATCAAACACGCGATGCTGTTAATAAATGTAAGCAGTATCTATTATAAGCTTTTCATATTTGTTAGTATTATGCACAGTTTAAAATTTGTTAATCACAAATTTTGTTAGACTTTTAATTGCAATGTAATGATTTCACTGCCATTACATGTAATTTCAGTTCGGTAAAAAATGCAAAGAAAACAAATTTATATGAAATCAGAAAGCTAATGTATATTAACTGGTTCCAGTTAATAGCAAAGTTAATCACAAGTAAAAGTTATGACATAATGTTAAAATGAAAAGTTTTTACATAAACTGATAACAAAACAATAAGCGTAAATAACGAAAAAAAATTAAAATACGAACTAAATAGCAAACGATACAAATTATGATGAGAAAAAAACAGTTCAATATTACCTGATTAGCCAACAGTTGTTGTCTTGTTACCGAATTTCTTAAAACAATGTAAGATTCAGTTTTCTCACGACGGGGTCTCATAAAATCTAAATTTTTTGTGGCACCATTATTATCCTTGGTCGTGCGCTTGGCCGCATTTTGCGGTGGCGTTTTCTGAGCCTCATTACTTTTATTGGCGAAAGCAAAACTTTGCGCTGCGCCTGAACTGGCACGTTTAGAACCATTTCGAGAATTCCCATCTTTATTTTTCTGATCTTTTTCAATACTACTAGCGCGCAAAGTATCAATATTTGAAAAATCCATTAATACTGGGTCTGCGTTTTTGTTTGGAGTCGACATCTTCCGTTGAAAAAATCCGCTCGATCGATTCACGTTATGACCAGCCGGTTGTGCATTCCGATCGAGATAAATAGCCGAATGCCTGGCTGACAACGGAAAAAAATCTGTATTTTCGCGTCGAAAACCGCGAAAAAATGGATTTGTTATTTTGTTTGATTCAGTCACATTTTCCTTTTTTCCTGAAGCTTTAAGAGGTTCTTTTTTAATATCGCTTGATTTTTTATTCTGGTTGTCTATATTTTTCGAATCGCTATTCGGAAACTTATTGGGAAAGAATCTTGCAAAGTCCCATTCCTTTAGCAACACGGCATCTTCGGTTCCCAAATGTTGTTGGTTGTTTATTTGATTTTTCTGTCATGAGGGAAGGTGTGAATGGATGAGGTTGTGGCAGGCAAACAAAATTTTGGATAAACAGAAAAAATTAGTAAAATATAGTTAAAGATGAGATTAAAGATGATACATTAAAAAGAATAAAGAGATGAATTAGGGTTACATGGGCAATATCAAAAAGTGAATTGTGTTCTGTTATTGACTTTTAAAAAATGCCAATGATATAGCATGCTAATTTCTTGAACAAGATTCAATTTAGTAACAAGAAGCGATAACGAAATGCTCTAGTATTTAATTTGCAAATTATGCATTTTATATTAAGTACAAAATTTCGTAAAATCAGCAAATTAATCTTAAATGTTAAGCAGAAGTCAGTGCAAGCTCCAACTTGCATTATGTAGGCCATTCCCTTATAAAATCATAAGAAAAATCAATAATAGCTGTATCAAAGTTGATAATATTAGAGAATTATGATTCATGATACATTGTCAGTAATTAAATTAAAAACCTCCACCAAATTTTCATATTTATCAAAATTAATACCAGAAAAAATCACTTTTTGATACCTTGGAATAAAAGATTTAAAAAATAAATTCAAAATTGTTTATGTTTTGAGGGAAAGTAGTAAAAATTAATAAAAAAAAATATCCCAAAACATAAATACAAACCCCCTTTAATAAGTTATGTTTATTTAGATATTGTAATAATATTTAATAAAAAAATACATGAAATGGCTTTAAAAAGTAATTGTTACACACTTCACATATATTTTTAATTCATAATATGTATATATATATATATATATATATATATATATATATATATATATACACTAACATTTATTCTATTCCAATCATAATATGAACCATATTTATCGTGCTAATAAAAATTTTAAATCAAACTTTAAGAGAAAATTGTTGCAATTGTTTGTTCAATTGCTTGTTCAGAATAGAGAGAAAATTTGATGAAATTCAAATACTGTAGCAAACATTATTTTATCATTCATTTATGTACTGTTTTATATATAAAATGGTTCATATGATGTGATTAAGCAAACTAATTTTGAACTTTGCAATATTAAAGTATAATTCGTTTTTAAACTTACCCTTTTCATAACAAGTGTTCGATCACCTTGAGCATCATCATCATCAGGAGTGGGTGGCAATGGTCTATTTGGGGGCCCACCTGGAGGGTGTGCTGAGTTTACTCCAGAAGAACCTCCTTGACCATTACTATCTTCTGTAACTGCTACAAGCCCGGGCCTGTAAGAAAATTCGGGTCTGGGGATGTTTACGGGATGCAAAAACAAACAAATCAAAAGGAAAGCACATTGATGTGCAAACATAAGAGTATAATTGAAATTAAGAAATATATCAAAAGTAGTAATTAATGTGGTAAAATGATATTTAAATAAATGATAAATACAGATGGGATGATTAAAAAAAAGGTTGTTAGTGAACTTGCTATGAATCTGCATTATGATATTTGAATCAATATATAAACTATTTAAATAATTGACCGATTTAAATAATTTAATAATGATAATAATGATGTAAATCAGTAATGATAAAAAGCAGATACAAATTAAATTAATACAAATCACTTAACACACCTAACGATAGCAAAAAATGAATGATTATATATTTAAACTATATTAGTTATAACTATTGTGTGTAACAAAAATTCAATTCCACTTACAGAGGCTTCGGGGGATCACTTGCTAATAGGGTACCATCATTATGAACACGACCATTACTCTCCTCAGGTTCTGAATCAGAGTCACTGCTATCCAATGGCTCCAAAATATTATTGGATGCTATTGATATTTTAAGAAAATGAATATATTAACAGGCTAATAATTTAAGGTAAACAAGAAATTATAATATATTAATTACATGAAATTAAGATATAAATTAAAATAAGACCACATGAAATAAAAACTTGAAAATAATTTACTTACTTAAAAGTAAATTACAACAAATTAAAATAGCATAAAATATTTTTATCACTTTAATAAAACTATAATTCAACAAATATCTTACTCGTATGATTATTAGTAGGAGGTGGTGCCTTAGGTCTACTGTTCCTAGGTGGTGCTTCAGGCTGAGGTGAAGACACTCCTAATTCATTTAATTGTGCTGCCAACATATCTAAATCCTGCAATAATTGATGATAAAGGTTATTTTAACACATTTTTTCAAATAATTTAGTTTAGTCATGCAATTAAGGTAAAAAATAATCTACTAGGGAAAAAAATAGCAGTTTTAGGAGCTTTAAGACTCTATAATAATTTTATGAAGATCATATTATTAGGAATAATCAATAATAAGAGCAATAAACAATAACTATTTTAAAATAACAAACATAAAAAAATGGAAAAATCTTATATTTTGAAGGTAATTAGATTTCATTTAAAATAAACTAATATACATATAAGGTAAACCCACCTCAGGTCTGCGTGGAGGCAACTGTGCATGTGGAAGAAGGGTGCCATCATGTAAACAAAACAATACAAACAAAGCTAATGAAAAAATACTAATCTTAGTGTATGAGTTTCTACATTACGGTAATGCAATGACAGAGTTTGAGTTGTCAAGCAATTTAATTTAAATTAGAATTTTATATTATTGTATAAGAAAAAACAGTGCCTAATGATAAAATCACTATTTAAATTTTTGCACATTTTAAGCTTGCACAAGTAAATGTATATCAACTATAATAACAGTGTAAACAATTAACCAATTAATTATATGCAAAACCAAATCATATGTTAAAAGCTTTAATTTAAAGTTAAGAGAACATATTACCATAGGCTTGAATGCATGTTGTGAATTTCTTTGCGGCTGTGCTGGAGTTGCATTTGAAGAAGATCTAGGTGTCGGCGGAAGAGGCCTAAAATGCACATTTTTAATATTTTATAACATAGTATATTATTATGAAATTAATGAAAATAAAACATATTAATAATTTAAACGCCAAAATATAAAAATTATGAAATATTGATTCAGTTTTGATCAGTTGAAGTTGTGATTTACATCTATCAAATTTTTATTCTTTATCTTTATCTACAAACAATTTAAATAAAAATGACAAAAATTAAAAATTAAACATAACACATGTCACATCTATATACCTGTACCTAGCAGGATGTTGTTGAGGGGGTGTTGCTTGTGGTGGATCTGGTACAACAATAAGCCTTTGCGGCAGAGGTGCCGGACGGGCTGGTGGCCCAGGCTCTGGTGGAGGTTCTTGTGCTTCCTTTCCACTTGGCCGGCTTGCACCGCCACCTCTGTTTACTGCTGGTGCACTACTCGCTGGCCCTTCCAATTGTGATAGCGTTCGACCCTCCTGAAATAACAGTTGTATCTCATATTGAAAAATAATCATATATCTCTCATTAGAATCATACTTCATTACAAATATTTATTTAATTCAGTAAAATGAACTTGTGATATATTAAGCTACATAATAATATTTATAAATAACTATTACCTGAATTTGTTGGAAGTTTCTTCTCAATGTATCACCTCCTGGTGCTTGAACAATACTCGACGGTTCACCAGCAAGACCCACCTCCTCTTCTTCATTATCTGATCCAGAGTATCTATAATCTTCCCTCTCTTTCTCTTGTTTTCGTTTTTTACATCTAAAATTAATTCCTTGTTAGAAATACAATAAGCAAGATTACACAAAATATAAATATTATGTAAAAAAAAAATTGTTCGTGATTCTAGCACAACTTGAGCAATCAAAATATAATACACCAGTTCAAATAATAGAAACTAATAATATGCTAAGAAAACAAAAATGAACAAATGAAATAAGTAAATAAAGAAACAAAAAGTTAAAAATATATATAGTTAGCAGTGTTAAATGTATAAAAAATTATGATAAATTAAGATAAAGAAAGTAAGAATTTGTTACCTATCAATGTGATCCTTTAATTGTATTCTAACTTGTCTTTCTGTTGGTTGATCCTTTATAAATGGATGTTTTAAAAGTTGTTCAGTGTATGGTCGCTGATGGTAGTCTTTCACTAAAAAGCAAAATTAAGCAAAATGAAGCAGATATGTTTGTAAAGTATTTAGTTAAAAAATTAGATGAATTAAAAAAATGCTATTTAATAAATGTATGATTTCCAAAACAATTAGATTAAAATTTAATTGAATATATCACTGCTTAATCTTATATTGCAATAAATTCTCACATAATTACCTAAAACAGTTTCAATGAATGTATGAAATTTTTTAGCCCATTTTTTAGATTTTAATCTTGGTGGGGGATTTCGTGGTATTAAAAACAATGCCCTCATCGGGTGCAAATCACAGAGTGGAGGCTGAGATTCAGCCATTTCCAATGCCGTTATACCCAATGACCAAAGATCTGATCTATTATCATAAGTAGCATCAGGATTTTCATCACATGCAATTACCTAAAAATAATATTAAAATATAAAATTTAGACAATTATTATTGCATGTCAATTTTTATATTATATTTATACAAAAATCTAAACAGGTATTTTGTGACAATTACCTCTGGAGCCATCCAATAAGGAGTACCAATAAATGTATTTCGCCTTCCAATTGTTCTGTCTAATTGAGCAGAGACTCCAAAATCCACTGTCATAAGATAAAATATTAAATTATTGGTTCAAACAAGAGTTTTAATATTAAATACAAAAATAAAATTTACCTAGCTTAACTTCAGCATTATCTGTAAGCAAAACATTTTGTCCTTTTATATCTCTATGAATTACTTTATTTGTGTGTAAATAACCAAGGCCTCTTAAAATTTCTCTACAAATATAAGCTATCCATTCTTCTTTCAAACTCTGCCCTTTAGTTGATTTCACTAAATCAGTTACTGAACCTGTTGAAATAAATAATTTAGGTAACTATGAAAATTAAATTAAATAATTCTTTGTGTATTTTCCTACTTGTGTTTATAAAAACTTTTACCAAATTAATTCAATAAACTACCTGCTCCACAATACTCCATGACAAGCCACAGCTGATCATCCTTCCCAGGAAGACTTTTCTTAATAAAAGCGCCATAGTAAGTAGCTATATTTCTATGATTGCTATATTTTTTAAGTACGTTTATTTCTAGCTTGATTTCCTCCTCCTCATCTTCAGTGACGTCCATCACCTTGATGGCAGCAAGTTGACCGGTTTTCGTATGGCGCCCCTTTAATATTAATTCATTTTGGATTAATCCATTAACAATCAAAACCAATGAAAATGAATTGTTCCAATGTTTTATAGTGTGTACCAATCATTACGATTTAACATTAATTTGCTAATTAAAAACCAATACTATATGAACTATTTTCAGACAAACAGATAATTGTGTAACACATTTGACATAATCATACTATTTTCTACTTAAATTCCCAGTCAGATTGAAAAGAAGGAATATAACAAAGAACATAACAATATTTTAATTATTAAATTGTATTACTAATTATATATTATAATTTCTTAAATTGGGGCTTATCAAAATATGTTAAAAATCTGATAAATTATAAAAACAAATATAAAAACAGTAAAAATATAAATAAGAATATACTTAATAAATGTATGATAGTAACAATATGAGAATTTTAATGAAAAATATTTCTATTTCTACTTCAATTGATTATTGAGAAATATGATAATTATACATTCTGCAAAAAAGAATGAGACAAATTTCCTGGGAATGTTTTTAGTGAATAACAATGAGTTTGGCAATTACCTTGTAGACTTGCCCATATGTTCCATTTCCGACTACTTCTATAAGTTCAAATATTCCGGCTGGATCCTATTAAATAAATTCAATAATTATACAAAGAATTCAACACAAGAAAAATTCTTTGGCGATTACTCATATACGAGTATTAAACAAAACACAATGAGCTGTCATGAATGTTGCAAACATCAATAGAACATATAAAGAAATATTATTTAAGAGCTAGCAAATAGGCATATTTAGTCAAATACTACATTGAATAAACTTAATATTATTACCTTCAAAGCGTTCAAATCAATATCATCTAATGAACAATTCACTGAAGGTGCCAATTGATGCGCCATTTTGCAATATATTTTATATTTATACTTTTGTCACTACACAAATCACATTCATTAATGCCTTCACGACTTTTACACTATTCATCACCACAACATTTTTTCTAATATTTATACATTTTATTGTTAATAAAATATACTGTAGAAATATCTGGGAATCATTGTAAGTCAATATTTACTTTATCAGAGCAACACACATTTCCATTGATAGGTGACGGCTGACCGGACGCACCCTACAGCTCTGACGGCTGACTATCGATTGTTGACTACACGATACATATCGAACATCCAGTATCGATAACTAGAGACTGCTCTTGGAATTTTTGTCCGTTTATTATTTGAATAGATTCTAATATTCTAATTTTATACAATTTAATAAATGCAGAAAACCTAGCTTATGCAAAATAAATCTATCTCAAAAGTAATTTTTGAATTTATGCTATTGATGATAAAACATTTTGCATTTAAACCCTTTTAGTTTGTTTCATAAATAAAAGAAGAGTAACCTTCCATATATACTCTTCTTTTATCTATATTATAGTATATACTCTTCTTTTATCTATCTATACTTCCTTATTTCGCCATTTCGTAGTCATAAGACAGGATTCGTTTCTGTTTTGTAAAAATAAATTGCGCAAAAGTATCACTTTTTATTAATAAATTTGTATGAAACAGCTTGTCGTCTAGAATAAAACTATATAACTATCTATATACAACTCTCTGGCAATAAGACAAAAATCCTCTTCCAGATTCTAGATAATAATGCCAATTTTATTATTGCTTGTTTCAGTTACTGCAATAAAAGCTGTGGATGGTTGCAAAGGTATTTATGGTACAACAATAAAACACATACTGTAATTAAATAATATATATTTTAATTAAGACTAGGTATATTCAATTATATTATTTATAACTATAATCAATTAGTACATAAAGCAGGCTTGTGTCTATAATCATTTTTATTTAAGTTTATAATTGTATATTATGTTTTACTATCGACGTTCACAGTTTTAAAACGGAATTCACTCAAAAAATTATACTTTTATGCCACATTTACTTTGAAGTAAACCAAAATTTTCAATTATTGATTTTATTTCGTAGAAATTTTATAAGACCAATCTACTATAGAATGTAAAAAAATGATGAAAATAGTAAAGTAAATAGCAAGGTATAGTTTTGCATGCAAAGCCACAATGGAATAAATATGAAAATCGCGGTTTGAGCATCTAGGTATTTACGTTTATGTATAAATTTGTGAAAGCATGAATCTTTGTGCAAGTCGGTATATCTGTGCAGTCTTTAGAAACATTATATACAATTTTAATAAACTATCATTACAATAGGGCGATCAAAAGCAAAATTTACATAAAAATTAAGCATAAATATAAAAAAGCCTGTTCTATGATTAATGAATTTCAATCATTTATCAATCATTCAATTCAACTATCATCTTACAATATTAATATATTACATGTTATTCTCTGTAATCCAAAATCATTCACTCTATAATCCTCCAAATTTAGCAAAGTCTGATTATAAATATATAAACTTAAATATAATTTTATTAATAGCGATATCAATAAATCATAATTTATGTTCAAAATTAATCCAAATATTATGTTTTATTTACTAGATGTGTCACATAAAGGAATTATGGTAATTTTTTTTCAATATAATGCTAATATTTGAAGTAATTATCATGATAATACTACTTCCATAGTAACAATTGGCAGTACTCGACTATATTTTATTTACACTAAGAATTTGATAGACTATGTACAATACTTTTATAACCAAAGAACAACTATATCGAATACTGCATATTTCATACTCATGCATTCTATAATTTACCACAAATTCTATTAGATCAGAGAAAAATAACTTCACACGTATCAAATATTTTTGTTATAAACCATAACCATTTCATAATTCATGGTTATCACAAATCACAGATAATTCGCAAAAATTATTGTATTGCTGATTTATGAATTAGAAATTAACAGCTATCATGCTGTAAAATGCGAGAAATATACAAATGATTTCTAGAACTAATTAAAAAGTTACATGCCATTGGAGATATTATCAAATAGTACCAATATTGGAAGTTTCTTAATTTGAAATTGCATTTTAAAATGTTATTTCTTATATCTAGAATATATATACAATAATTCTTCATAAATTATATATCAAATGTCAACATCAGGAGCACTCATTTACACGAACCACATGAATATTACATACAGATATAGTTCTAGTTATGTTTCATATTAAAATTAACATTTGATTGTATTAAAGTATAATAAAATTTCATTTGCAATGATTTCAAAATTCTTTGTAAAATCAGGTAAACTGAAATACCATTTAAGTAGAAATGTAATAAGTTAATATTTTCTTAAAAAATTATTGCTTTTTACTTATAATTTAGAATGGCACATTCGATTTAAAAGGGTTAGTAAAAATTACTCTTTAAGGTAAAAATTTGCTCTCTCCTCTCTCTCCCTCTATTCTATAATATATATGCATATTATATATATATATATATATATAATGGTTTTTCCGATGGTAAAAGATATATGATAAAAATTTTCAGATATCCAGCCAATTATTAATTAAAAACAATTATGTATATAGCAAAGGTAAAATATAATATAAACTGACAACAGTCGAAAAGTTGTTTATAGATTAGCTGAATTAATCAATATGGCATAAATAGAAATATATTAATCTCTATAATTTTTTTCATTCTGTGATATTTTTATCACAAACACTTTCAGAAAATGTTACACTGACCATGTTCTACAGAACCCTCATTCTGTGATATTTTTATCACAAACACTTTCAGAAAATGTTACACTGACCATGTTCTACAGAACCCTCATATATAACTATTAAATATAGCTTTCAATGGAAAGGTACCGTTCTACAAAAAACCTGCTATAATTAACATTCGTTCGACGATTTAAATTTCCATCAATTTGTTAGTCTCAAATTATCGAAAGTGATGGACATTGAAGACTACAATCCACGAAATTAACGTGACACACAGTGTAGGTAGTGTGTGTGATGCACCTGCAGTTCTTTGTATTTCATTCGTATGATCTGGAGTCACTTCATTAATTTTCACACCTTCTTCTGAAAATATTAAGAAAAAATAATTACAAAATAGTTTCAAACAAATAATTTCATGAATTTATTTCCATCATAGCAATAATTATTGTTCCTTCTGCGCACATACATGCAACACCAAAAAAAACACTTGTAATAGTTTTAAATACTTACTTTAATAACTCAATGCAAACAAAAATATATGTAAATATTACTAGTATTAATATTTTTAAAAAAATTGTGTAAAAATAAGTAATTTGTCAAATAAAATTGAAGAAATAAGGTTAAAGCTCCTTTATTTCTTTGGAAAAATCCACAATTATATAAACAGAATTATTATTCTCCTTCTATAAAAACTATTTTAAAATTAATTGTGTTAAGTGGTTTTGTATGCAAGCAGAAGGAACCTGAAAATTTTCAAAACAATTCTTACCTCCATCGATTCCGTCACCGGAGCCGGAACCCTCTTCAAACACTTCATCGTATTCGGAATCACCCCTTCCGGAACCTGAACCATCAGGTGCCATGTCAGCCATGGCTAAATCTCCAGGATTTCCTGCCAGGGAACCTGCACCAAAAGCGCCTTCCTCTCGTAAACCGGACATCGCGTCGGATGTAACCCTGCGCAACCTGTCGGCCAGCCGCGCAATTTTTGAATACTATAAGAAAAAGATTCTATTGAATAAAGTGTGAACTTTGAAATCATAAAGTTGATATATCACAAATTGTATTGTATAGTTTTGGCTTAAATAATAAAACACAAAATATTTAATTTTAAATCAGTTAAAAATTAAGCTAATTTTTAATAACTATTGTATTTACCTGAGGATCATCTTGCACTTGTCGAATGCCAAATTCAGGATTATACCTTTGTGCAGTTGCGCTGGCATCAACGACAGTATGTGTGTATTCGGAAATTCCT
The DNA here is from genome assembly GCF_003426905.1 of Ctenocephalides felis. Classification (NCBI taxonomy): domain Eukaryota; kingdom Metazoa; phylum Arthropoda; class Insecta; order Siphonaptera; family Pulicidae; genus Ctenocephalides; species Ctenocephalides felis. The sequence continues at coordinate 14,943,812 of NW_020537646.1, read as the reverse complement.
TGACCATTCCAACAGTGATGTTTTGACCCATCGCTAGTTTCTGCATAAGCTTCATCTCTGTAGTTAAATTAGAATCCATTAATTAAGTAATTCAAAATGTGCATGTATAATTAAAAACACAAAATAAATAAAAATGTAGATTTTCCACATGCTGCATTTATGAACAAGGAACTTGATATTGCATAGAGTGCTCTTGATTCGTGGGCAGCCGCGAGACTTTGCAGAAGTTCTGCGTCTGGTGGTGGTGGTGGAGGAGCAGGTGAGGACAAAGGCATCAGCTTCGTGTATATCTGCGGTGGTGACACAGTGGTAATTTCACTGCCAGTGGACGTGTGAGAAGTCGTTCCTTCTTCGAGCACAATTGAATGACCGCAAACTTTGCGCACCTAAAATAACAGAACAAGTCATTGATAATGAAAAAATGAAAAAAAAACTCTTTTACAAATCCTTATTCAAAAATAATTATCTTTATTATTAAATATGGTATAATAAAATATATAATACAAACTAAATATACTATAATCATTTTATTTTAATGGATCTTTTCGTGATTTGGGAGATGATTTGGAATGGAAACAAAGTCTTGCTATTTACCACATGATACAAGATATTATATAATTTATAATAAAATCTTCTTGCTATTTTGAAAGTTGCTAAAAATACACAGTATTGTCTAAATGCATATTTTATTTTATTATACGAATTTATCCTTATACTGTTTGCTAGCATAATATAACAAATAATTTCATTTCCAGATATAATATAAAAAAGCTAAATATGAGTCCATATTTTAATGAGATATCAAAATATTGTAACAGTATCAAATTACTGGATACGCATAGTAGAAATTTGACACTATATCGGAGAATGAATGACGAGATATAAAATAATACGTGAGGTTTATAATAAAATATTCAAATGCAATTTAAATGAATAAAATTAATTTTTATGTATCATATGTTTATAAAACACATGCACTTTACGATACAAAAAATGCACAATTCTTAATATTAAATTATTCTTTGATTATGTATGTAATTGCAATCCAGTTAATACTTGTTGCTACATGTTATTCAAGGTATGCATAAAAAATAAAGAAATATTACATTATTATTACCAACATGTTAGTTGCAATTATTGTTTACTGCACAATGTAGAGATGTAGAGTTGCAATAATTATGAAAATCCAGTATTAATAACGAACTAAAACTACAATCAGAATTCGAAATTTCATTACTTCTAGGTGCATGTTAAGTTTTAAATGTAGAATTTTACATTTTTCACACATTATCAATTACTCAAATGTGATAATTTTACCACGACGCATTTGAAAGTCAACCTGAAACAAGTTTCGTCGCCTGTATAACTAGAAGTGGTTAGTGAAAATTAAGAAATCACACAAAGTTTTTGTAAATATTATATTATATTCTAAGTATCTTTCTAAAGACGTTACTGTGAAAAAAAGTAAATTCTATTGTATAAAGAAATTGTAAAAGGTTGAGCATGTCCTGTGTCCTGTGTGGTGCAATGGCCACCCGCGTGCTGCTCGGGTCGGAAAAACATCAATGAACCAGCGCATTCCTGAGCCAAGCGTGTTTTAGAGCGAGAAACCAAATCGACGTACCTGGCCCGAATGCGCTGCTAGGGAGATAGATACTAATAAAATATCGATTTTTATATCGATACCTGAGATTATTAACACATTGAATATTTAAGCTTAAGATATTTGCAGAGGAAAGACTGAAAAATATATTAATAATCCATTTGAGACAAGACTAATTATTTATTCTTCAGATAAAATGCCAAATTCAACGTCAAGAATATTTAAACATCATCATTCTCTTCAAAGCCTTTCTAAGAATTTTTAGTATTATTCGTAAGTGAAAAGACAAAACTAATTAATTATTCTTCAGATAAAATGCCAAATTCAACGTCAAGAATATTTAAACATGATCATTCTCTTCAAAGACTTTCTATAGAAAATAACGAACAAAATTATATACCGAATTATAGTAAAAATAATGTGAAATAATTAGATAACAGAATTTTCATTTATGCTAAAAAATAAATATATTTTATGTATTTACTTTTTTCCAAAATTTTTTGGTGGGAGAAATTAGAACAGAGCCACAATATGATAACAAAGTATAATAGATTTATCATGATTATATTATTAACCAAATGTGTAAATTGTCAAATTGTCAAAATATGAAATAAGAGTCATTCTGTAATGCATTATAACAAAGTCATTCTGAGGAAACATTCGTTAGTGGAAGCTATACTACACCATTATGAGACTGATAGGGATGAAAAGCTTTAATCAAAATAGACAATTATTTCTAAATTTAACGTTGTTATTAACAATACTATACTACACCATTATGAGACTGATAGGGATGAAAAGCTTTCATCGAAAGAGACAATTATTTCTAAATTTAACGTTGTTATTAATAACAACGTTAAATTTAGAAATAATTGTCTATTTCGATGAAAGCTTTTTTCATCCCTATCAGTCTCATAATGGTGTAGTATAGCTTCCATTAACGAATGTTTCTTCAGAATGATTTTGTTTTTTTCTTCTCGTCTTTAATACTTTTAATTAAGTGCTTATATTTTATTTATAAATTATATACGTATGTACATATATATTATTCACTTTATTGCTGAGATTGCATTCACAAGACGTTCGACGTTGAAAGCGCAATCAGAATTATTACTTATATGGCGCTTTTATATGATTGACATATTAATTGCATCTTTTGTATGATATCGATTGCTATTTGCAAAATTATGGGTATTACAGCTAAACAGTATATTGATTGAAAGTTTCTAATTTATTTCTTTTCAAGTTTTTGGCTGCTGAGAAATTATCGCCTTAATATTTAATAGAATATTAAAAATATAACATACATATCTTGTACGATTATATATATATATATAATATATATATATATATATCTTTCTAAAAAAAAGTTTCTTTAGACTAACTGCCGAATATTTGCATCTATATTGCTTCATTATATCACTCGTAGTCCCGGATTCATATGCAGATATTTATTGCAGAAAAAGTTTTGAAAAAATTCTTCGTCGTTTAATGCCATTTTTTATAAAGTTTGAATTAGATTGTCTGATGTGCTCATACATTAATTAAAGATACAACTAATCGAGTAAATACATAAAAAATAATTAAATAATTTTTTTATAAAAAAATATAAATTATTTGAAAGTAAATAAATATGTTTAAACGGATATAAAAAAATAGTTTAATTATTAAGTTTTGTTAAACCCTAAACATTTTTCATTCGCAAAATTACCATTTAAAGGCTAATCAGTAATATTGAACGCGAGGCACTACAATAGACTATAAAATATTATAAATGTTAATAAAAGTATTGATTGTTTCATATGTGTAGCAACCTCTCGGTAATAAAAATATAATCAATGGAATTGGCAATTCCGAGTCATCGCCGGTATATAGATTCCGACTGGGCAAATGGTAATGATTATGACATCCATAGCGTGACACGAATTCTATTCGCAGAAACAATGTGAAAATATTGAAATTTAGTAATATATAATATAATGCAAGCATTTTTCTCATTATATTATATTGAGCATGGGATTCTAGTAATAGTAACAATACCAAGTTTGTTATTTATTAACTTTTATGAACAAAAAAAATCACTAAGAAAGAATGAACCATTTATAAAACTCGAAAATTTATACAGAAAAAGGCTATTTTATTGCCAAAAGTAAAGGTTCAGATGGTCCTTTTTATCACAGTCATGTGCTGCTTATCTTCTGATAGCAAAGTCATTAGAATAAAAGTGATGGCTGGTTATGAATTTATACATTTTTAGCCCTCTACTATCAAATATAATTGTTAAAAAAATCTAATTTTATTTGTTTATAAGATATCCGTGGTGTGTCATTAATAATCAGTCTACCCTACCCATAAACATATAAATGTGTTTTTAATTGATTTCTTTACATAATTTTATTGTAAAAACAGTCCCTGGTGTTTAAAAGATATGTGTGCATGAAAGACATAGCAATTGCTTTCGTAGACTTGAGTCTACCCTACCCATAAACATATAAATGTGTTTTTAATTGATTTCTTTACATAATTTTATTGTAAAAACAGTCCCTGGTGTTTAAAAGATATGTGTGCATGAAAGACATAGCAATTGCTTTCGTAGACTTGGCCACATCATGTAAAATCATGTCGGTCATTATAATTGGACATATTTTTTTGCAAAAATGGGTCATTATAAGCGACATGTCAATGTAAGCAATGTCAATATATCCGACTAGACAGCTGTTTTATTAAGGAATTTTATATGGAAACCAAATTCCTAGTGCGATTACGTCATATTAAGCGGTTGTCAATATATCCGGCGTCATACTAATCGGATTCTACTGTAGTTGAAAAGACCAGACCAGGAATGAGACGTAAAAAATATAGTTGTTGGTGATATTTATATTTGGTATTAGCATTTCTAATTAAAATCTGTTGACAAACAGGCACAAAAATATTTGCTCTTAATACTGCCAAAGATTTTTTTCCCTAATCCTGCAAAGTTGTCAAACTTTAAATGCTTAATAATCCGTATAAAATGCTCAACAAAGAATGAAAACGTAAAATAGCCATTAAAGCATACTACCCGTAAATACATAATATCGAAGAGAGCTTACCGAAAATTCAATGGACCCGAAAATATTCTTGATATTAGTGCAAGTTCAAACAAAAACAGGTACCTACAAGAAGTGGGTCGACTTTTGTCCAGGTTTGTGCTTGTCAATTCTCGCACAGTAATCCTGTATTTAGCATAATACGAGAGACGGGAAACGAGCGCCGGCGCGCGGCCTTCTTTCAAGAACATCGTCGAATAGCATTCTTAAGGCAACTTATATTTTTTTTACATCGCGTCTGTTCTTCTTTGGCGTGTCTTCGTTCCTGGCAGCATCTTTTGGATGAGATTAATAATGAATTGACACCCGCGAAGATACCTTTATGTTTGAACGTCTTGCGTGCGTGCGCGTTTTGGCTTTTTTCAATCTTTTTCTATCTGTCTTTTTTCTTTCCGAATGAATCATTTTCAATATGCAAATTTTTACATATTCGCATAACGTCAAATTTAGTAGAAGAAACGAGCCGTATTATTATACATAAAAGGTGATAGACCCCGTTATCTCGGGCTTGGCATTTCTCGCATAATAATTTTTCATTATCATATTATTGATAAACTAGTGGGGTGTATGGCATCGTGCCTTAAGGCAAATTGCTGGAACTTCCCGTCCCGTAACGAAATGTTCGAGGAATATTGAATGTTTTCAAATAGATTATTATAAATTAAAAAAAAAAATTTCAATAAAAAATTTTGTTAAGGCAAGCAATTATTTGAAAGTTTTTCGAAAAGCAGAAGTTTTTCGAAATTTAAATCGGACGCTTAGTTCTCTCAAAAACTGCCATTTTTTACATATTTAGCTCCGTATCTTCGAAATGGCTGGGCGTGCTTTTGCCAAAAACTAATCACCTCTTCTCCCAATCATTACTAATTGAATGTTTTTTAAATCATTCAATCGGATACTCCGTTCTCTCAAAAAGTCTATTTCTATTTTCTGCACTCTTTGCTCCGTATCTCCGAAACGGCAGGACCTGCAGCTTCGCCAAAAACAATCAGCCATCAATAGGAATCGAATGTTTTTTGAACCATTCAAATCGGTTGATCCGTGCCAAAACGTGACTGGAAATTTGTATCCATACAACCTTCAAAACGTCGAGAAATGTAAAAATTTTCAATTCCGATTTTCGGCCCATTACAATAACTTACCCTACGGAAAGTTAATAAATGAAAGATTAAATATTTGAATAAATATATATAAGTAAAAAGAAAAGTAACTATTAAGTAGTTTAATTAACTGACTATTTTTATGAAACACATTTTCAAACTGTCAAGATAAAACTTCATATATCGTCTAGCTTAGGAATCGAGAAAGGGGCATAGAACTCCTGCAGTGTTCACATCAGCAGAACAAGAATCAATGAAAATGCGTGGGGCGCTAATAACAATGGTCAACTTGCTAACAAAAGATGACCTAGAGCTACGGGAATGTCCCGGCTGGCGCCCGAACTCTCTTCTATACAAAAGCGTTTCAATATCTCAACAAAACATTTACCAATTCATCTAAACGTCAAAGGAGCAAGGGAGTGAAATGAGACAAGTCAATGTTAGATATGACCAGATTGGTCTGCCTGATCAACAGGCAAGAAAACCGGCCAATCAAATGAATTATATCAGAGAACAACAAATGCTTCTTCTCCGAGATGGAATGCAGGAATTTTGTATAAAGGAGGCCGCACCATATGACATCATTAATCAATCCCAATAAATGAGAATTGTAATGATGAGAGGTGCAAAGATTTAATAATAAGACCGGTGTATTTTCATAATGATGCTTGAAAGTGGGATTAGAAACACAGTTGAAACATAATCCCACAGTTCTAACATCTATTCGGTCACGTATTAGATTTATCGCCAATAGCATTCCCTTTCATAAATATATCATTTATTGAATCACAAACAAAAACATTATATAAACAATATTCCATTAGATAAAACAAAAGTAAATTAAAATTCTGTTTTTCTTTTGCATATGATTCGGTACAATAAATGTAATATTCAATTGTGTCACTTCAAAAGAATACAATTTATCGCATTCTATGAACAAATATATTTGGGATTTATATTAAAATTATATACAAAAAGAACAAACATAATAATAAATGCAATGAAAAAATTATGGACTGTCATTTAAAAATCATTGTATATTATGAAATGTATATTATTTTTAATATTATAAAATGTCTGTCGATTTTGGTTAATTAAGTGATTCTCATAAATAAAAACAAATAACATTTCACAAACAGAATTTCATAAAATTTTATAATCACATTCAGTATGACTGAGAATCGGACATCTATTTTTCATACTCCTAAGTAGTAAGGGTTGGCCACCAAAATATTTTCTCGATCAATTTTATTTTTATTTTTTTTATTGCTTTTAAAAGACACGTACAGCTTTATATTTATACCCTCCTGCTACAAACCCCTATTTCGAAAGAGTCATTTGAGTAATCGAATAATTGTTCATCCCGCATTCAGACAATGAATGTCTTTCGATAAATTTCAATTAAGATTTTCCTAAACATATGAAAGAGTTTAAATTTAACTTAAGAAAAAAACTTATTTTTTATTAATTGTTGTCCACTCCTAACATCTTTAACAATTCAAAATTTAATGGTAGATATTTGGAATTAAAAATTTGTTGAATTTATGAAAGGCGCGGTTATAATAACAAATCCTTGAAACTCCAAATGTGTAAATTCAATTCAAATGTAATCAGTTAAGTTAATTGGGTATTCTACTGTAGAGGCATGAATTTCACCCGGTTTTTGAAGCGCTGTATAAGGGTAACAAATAATATTTTTACTATCGATTTTTTTGTCATTTGTTTATTGATATTTTATTATTACACAAAAAAATAAATAAAAAAAAAATTAAAATTCACAAAGTTATGAGCAATCAAAGTGGGGGCTCAAAAAAAAAGAGGGTGTCCTGGCGTGCATGATTCCAACCCTCCTGGTGATCTAAAACGTAAAAAATAGATGGATTCTTAATTATTATAGAAGCCGCTGTCGTATGACCCTTGGATAAGTTGAAAAAAAATTTTTGTTTAAATGGCGGCAGTTTGAAAAAAAAAATTTTTCATGTTTTTTTTAACAATTCCGAATTTTTTAAAAATACTAAATGAAAAGTTATAGTTTTGGGCAAGGTCCACGCGATAAAGCGATGTATAGAGAAGATCGTCTCCAAATTTGAAGTAAATCGGTTCATTAGAACTCGAGATATCCTTACCGTCAGCTCGAAAAAAGTAGTTCCGAAAAAATCGCGTTCAAAGTTTTGAGACAAGTCGGACCCGAACCGAGGCCACGTCACTAAAACGGCTATAACTCAGGAAATAATAGTAATTTTGAAAAATCCTTTTAATGACATATTTTTGAATAACTAAACTTTGAAAATATGAAAATATGAAATTTTTTTTCGATTTTTTCAAAATTCTACAGTAGAATACCCCCTCCCTTAAGTCAATTATATCAGGTGAGTCTATGTTATATGTGTGTGTGTTTTCATTAAATAATTAATCAATGCTAAAAATGCATGCGCTGTATTCGAACGGAAGTTTTATATTCAGCCATTCGAAAAGGCAGTACACATTCGGCATTTTAAATATTCCTCAAGCCGTCTCAAAATCCTCTTCCATCTCGACTCCGCATTCCGCGATTCGCGCACCCATGAAGTATCAACGAGGTACAGCGAGATTTCGCCGAAAGAAGGTGCGCAAAACTTCTTCGCCAAAAGGGAATTCATAAATTTAATATCATCGAATATGTAAAGACATGATATATGAAAACGGACATTATCGATGTGAATTTAAGATCCGATTTACCAAAAAACAATTTCAAGATGATAGGATTTACAAAATGCTGTATGGTATTTGGGTTCGGTCTGAAAATAGATAACATCGTTTTATTTATGAAATTCGAATGAAAAAGCGATTATCAAAGTAGTTTTACAACACGCGGTGTTTGGTAGTACATTTTATTAAATACGTTCTCGTGTAATCTATAGAGACGGGTATTTGGGATATGATTTATAAAATTTAAGCATCGCAAAAAATACAAACTGAACGCTTTGAAATAAAATCTGTACGTACAAACAATAAAAATATTTTTATTCCGCCAGTACAAAAATATTTAACTAGATTACTGAATAATATTATAAAGGTGGATTAAAAACTGTGCTCGTTCTTCGAATGAAAAATAATACTTGTTGTGATATAAAAACATTTTTTTCTACTAACCTATTGAATAAATAAACATTAGAAATGAAATATACAAATATCGAATTTTCTGCTCTATTTTTTCATAGTTAGTTACTTTAAAGTTTAAGATGTACAGTGAATCCGCGTAATATGACATCGAAAGGACGCCGAAATCTCGTCATACTAACCCGGTCGTCATACAAAGCATACTGAAGAAAAACTATTTTTAATATGTAAATAAGTTACATTTTTCAGTAATTTAAAAGAAAATTCTACATACGTTTTAATTAAAAATAAAAATGACACATTAAAATTTAATATAAAATAAAATTGACGTAGGCTATGGCGGGGCACAAAGGTCCAATTTGATTTCAGTAATTATACTGTCTAAACCCAATGAACAACTTTGCAACACATAACACACATCAAACAAGCATCTATCGAACTATGTTCAGAAAAAAATTCACATAATTCCTAATTATATAAATATTTTTTTTTTAATTTGGTATCTGACCCTTTTTACCCCATATACAGGGTATAGTGGGACAACCAGGAGGCAAACAAACTTTTTCTATTAAATTTTAAAGGGATTTTACGCTACATTATTGAACCAATGCAAAATATTAATTCTGCGAGTACATTTCTTACAAAGATAACACAGTATATTACATTGATCTGCTATTGGTCAGAAATATTCATTAGAAGAGCCGGAATAACAATTTATTTGATTAATCTCTTGTAAAATTGCTTTTTTTTAAACTTTACTATTTTATTGCTTATACCTTTGCCAAAGTAAAGATTCAGCTGGTCCTTTTTATCCCACTCATGTGCTGCTTAACTTCTGATAGCAAAGTCATAAGAATAAAGGTGATGACTGGTTATACATTTTTACATTTTTTGCCCTCTACTATCAAATATTATTGTTAAAAAAAATCTAATTTTATTTGTTTATGAGATATCCGTGGTGGACCATTAATAATTGGTCTACCCTACCCATAAACATACAAATGTGTTTTTTTAATGTAAGTAATCAGTAATTTTTGATTGACTTCTTTACATAATTTTATTGTAAAAACAGTCCCAGGTGCTATTGTGCACAAAAGACATAACAATTGCTTTCGTAGACTTGGCCACATCATGTAAAATCATGTCGGTCAATATAATTGGACATAATTTTTCGCAAAAATGGCCATTATAAGCGAAATTTATAATACTATAGAAATTATACGTTGTTTTATTCTACCTTATCATATTATCAATTGTTTATCTGCTGCACCTGAACAATATACAAAACATGTGCCAAAAAATTACCACAAGTATCACATTTCAAATGAATTCACGCAAGCGAACGCAGACGCATTATGAACATTATACACATATATGTAATTGCTTAGTTTGCAACGCAACCAGAACTCATTTCTCACGTTTGACTTTTAAGTAACCTGAACATGTTTATAAGAAACATGAGAAAATATCGTATTTATTGCGATATCTGACGAGTGCAAGGGCTATAAAAATCATGCCAGAGGCGACGATTGTAGAGGGCGCCGGGATGGCCAGCCAGCTTCTACAGTTTCGGGAAAATGAATTGTTCAATAATCCGAGAAAATTTTCTTATGGTCAACTTAATTTAATATTCGGAATCGATTACCATATGTAGGATTTAATTTTATCCAATTGCTCATCGCATTGACACTAATTATTTGCTCGAGTAAGTCATAAAATGAGATTGCACCAGCGCCAATTACTAGAAATGACATCTATTAACATTATCAATTAGTAAGAAATAGATTAAATAATTGAAAATATTTTTTGTAATAATTATGAATCTTACAATTTACAAACAAATGTAATATTAAAAAAAAACTTATTTAGTTCCAAAATCAGAAATCTAAAATCTGAATCTGAATTAGTTCTAAAATGAGCCATCTAAATTATCTGTTGCTTTTAAATTATTGTCCTATTTCTGTTATTCTATTTGTGCAATAACAGTGAACATAGTTCTACGCATAATTTCTACTCGAAAATTATTACATAAATAGAGAAACTGACAGCGTTCATAAACCGTGCAAGATTGCTAGATCAATTAGTTGAATATTTGCATGAAGATCCATTATCATTGACATACAATTGAATAATTAATTATGTACATATTATATTACCAAACTGCCGAAATATATGTCCCATGATTCCCCTATCTGAAATCCAACACAACGGGTGGTAAATATCACTAAAAACGATTCATCGGTTACAAAAAACTCTGAAAATTCACAGGTGCACAGGTATATATGAACAACTTGACAGTGATATTATACATTTGCAAACATCACCTTCCTACAATGGTTATTCTCATATCTTGATCATATTTTAAAAAAGGCTTCAAAGAAGATAACGGTGAGGTTTTGTGTACCTGTTTAAAGGCGCCTGATGTGATTTAGTGCTTTAATTGAAATAGTAGAAATTATAGATGCTTTTTGTAGCTTTCATAAATTGTGATGAATTTATCATTGTTATCACCATTCATAAGAGTCTTTATAAAAGATAACAATAAATAGAAAAATTCGAGGATTTTCCTGAGAAAAGAGAGATATTGTGGATTGATTGAAGTGGATGCACTAACTAAAATCATAGGTAACACATATATTATGATATGTTTATGAGTATATTATAATATACTCATACTAGAATATATTATATATAATTAAACTTGTATTTTAGTAAACTATGATTATATATATATATATATATATATAATGTTTCTTTGGGATCGTTCAAGTATTACGTAAGCAGATTTATTACAATTATTTACCCCCCCCCATCCCCCTTGTCAGCAAAAGTAAGCAAAGCTCTTACCCCCTACCCCCATGCTTACGTAAACATTTTGCAATTAATGTAAAAAAATAAAAATTCTACCTATGACGTAATCATCATCCAGACTCCCCTGCCCCCATGTCAACCCAAAATAAGCAAATCAACAAAATCCCCCCGTCCCCCTATAGTGCTTACGTAATACTTGAACGACCCCTTTGTTTAAAATCATAATCCATAAAATTTATAAAACTCATCATTATAGTTATCAACTTATCCCAAATTATTAAATATTACTTATAGCCAGAATAAATATATTTTAAATAAACCGATTTATGATGAAGCCAGCCATATAAAAAATATAATATAAATAGTCATGCAAAACAGTGAAATGTGCATTGATTTCATTCCAGTATTATTGAATCAATTATTTAAAATTATTTCTTCAACTAGAAAATAATAAAAAGTATGTAATAGCAATGCAGATAACATGTGATGCCAATAAAATATTAAAATAATGATATTTGATATAACAAATTTTATTCAAAGTTATTCTTTGTAAAAATATTAAAAGCATCATAAAATCAAATTTTAAAAATAATCCTGGTATAATCCCACCAAACCTCATATTTTTTAGGATTATTTGTGTATTATAGAAAAAGTATGCATTGTAGTACTTGCATGAATATACGAATGCGTATTTATTTGATCTAATAACTAAAATTTACATTTATGGCAGAATAATTTGATCGATTGATATGCAAAATCAAGAATCCAAATCTGTTTTATACTATCGATTTTTTTTAGATATATTAAAAATTACCTTTGAGATCCATTTTTATTTGTGCAAAAATTATATATAGATTTTCATATATCGCCAAAATTCTAATATCTCTTATTCCTGTCATGATTGTGAATGTTAAGGGAATACGGGGTTAAATCAAATTCCAGACATATCCCACATTGACCATGATAATAATATTGATATTGATTCAAATAATTGCAAAGCAAAGGCAAAGTCACGGTTCTTTCTCGAAATTTATTCCATCGGAACCAATTCCGCGGACGCGAGCGCCTCAGGGCGCAGCCTTTATGACGCCTCGCGTTCTATACAATCACCTCAATCTTGTTTTAAATTTACACCTTCGTAACTACGTTCGAACCCTTCTGACACGTCTATTACTGCACACGGATTGGTTTCGAATCCAATGACCCTTCCAATAGGAAATACCAGAACGAGAAGCAATCGTCGAGGAATTCATATTAGCTTATCCCTACATCAGAGTTCACACCGAAATCTAAATTATTCATTTTTTTATTTCTTTTGCTATACCTGTCCGTTCAGGAAAAATAATAAATAATATGCTTTTTTGTTATCGTTTTGCTGAGTCGCGCAGTCTTCAATTTGATGATGTTTTATTTTTTCTCGCTGAAGCCAGCGAGATGTCGGCATCGGTAGTAAATGCAAGCATATGTGCATGCATGATTTCATTGACTTTTGAAGTTACATATTTTGCAGCATTAAAAAAGTTTAAGCTCTGATTTCAAGAATTAATAACATAGGAGCTGACTTTGCTTGAAAACTTTATCTTCATATGATATCATTATTACATGGATATTAAAATGCAATACAATAAATAAATACTTTTTGATCTCATGGTTGTAAAAAACATGAATTATAACTTGTTTATAAACGTCGAAATACTTTAAATTTTTTTTACAAATATTTTTAACAGTATTCAGAACTTTATTGGTAGCATGAGCTGTTGTGCTGACTTCTTAAACGACGTGGCTTTATAGATTGCACCCCAAACGATTGTCCCATCTCTTGCAATTTATTATTACAATTTTCTGTATACTGATGATTTTTTTTATTGATGCAGTAATGCTTAATAAGTATTAACTTACCGTAGGGTAAGTTATTGTAATGGGCCGAAAATCGAAATTGAAAATTTTTACATTTCTCGACGTTTTGAAATTCTCTCATTTCACTTTGAAAATTCATGTTTTGAAGGTTTCTGAACGTTTTCGCATACTTCGAAAAAAATGGATGTGTGTGTATGTATGTATGTATGGATACAAATTTCCAGTCACGTTTTCGGACGCACGGTCAACCGATTTGAATGGTTTAAAAAACATTCGATTCCTATTGATAGGGAGAAGAGCTGATTAGTTTTTGGCCATTCCGGAGATACGGAGCAAAGAGTGCAGAAAATAGAAATCGACTTTTTGAGACACGGAGTATCCGATTTGAATGATCTAAAAACATTCAATTAGTAATAATTGGGAGAAGTGTTTATTAGTTTTTGGCAAAGACAGGCCCAGCCATTTCGAAGATACGGAGCTAAATATGTAAAAAATGGCAGTTTTTGAGAGAACTAAGCGTTCGATTTAAATGATTCAAAGAATTTTCTGCTTGTCTTAACAAAATAATTGATTTTGGAAAAAAAAAATTGTTTCAATTTTTTGTTTTAATTCTGACTATAGTTCTAATATACTTTAAACAAATAATTTCAACTTTGCAATTCAGTTTATATAATTCTTATAAATATTAGACAATGTTACAATATTAATAATAATCTGTTTGAAAACATTCAGTATTCCTCGAACATTTCGTCGGACAACATGGAAGGTACGGGAAGTTCCAGCAATTTGCCTTAAAGCACGATGCCATATACCCCACTAGTTTTCACTTGGAATTATATGACAATCTATATTTAAATTACTATAACCTAAAGCGTTGAGTTAAGTTAAATACATTGCACAATTTCGTATATATAGTATGAATATCTGACTCTATTCTACTCGTATTATTTCATTTTTAGACCGATTTAATTTTTAGCAGATATTTATATTTATATACAATATAATTCATTGAATAAAAATGAAATATTCTACTATGATTATATTTTCAATCACAGCCAAAGATATAAAATTCTCACAGTACGAAAGTGTCGTGCTTTTTTTCTTCTTTCTCTCAAACATTTCAGGGTGGCTCGCTTCGAAGCTTTTGCAGACTCGACGGCACAGCGAGATTTTTTTTGGACGCATAAGAGATGGTTTTTAATATTCGTTAAATGTCTTCATGTCTATTTGGATTTATTTTTTCGGTCGTTATTCGTAAACTGGCCGAGATTCGGTGAATGCGATAAGAAGGAACACCCATAAATATTGCTTTTTGGACTTTTATTTTCGTCAAAGCGTCTTCTTGTTGCCAAGCATGCAATGGACGAGATTTAGCAAGATGAATCGTGTTGAAGATGCTGTGTCTCCAGCTGATACATTAGTCTAATGAGACTAATTGTTTTCAATTTATTATCGAAACGTAATTATCGTAATAACAGATGGCTATAATGCTGCTAATCGATATGTTGATCATTTTAACGACAGATATTATAAGATGATGACGGACTTTGTAACATTTCTCAAATGTGAATAAATCAAATCGTAAAAATTCAAACAAGTTGCAAAGATGAATATACATATTTCAATATATAATATATTTTTGATTCAAATAAATAAATTATACTATCTTGCAATATTAGATATGATAAGCATATGTTAGAATGAAGGAAATATTTTATAAAAACACCAATTTGACTAATCTTGTAAATTAAATGGGTTATGCAAATAAAGTGTAATTTAAATCCTTTTAGTTTTACCCAGGCTGATCCTAATCGTTTGAATCCCTGTTATTTTTTAATCTTATCAAGAAAGCCATTAGTAAGTAGTTATATACAAAAGATTACTTATAATTATAAGTATTATTATACATTTGTTCTTAGAAAGAGATTAATATTAATTAACAAGAAAGCAAATAATATACTAATATACAAAAGATTACTCAGAAATATTAATATACTACACATTTAGATTCATTCGTTGAAAAATCATTTACATCTTATTTCTTGTTATATCACTTATATTTTATTTGAAATAATTATTTTTTCTATGTTGAAAATAAAATTATATAAACGATTTAAAGAAAGCTGTTCTTATAATAATGCCGAAATTTCGAAATAAGACTTTTATTTCTATATTGTCCGAGAGAAATTGGTGATAATAATGATAAGTAACATCATATGAAAACCATATAATCAACGAATATTTTTTTAACCCAGCCACAAACACAAATTAGTGATTTCAACATACTAATATCTTATTAGTAAGATGGTATATTTCAAATTTATTACAAAAAACCTGTTTCATTTTACTACGGAATTTTGTTTATTTACCTATATTTTACGCGTTGATATGGCTTGTTGATAAAATAAATTAAACTGACAATGAGAGATATGTTAAGTGAAAATAAACTTTTACAATTTAAGCTCAATAATAAGATCTTGTTTTATATCACAAGTTTTTATTTTTGTCATTATTTTCTAGTTGAAGAAGTTGTTCAGCTTAGACAGTTAATTAGCTACTTTAAATTATTACCTCATGTCACTTTTAGCAATCAAGTAATAAAAAAGTATATGCATATGTATATATGTATACATGTATTCACACACATGAATTCTGATAAGTATAATATCTATTGATTACAAATTATTGATAACAAATCTTCTTAGCTAATACTGATGAAGTGACTCGATGACTATATCAACAAAACTGGTTATTTATTTAAATGCGTCGTTTATAAATTTCTACGTCCTTATATTGATTTATGTCAATTCGTATATAAACGAATAACTCGTTTTATAATCCAATTTTAAATCTAACACTGGTACTAATTAATTTATCTCTATAAGCAAACATTAAGCTTGTAGTCATTATTCCAATCTATTATGGAAGGCACTTCGAAAAGGAAATTGATATGTCTATATTTTTTAATCTTCATGCACAAGAATTCGGGTGCTTAGAATATTAGATCTGTCAACAACTCATTATTATTAGTATAATTTATAAATTATTCCGAGTAATATAATGTGCACATTTATTACTACTTCGACAATATTGCACTAAATAATTGATGAAATTATTATCTTTTAATTTGAAATGGCATAAGCCGATACATACATTTAGAGAAAGTTCTTTTGAAATTAACCTTAGAATTTGTAGCTATAATTGACTGTTAAAATTTCATGCATAAAGAGGTAATAACCATAATATTATTAGCTGGCATATAGGGGTCACAGAGATCCTTACATGCATAAGTGTGTATATAATGTACTGTAAATTTGGAAATTTCTAATTATCAAACATGAAACACACAAACGATTTATCATTGTGCAAAAGATTACGAATGAACTGTACTTTTAGTAGATAAGAAACTACACTACATATATTGGAACTTGATACCGTATCGCGTTATCATAATTATTGCTAAACACTTTTGATGTTTACCTGATAAGTCCAGGCATTTTTAATTTGTAGTCGCAAGCAAAATGAAAAAAATAAAAATAAGTAAATATAAATTGACCAAACGCATGATAAGAAACGATTGCGAATGCAAACAAGTTTGACACGAATAAATGTTCAAGTTGTTATATTTATGAGAGGAAAATGCACGAAGCACACATATAATGTTGGCGCCAATTTCTAATATTGTTTGTAGAAGTCGGCTAAGTCAACATCAACGCCCACTGAAAAGCTACGACAAATAGCATTGGCATGCACTCTCGAATCTTGTATAAGTTATGGGGTAAACTAAAAATTTCAATCTTGTTTTCATATTTCTGTTGAACGAAAATGGGTGCCCATATGTTTTAGAATTCCATAATCCATACGTACTCGCGTATAAAGCTTGTTTGAGAAAAGCTACTTTATTGAGTTTTATTGAGACCAGCGTTGAAAATGAACATGTAATAAAATATTTACTCGTTTTAAGTAGTTTGTTAAATAATTACTTTAAAATTCGCTAATATTTTAAAAAAATATACGGCATTCTGAATACATAAAATTCTCAACGCAATAACAATAAAATATGTTTAATATTTTTATTATCAAATCAAATTACAATTATCGATGTTCGAACTTTAAATATTTAAAGAGTTAAAATAATTATAATACGCCTTGATCTAAACACTACTTAGAAGGGCGTCCATTAATCATGTGAAATTTTGGGTTGACAAAAAATTACAAAATATCACGTGGGGGAGGGAGGGGTATACTAAGATATCACGAGTATTTATTTTTTACTTGCATTTTTTTTTTAATCCAAACAATTTTTCTTGTAACTAAAAATACACGTGATGTTTGGTGCGGGAGGGGAGGTAATTTTGAATAACACCATGTATCACCAAGGGAAAAGGGGGGTCGAAAAATCCTTAAAAAATCGATCACGTGATTAACTTTTTCTACAAAAGTCCTCAATTGCCAAAGTCGATTACATTTTTAATTTTTTTGTCAGTCCATATAAGCAGCATGACTATAAGCCAAAAGGTTAAAATTTTCTTAAGAAGAATGGAGATAGAAATGTGATAGAAATCAGAAACCTCATTTTAACTTTTTTTATACCTTTTTTATGTAGTATAAAAATTATTAATAAAGATAGATGGATTCCACAAATAGCCACAAACAATTTTCAATCAATACTTTGTAAAGCAGCATAAAATTTACAAATTTAAGATTTAAATTATGCACCCAGAAAAAAAAAACTGACCAGACATGATTAAATTTACTTTTGTTTGAAAAATCTATTTACTCTCTACGTAGTAACATAATTTCGGACCACACATACAATGTTTATCATTGATCCAAATTGAATAGCTGGACAGTTAATTTTGGCATTTCACTACCAGATATATTTGTAACGAGGTTAATTCCATTGGGAGTATAGTCGTAACTTAAGAAGCTGCATCATTACATCACACAACGCATCCAAGTCTATTTCTAAATTTCCAAAAATATGTAAATCTATAGCTTGCTGATGTATAGTAATATACAAAAAAACGGGTTTAGGTAAGAAAAACTTGTGGAAAAGTCCATCATTTGTAAGCGACTGTAAATTCTAAATATACAACTAAATAGTAAGAAGACAAAAAATAATTACACAATCGTACGGAGTACTCAATATATGACTGAAAGAATTTTTTTGGGCATGCATATCTCAATTTTATTAATTATATTATATATCGCTAATAATGTTATTTCATGTTTGCCAGAGACTGCTAATATATATTTTTCCAATTTGCTGAATTAATTTATAATATTTAGTATATTTAGACCACCATCATAGTTTTTCGTAACGACTGTTCGTGGAGAACTTGTTTTGGCTTCAAATTTAAATGCCGCTGATTAGAATATGAGCTTAAATGTCAAAAATATGACTAAAAAAGCAATACATCGCATAGAAGAATGATCATTGTTTGGTTGGCATTTCATATTATTTTACGATGTTGTAGTTCTTGTATTACACTCATATCACAAGACATAAAACTTTATTGAATGATGGGCGATAAATTCATAAAGTATTCATTGCGAGTGTATATTCGATTAGTCACATTCAAAGTTGCTTTGATAAAGTTGTTAGATCACAAATTAGAAAAAATATGCGGTAACGTAAAATTACTATAACATAAAATTACTATACTTTATAGATTTGACTGTCGGGATGAATGGATATATAAGTTAATGTGGAGTGTGGTCGTGATATAGTTAATTATTTAGGTGTATATGCACGTCATAGCAATTTAAATGCAGTTCGTGTCAAATTAGCGTGACCTAGGTTTACGCCTGTCATGACAAACTTTTTATTTCTAATTATTATAGTTAATAACAGTAATTTATTTATTTGTGGAAACATTAGGAATTATTTTATTCCTTTTATGTATTTTGAAAAAACTTCATCTCTACAGTACAAGTCACTTAAAATTGATATTTAATATTTTTTTATTGATTTCGCTCATCTTTCATCTACTTGCACGATGTGATAAGTAGGTACTGAATGAAAACCAAACAAACTCATAAAGTAATTGTGCAATGTGCTGGATTTGAAAAGCCGTCAGGTCTTTTGTATATGAACAGGAAAATAGAAAAACTATAAACACGCCAGGCACCACCCTCGCACGACAACCGCTGATTATATTGAGCCGTCAATATGGTACCAAAACCGCATTCAATGTAAACATTTCATTCATTCAATTCTCGGATTGATTATCGACTATGTGACTACGTGATGTATTTGTTAAAGCTGTAAGCCAAATATAAATCGATGAAACAGATATATATGGAAGGCGATTAATAATATCTAGTATAATCATTCATCCAGAGCAGTCTCTCTTAAAGTGGGCAATTATAATATCCAGGGGCGCGATAAGAAGCCCCTAACTAAATTTTAATACATTTTTACTGTTTTAAGTAGCGTTTTTTGCTCTCACTGGTAAAATTTTCTAATTTAGAATGTAAGGTTACAAAAAAAAAGTTTTTATGGATTATATAGGTATACCAAATTTGGTAAGGAGGCGCTACAAAAATTTTGATCATCAAAGAGGACGTTCGAAGAAATATGTTTGAGAAACGCTGACCTAGAGGTACTGAAAAAAAATACAATTTATATTTGATTTAAGCAATAATGTCATATATTTAATTAAGCTCCTCACCTACGTTCGAGTAGAAATAATATGGTATGACATTCAATGAAAGTCAGTCGAGTGTGATAATATGATATCATCTCGAGTTTAGGTAGTTTCACAGTAAAAACATACCAAAGAAAATGGTAGAAAATTTAATAATAATTGTAATTGAATATTTTAACACGTATTAAACATTGCACTGCTATTCTCTCAATGACTTTTGAATATATACAAATAATCCTGGAAATATTTGTAGTTCAGTACCCACGTTACGAATGTCAGTATACAGAATTCAAATACAGTATAAAATCTGATTACAAAAAAAAAGCAAAAAATGGATTAATGATATCTGTCTAGTTCAATTTAAATAATAAATCAAATATAATCGCAAAAAAGGTGAAATATTTTAAAAAAAATTACATACATGATGACGTTTCATATAACAGATATAAAAATAGATCGCCAAATGGGAAACCTGCCAAATGCTAAATTTAATCTACGCACCTACACCTATCCAATGAAGTATAAAATATGCACAAACGTGAATACATCTGTTCGGCGTTAAAAGCGCGACTTTTCGTAGAATATTAAAAAATATCGATTCATTTTTATTATATTTCCATGCGAATTGATCTCGAAGCGGATACAATTCATTTCTGCTTGAAATACACTTCATTTACATACAATTATATTACACCGAAGATCTGCTATGAAATTAATATTTGTTCCGCAGTCGAACGAACGAATTGTAATTGAATAGAAAATTGAAATGCTTTTAACGTTTGTTAAAACGAACGAAAAGTTTCGTTACTGCTTCTATTTGGGCAATAGGACTTGTGGAATATAGTCATACTTGCAGTTATGATAAAGATCAAGATATGATAACTAAAGTTCATATATTATTAGTACCTACTATTAATTGAATATTTATAAATTATGATTTAATGATTTACTCATTGTTATAAACGATTCTTGATGGAAAATCCTTGATAAAAAGATACATTTCTTTACTGGTACATTCTTCAAAAAATTCACTAATTATAAACGAGTTCAATACTCGTGCATGCTAACGACTTAAATTTAGATAATATTTAGACAAACTCTAACATTCAAATCATTTTTTTGCCTGAGAACAGTTCAATCTCTAAATTAATTTTTGTATACTTTAACAATTGTTATATCAATTTAAATTATAAAAAATGATGATCATTACTGGAAACATTGAATAAATATATGGTATTAAAAATAAAGATTATGTTAAAAATAAAATTGTTATTGTATTAAATATGTTTTTCCTATAATCACATATAAAACAGGTTTTACGTGATTATTGTTTACATTCTTTCAACTATTTATTATACGTCAATTTTGTTTACCATTGTAATTAATTAAACGGGCGCAGTAAATTCTAGCTATGTCACAAGTTTCTCGTATTTTCGTTTCGGTGATTGATCGTGATTTTACCAAGCAAACTGTTGCCAATTAATATTTAACTAGGTCTAGTAATACGGGGGTTTCACGCTTCAGGAGAGAGACCCGCCACCGGGGCACTCGAATCGAATAAACGAAAACATATTATCATTAACAATGTATAACCACTGTTGTTCGTATTCAATGTGGGGGAAAGTGGCAGGCTGATGGGTCATGTTTTATGCACAAGCTCTCTGAAAGGGTCCACAGATTTAACTGGATCCAAAAATTCATGGAAATAAACCTTATTTATTTTGCACGCGGATAGAAATTTTCCAAAAATGACAGCTGCTTTCCAAGCTTATTTACAGCATCATTTTTAAGTATTGGATAAAAACATGTTTTTATTATTATCATAATTAAATCACAATCAGATCACTAGATATAATTTTGTAAAAAACTAGCTGAAAAAAATAATACAGATAGGCATAAATAAGGAACCGCCAATTAATCATGTGAGACGTAAAAGGGGATGAAGGGTTTTGACAATAAACCACAAAATATCTCAAATTTAAAAAAAAAATCAAAAATTTTTCAACAATTTCCAAAAATGTTACGATTTTTTAGGTACTAAAAATATATGTAATGTTTGGTAGAAAGGAGAGAGTAATTTTAACTAGTTGGTATCGGTATTTTGCCTTAAGGCAAGTTACATGAACTTCCCGATATGTGTAAATAATCGACTTAATCCATGATAGATAAGTTAATTTATGAGTGCTTAAAAGTATTCGAAGTGGATTTATTACATATTATTGAAAATCGAACACATCAACCCGGTCGGAGTATTTTTTAAAAGCGAATTGTCAAAAATCAATAATTTGTATAATTGAGTCAGTTTTTAAATTGTTTAGTATGTTCATTAAGACCAAGTACTCTATCGTTATACCAAGGAAATCGTCTAATTTTAATTTTAACAATCGTCAAAAGAACTATTCATTTATTCAAATTTTGATGAAGTTTTAAAATTAAACTACTTGTCGTAAGACCGTAATATTTCAGTAAGTTCTATAAGACCATGATATATATCGCCAAAAAAGTTCCATAAAAATCGGCCAATAATACTTAAAAAGCGATTACGTGATTATTAGACGCCTCCTAAAGGTTTTGTTAACATAACATCTTGCAAAACTTCAACTACTAATAAATTTCTTTAAACAAGATGGTCAAATTTATATGAAAATGTAGAGAAAATCAACTATCATTTTAAAACAAGCCAGAAAGTGCACTACTTGTCGTAAGGCCGTATTATTTCAGTAAGTTCTATAAGACCATGATATATATTGCCAAAAAAATTCCATAAAAATCGGCCAAAAATACTTAAAAAACGATTACGTGATTATTAGACGCCTCCTAAAGGTTTTATCATAACATGTTGTAAAACTTCAAGTACTGATAAATTTCTTTAAATAAGATGGTCAAATTTATATGAAAATGTAGAGAAAATCCACTATCATTTTAAAACAAGCCAGAAAGTGCACTATTTGTCATAAGGCCGTAATATTTCAGTAAGTTCTATAAGACCATGATATATATCGCCAAAAAAATTCCATGAAAATCGGCCAAAAATACTTAAAAAGCGATTACGTGATTAGTGGACGCCTCCTAAAGGTGTTGTATCATAACATATTGCAAAACTTCAAGTACTGATAAATTTCTTTAAATAAGATGGTCAAATTTATATGAAAAACAAGCCAGAAAGTGCACTACGCATCTTCCACAATAGTTGTTTATACCTTCCATGCGTTAATATCTTTCAAACTCAAAATCAGTGTGCTTAAAATTTGATACTTACTAATAAAACTATATAAGAAAATACCTAATATAACAAAAACACCAATAAATTACTGCCAAGAGAACTTTCAAATGACAAAATCAATGAACTTATTAAATACTTTTTCAGCGAAACGTGATAAACCAGACTGAGATTTGAAAAACAATATAAAGTAAATATAAGATATAAATCTCAACAAATCTGTCTCTATATCAACACGCTTGATATTGCTAATAAAACATTCTACATCCAAGTGCGGATAGATAGATATCAACTACCGCCCTCCACTAAATCCCTAATATCATATGATTTATTACGCAATGGGAACAGATGCACCCGATACTGGAAAAAAGATGAAATCGAAACGAAAAAATATCGCACAGAACAAACGTACTACGTACGCGTTTGGTCGGGCGATCTATTCCCGCTCCCGCCCCATTCAGATAGAGGTGGATAGGAACGTGACGCGCATAAATTCTGGCAATGTGACGGCCAAACGGTATAATACCGGCGATAAGTTTAACCGATAAAGAGATACCAGGGATAAATTCTGATTTTATTCACAGGACGAGGCGTTCGAAATTGCGCACTGGGCGTTTTATACGACTCCGTGAGATTTGTCCTGCCATCGGTCGGTATTTTCGTTTTCCATCATGAGCAGGATCAGCAGGTGTTGATAGAACGATTTAAAAATTAATATCCAAAAACACGTTAAGGTAATTGAATATAGAATATTGCTTTATGGAGAAGGGGGTAGGCGTCTTCTATTGGAAAGCCTTCAAATAAAATTCAGATAGTAAAAATTAATTACATATTATTAATATAATAGATATTTAAACTTATTAGATTAAAATCTAAAACACTTAAGCGTATTTTGTAAATTTGATATCATACAAAATTTTTGCCTCTTTGATAATATAATTTTGATGCTTCTCAGAGATATATCCATTTATATATGGATATTATTTTAGCATATGTATTAATATTTAATTTCATACTTTTAAAAGTTTCATTTTGTAGCTATAGTGTCAAAAATTTCTTATAGTCCAAAATATTTTTTTAACTTCCCGTAGGGTAAGTTATTGTAATTGGCCGAAAATCGGAATTGAAAATTTTTACATTTCTCGACGTTTTGAAGGTTTCTGAACATTTTGGCATACCTCAGAAAAAATGGATGTGTGTGTGTGTATGTATGTATGGATACAAATTTCCAGTCACGTTTTCGGGCGCACGGATCAACCGATTTGAATGGTTCAAAAAACATTCGATTCCTATTGATAGGGAAAAGAGCTGATTAGTTTTTGGCAAAGGCAGGTCCAGCCGTTTCGGAGATACGGAGCAAAGAGTGCAGAAAATAGAAATCGACTTTTTGAGAGAACGGAGTATCCGATTTGAATGATCTAAAAAAATTCAATTAGTAATGATTGGGAGAAGTGTTTATTAGTTTTTGGCAAAGGCAGGCCCAGCCATTTCGAAGATACGGAGCTAAATATGTAAAAAATAGCAGTTTTTGAGAGAACTAAGCGCCCGATTTAAATGATTCAAAGAAATTTCTGCTTGTTTTAACAAAATAATTGATTTTGGAAAAAAAAATTTGTTTCAACTTTTTTTTTTTAATTTTTTGTATATCGAAAATAATTCAGATTTTATTTTTAATTGTGACTATAGTTCTAATATACTTTACAAATAATTTCAACTTTGCAATTCAGTTTATATAATTCTTATAAATATTAGACAATGTTACAATATTTATAATAATCTATTTGAAAACATTCAGTATTTCTCGAACATTTCGTTACGGTACGGGAAGTTCCAGCAATTTGCCTTAAGGCACGATGCCATAATTGCCTCAAGACAGAATTCCACTTACAGCTAGTTTATTTTTAATTCAACTAGAAGACTACTACAAACCTTTACGAATTTCTTAAAGTTTTAGAAAAGATGAAGGTGAAAAGTAAAAAAACAACTGAATGCTGACTGTAGACATTTTCCTTGTAATAAATATTTTCAAGTAGCAAAACATTCCGGTTTCCAACGTAAGAACATAAGTTAGCGCCGATCGATACATCTTACATAACTGCGAATATACAGAACAGACGGGACTTAGCACGCCGTCATAAATTACGACAATGTATACGGCTAGACACTTTTTTATATGACGGGTCCAACTGTGTATGATTTCTCTCTTTTACACGACAATTCGATTTTCTTCAAAATTACTGTATAATGTGCATATCGAATTTGTATTTCAAGTACAATTTCATATGACTCACTATCAGAGGAAATAAAATTCATAAATTACATGTAGTCAATCTTTTTTATGTCAAAACTTTTGCATGGTTGAGGAAATCAATTTCTAAATATATGAATCTTAATGCTATAATTGTTTGCTAGAATGATAAATGACCTGTTATGTATATATAATTAGTATTATGTGAATAGTATATATAAAATACATATTCATGATAGTATTAAAAATTAAAAGCTGTTCTACAAAATTTTGATTTTATTAAAAATCAAATAAATAAAAATCTTCGTAATATAATCTTATATCCAGTTTTCTCTGTATATATGATTTGAACTCGGTCAAAATTTGCATTCTATTTCCAAATGTTTTTACACATCTTAATACTCAAAAGCTTTACTTATTTTATCGCTGATATATCGTATTATGTCTACCACGAAAAATACATAAATATTTAAGCGATCATAAATATATCACTCTCTTCATATTTATATTGTGAAGGAAGCATTTTACAAGACGAATACATTTGTGGCACGCAAATATAAAATCGGAACGATATAGTCATAAGCAAAACCAACAAATATAGCTTATAATTTTTTATCTGCATTTCAATTTAAAATTTGTAAGTGAGTAGAGTATTTTGTTTTTAAATTCGTTCAAATTCTTACACATTAGCCAACTAAATCAGTCTAAACTAAGATAAAAATCATTTATTTAAATTTTTTGTGATAAAAAACTATTTTGCACAAGAAAAAATTTACATAAATCTACCGCTTGTAAAAAGTTTTGTGGAATAATGTATATCGAAAAAAAACTTTACTGCGTAAAATCAAATGTATTAGCAAAGTTTGCACAACACGTGCTGGAAATTGTTTAGACATGAGTTTTTTGGATAATACTGATGCTTTGCTCACTTACATTGTAATGACAATTTTACGAATATTGTAGATAATTATTATATACGTCCAAATAATTCTTGATGAGTCAAACAGCATAAAAATAAAAATTGATTTTGCCTCTGACTCTTCAGTACTATTGCGTGACGTAGCACTGCGGAATACAAGCCGACTTCGCCAGTCGACCCAGTAATCTCATTAGAGGGAAAACTCACAAGGATCTTCAAAGCACTTTGAAAAATCTTTAAAAATATTTTAATAGTTTGGAATGCATAGATTACGCGCACTCCAATTATAAAGATTGTAAAAATAACTCGGTCAAGGACTACTGACAAATACAATTAGCTGAAGATTGAAGCATGGTTGATTAATGTCACACATTACATTGTACAGATATGAAAAGTCTGAACACTAATTAATTAATCCAAGAATCTTAGATTGATATTTATGTATTTAATAAATTATAAGGTTGCATCAAGTTTCATATTAAATTATTTTAATTAATTATTAAATAAAAATAAAAATGTGCATCCTTGCGCAAATATTGCTATGAGTTTAATCTTTTGATCTCATTTATATTCCTATCTACCGTAGATTTTATTGACGTAGTAACAAATTCTATTTTGTAGTAGCCTTTATATTGCCCGTGAGAAATTTCATCTGTAGAGATTGCTGTAGAATACACAAACATTTAGCAACAGCATTTGTAACCAAAGTTCTCATAACAGAAAAAACATTGGTAATGAATTTGTAATTTGTATCCTTACTATGTTATAAATATAACGCAAAAGAAAAGGCAGTATTCTAAAGCAAAAACTTATTTTGTAAAAAATATCCATTATAAGTTTTCCTTAAAAAAAATATTACAAGTATCATATGAATAAAATCTTCATTTATCATTGTGCTTTTTTCATTTTACATAAATTTAAAATATAAATGATTGACAAATAGGAAATGTGAAATAGTGGTAAAAACAGGTCGTATTTAATACATTAAAGAATTAAAACTTTATTCAAAATTGGGTAAATGACAATAGTAAAATTTTAATATTTACTACAAAATAATTGTTTTAAAAGTTAAGAGTGTGTACGAATTTTGAAAGTGTATTAGCGAATTGCGCCAGGTTGAATTGGAATAGCACATTCTCTCCAAAGTTCGGTCTGAAGCATACGTGTTGTACGTGAAGGGTTAAAATAATTAACGCGAAGCAAACGTCTAGTGCGAGCATATTCATACATGAATATGGGCCATATGCGAAAACGTAATTGATTATCGAGCGAATTAATCACAAACTACAACCTCGACATGAACTGCGTCATATCTTATTCAAACGCGATCGATAATTGTAGTCAAGAAGCAAGGAAAAAAAATTTCAACAATTTATTAATTTTGATGGAATATAAATTGGTAGTTATTATGTGCAATACTAAATTATAAATTGTAAGGATTTTATTATTTTTGAATATAATCAAATATATTTAGAATTCGATTTGTCTAGTAAGGTATTGACACGCACTCTGTCTATATCAACGTTTCGGCTTCGTAGAATGCAATGAAACGCTGGGGCGGCGTTTGCTAAACCTGCACAATAGGAATTCACTCCTCTGTAGCTCCTCGTTCATTCGTAGATTCATATTGTGTGAGAATGGAATTTCAGGTGTACACAGTGAACCAATACAGCTTCCACAGATACAGTTCGTGTTTATATGTATATCAAAATACAATCAAACTTTTCAAACAGCGACTTGCATCTCGCTGAGCGAGAAATTCGTTTGTTTTACGTTTTACGAACAGCGATACAAAGACGAATTGAATGGAGAGACAAATTAAAATAATGAAATTTTATTATAAAACACTAGATGTATTATACTAAAAAGCTAAATTTTATGGAGTTATTCATAACGTTAATATCCAAATAAACAATAGCAAGCTACCCATACAGTAAAATTAAATGGCTGCAGAATGTGAAGTAATAAATCAAGTTGTTTGGTCCTGCGCAAACAATAGAAGTATTACGAGAGCAACCATATATAGAACATACAGAAGTATTATTTTGAATCCAAAATTTAAAGTACGTAAAGCAAATATACAATAAATGATACTTGATTAAAATTATCTCAAATAAAAAACTAATATTTAAACTTTTAAATTTTAAATTGTATATAAATATATAGATGACAATAACAATTATTATCATATTTTATATAAAATTAAATAAAATAAAAAATTTAATGCTAGTTAAAACTATTGATTTAATTCTGAGAGGCTTATAAAATAAAATAAAATGGTTTTCTCCGAAGAAACATTGATTTTATTTAAAAGCAATTGGAAGTACTGAATGAAACAGTAATTTGTCCACTTGACTAAATAGTCCGTGTACAGATTAAAACGCATAACAGGTATTTAATCAACTAATAACAACATCACCTGCGACAAGAAGGAAGGGTAACTGCGAGTCTAAATGTTTGTACCTGTATATATGTGCGCGGTTGTGGAGCAAATGTAGAGAAGTTGGTAACTTTATCAGAAGCGGAAAACCTAATTTAGCTAGTACTTGTTTTTTATTTCTTTGAACTTTATTAATAAAAAATCCCATAAATCACTAAGTAAATGTTTAATTGAGTTTAATTGAGGTATATCGCTCTATATTGTGAGTGTTACAATTATAGCATTTAAAATTATATGATAAGATTTTGATCTTGAATGTGATAAAAGAATATACAATTAATGATCGAAAGTTATCATTATTATGAGCGAAAGTCTCCACCGTTCACAAAATAATCTTGAATCATCCCGCAGTTGGGCAACGCTGTAACATATAGTCTCATATGTGAGTCTGTTGTATCGCACTCGGAGTGCGAAGGATGGGAATATATGTAGAAGGCACCATGTCTGACGTTTCAAGAAGAGTTGTTCTTTCGGTCTGAATGAATCATGAGATTTTGAATTCCTCAGACTCGAAGTAGTAGATGCTGAAAAACGAGTAAAAAGAGACGGCGCTCAGCTGACGACCTCAAGAGATGATTATATGTACCTTCTTCTGTGTTAACACAGATGCCAATGAAAAATACCGATGCGTCTGGGAGAAGAATTTAATTGAATACCACAAGCAATGTATTTGGTTGTGAGGTTCTAATACAAGTCAAATTAGTGTCGTAAGTTTAAGTTCAGTAAATAATACCAAGTTTATGAATTAGAATATAAATAGGGAGAAAATTTTCTCTTTCGATGAGACCGATTTAAAATTTATATAATTTTCTTGATCAATATAAATATAAATGTAAATAAATATACATATATATATATATATATATATATATATATATATATTTAGTTGTTAATTTTGATGTTGAGATATATGAGTAAGTTCTTGTGGGGCGATACATCAAAGAATAAAAAGCAAAGATTTATAAATTAATCTTTAATTCCAAACGTTTCGACATTCAATTTAATGTCATCATCAGTGTTGGAATTGTCAATTGTCAAAATAAGCCTCGGAACACGCACAGTACAGAAGTCGTTGACAGAAATTACTTAACTTTATTCACATTTTTGTTCAAATAAAACTATCATTTTCCTGTTTACATCATACAAAAAATTATAAAAGAATCATGATGTTGACAAGTTAGTTGTATAAATGTTAGTGCTAATTTCAAGTGTCGTGTACACTTCTCTAGATGTAACCTACCAACGTTAATATTCACTGATGATGACATTAAATTGAATGTCGAAACGTTTGGAATTAAAAATTAATTTATAAATCTTTGCTTTTTATTCTTTGATGTATCGCCCCACAAGAACTTACTCATATATATATATATATATATATATATATATATATATATATATATATAGTATATATATGTATATATAATATATATATATATATATATATATACATATATACAAAGAATGAAACTAGTATTATTTAATATAATTAACCATATAAAAATGGTATTTTTTTAATGCATAAATATTTATTTAACATTTCATAAAGAAAACTAACCTCAACATTATATGTATGTATATTTATTTTATTACAGCCAACCGCAAAATATATATTACCAATAAATAGAAGCTAATGCTCAAGAGAATTTCGACCCTTCTCTTATAATTCTATCTGCAATAATAAGATTATTTGCAGTATATAAAACTAAGTAGCAATAGAAAATTATATTCTCAATCTCAAGATAAAACTGGAGAAAAAAAGTATCAGCAATAATGCGGTATAACATGCAGAAAAATAAAAACATGTTGGAACTTTGCCAAAGAATGATAATTTATCGGTTTTTGGGTCGTTAGCATTCTTGCAAAAGTTCAAAGTGTATTGAATATCAAAATATACTAAGCAATAAATTGTTACGATATTTATTGCATATATCTAGGGCGATTTTGCGATAAGTCCTTATATTCATAAACCAACAGACTTCTTAAAATCAACATAAGAATTGCGAATACAATTTAATTCGTATTATATTCATTCATTCATTCAGAAATATAATCATAATTTCAATTGAGTCAACTCATTTGCAGATGTACGATTTTTTTTGTATTCGTCAACAAATTTAGAACTAAGTTAGTACTAGTACTAAATATCTAGTTTACCTAATGGCTTTTCTGTAGCAAAAAATAGTACATTAGACAGAATTAACGGCCAGGAAATCTATCAGTCTATATGTCGGAACATCGGACAAGCGATGGGCCACGCGATCGCTGGCCGTTTGAAACTTTGAATCGTTGCCAAGCAACGTGAAAAAGCACAACGATCGCATATTCGCGGATGTTTTAAATATAGAAAGTGCGGCGTGTTCGTCTAAAATATCCAATGCGTTCGCCGGGTTCGCCAAAACGACGCAGACGATGGAGAAAAAACTGCAATTCTACTATCATCGGATGAAGGCAATGGAAAGCAATGATGCATTCACCATCAGACCCATACTACTTGAGCATATTTGTTTTTGAGGACAGTAAAATCCATGTACTGAACATAATAATCGCTATCTTTCTATAATCGATAAATGAAAGAAAACGCTCCATCAGAGGAAATACAGAAGAAACCGCAAATGAAAACACTCAAAATAAAATTCATAAGTAAGCTGCTTTATAAGTATATAAAGCAAGTAAATATTCAAAAAACTATGATAGATCACAATTTAAAATTACAGTTTACATATAAGTATTTTATTGAAAATATGTTTGAAGCTGATAAAATTGAATTAAAATTTGGACGTATATTTGTTTCTAGGAAATAAGTTCATTCCTGACTATAATTATAAAATATCCAAAGACGTAAAGTCGTTTACCTTTGTTGCTACTACACAATGACTGAAATTGGTTTTAGCGAAAATATACTAACACAATCTTTTCCAGAAGAAAATTGTTTCATGTGTGCTTATATGTCAGAAGCGCCGGCTTAACGCCGATTGTGTAATAACAGAGTAGAAGCTTCAATGTTTTGCTCGTGTTGTAAAATCCAACACAGTACTATATGCCAAATATTTTTGTCGTTGTAATTAACGTTTTTTATTTTATTTAAACCTTACAAGTTGCGCAAACTAAAAAAATAAATATGCGGCCCACAAGAAAGAACAAAGTTTAAGATAATAGAAAAAAATCCTTAGAACATCACAATGATAGTGGAGATGATTGATATTATATTTTAGTATACCCGAAATATTTCAATTCTTTTTACAGCTCACATTTTAAAAAATTATTTGTTAGAATGTTTGATTTTATTCGAAATTAAAAAATAAACTGTGTCCAGAGGAAAGTTATATTATTGATTTAACTAATTGATACTTGATTAAGATTAAAATGATAAATTATACATTTATATTTGCTTGCTAAGTCTAGCGAGGTTAAAGTTTTATAATCTGTTATATAATATAAGTTTTTATAAAATTATAATCGAAATTACATAACTTAATATTGTTTAATCAAATGAATTTTCACTCACCCTCGTTTTAAGCTCAGGACCTGCTTCCATGGCTCCCATAATAGCTTGAGATACTTTGTTATCCAAGTCACCTAATACCCGTTCCACATGCAATTCTTCAGGTTCTCTTGCCCTTGCTGCTGATGCTAAAGATTGTAAAGCTTCTAAGTAAGAATTCCATGGTGCATCCAGACCATCAACCCTCGCGGCTAAACAACCACGTAAAACGTTCAAGCAAAAACCGGCACAAGGGCGGGCTGCTTTCAAACCCTAAAACAAAGTAACCATGTATTATTGCGAAAGGGTTAATAAAGTTAAGTTTCTAATTAATACACACACACATATATATATATATACATTTATATAATAGATCTAATTTAAGTACAACAAAATTTAAAAAAAAAATCCACACAAAGTCTAAAAGTAATTGTTACTACATCAAATATCAAATACTTACATTGCATTTAGAGCAATGAGTCATTTTTGTCATCGCCTTCAGGCATTCTTTATCTTGTTCTACTGACAGAGTCTCATCGACATCATGTAGAATATTTCTGCCTTCAACTAAGGCATGCAGCAGGAGCCGGGTGGCTTGCAAAGATCGTCGCAATGATGAAGATAGACGTTTGGACGCATCGCTGAATGGTTGAATCTATGCGGAAATGAAACGAATATTCAAATTATTCGAAATTATATTTGTCTTAAACACTAAGGTGAATATTTTCAAATTGATTGTTAAATTTAGTTTATATTATATTAACTTTGCAAGTCTTTCCCAGTAGTTACGTTGTATATATTAGATAAGTTTATGTTATGTTATTGACTGTCAATGAGAATATAATTAAGACTTAATCTATTCTATGTAAATAATTATTTAAATAGAAATATGATTCAATTGTAATAAATTATATCTTCTATATATATAAAAATAAGTCGGGTTTTCCTTCCTGACGAAATAACTCCAGAACGCACGAACCGATTTCGACAATTTTGCATTCTTTAGAAAGGTCTCGGGCTCTGCAAGGTTTATAGCTAAGAAAATTAGTGGTGCATGGCATCGTGCCTTAATGCAAATTGCTGAAACTTCACGCACCATAATTGAAAATTCGAGTAATGACAGCGAGAATTTTCAGAATTATGCTTGGTTAAGTCTACGAGCAATTATTGCCGCCAAGAAATATGATGTACACGCACTGAATTTCACCATTCAATCAAAAATTGCTGGCGATTTGGTGACATACCAATGATTCCGACTGGTCTTCCGTTTGACTTCAAACGATTGCAATTTCCAGTTCGCCTTGCGTTCGCAATGACAACTAACAAGTCGCAAGGCCAATCGCTTAGTGTTTGCGGGATAAATTTCAAATAGATTATTTAGAAAATCATTGTTTCTCACATGGGCAGTTATACGTTGTCTGTTCACGAGGTGTGGAAAACCATCCGCTTTGTTTGTGTTAACGTCAGAGCAAAAAACAAAAAATGTGGTTTACCAAAGAGCACTTCAATGAAACGGATAATTTGCGGATTCACTTTCATTTACTTAGAGAAATTCAACTAAAAAATACTTCATTTTTGTAATCGAAATAAATTCATTACTGTTGTGCAATAAAATTAATTTTTTCCTTTTCAAATATAAAACAAACAAAAAATTTCTTCATATTTCTCACGAAACCATCTGGTGGCGAAACGGAGTTCGTCGGGTTTGCTAGTCAATTTATATATATATAGTTATTTATAAATGTATTGATTTACATTTTATCATCACTTTTGAATTTTCATCGTTCCTTTAATATTCTAAACATATTCGCATATTCTAAATATATCTCTTAATTAAAAATTGAAGATGTGCTATTTAGCTTACAAAATTATTACAAGTAATTTGGAAACCAATTCTTAATCTTTTTATGTTTATTGCCTTTAAATATATTTTTGAAAAAATATTGAGTAATGTATTTTATCTCGGTTAAAAACTACTGAGATTTTTTCAAACCCCCTTTGTGTGAGAACCCTTGAAAAATAAAAATAAAATGATTAATATTACCTCATCATAATTACGCATTAAGCACTGTTTGTACTCTTCCGTGAAATCAGTCAGTCCAAAATGTGCGATATGATGATATGCCAGCGGGAAGAGTCGTTCGAAGAACTGCCGCACCGCCTTGTCGAGAGCATTCGGAATTGACGCTGGAAGTGTGGTAACATCGCTTGTTTCTTTCGCATCGGCTTCATTGAAGGAAATGACGTGCTTGCGAATAGAATCGTAGAGCGCCGAGACAGGCGGGTGGCCTAACCGCGGTGGCCGGCGGTATACCGTGTCGAGAAGCGCTAAAGTGCGGTTTTCTGATTGCCCAATGACTGTTAATACGTGCTCTGCGAAAGAAAAAGATGGTAAAAAATTAGGCATATTGTTTGTTTATGGAAATTATATATCAACTTATAATATGTTTATCTTATGATAGGATCATATAATATTTCTATATGGCAGTTAGGGCTTACAATACCGGGATTCCGTAATCCCGAAAACCGGGATCCCGGACGATTTTTGTCCGGTATTCAATACCGGTATTGATGCAAATAATACCAGTATTCTATCAAAAATTCAACTTACGCAAAATACATATCAAGTTTTAGTTTCCAAACTATGTATTGTGTGCTTGACTCAGCTGAGTGAGATAATATAATACAATCGATGAGATATAATTCTTTATTTATTATACATAAATCATTTTACATAAGTAAGAACGGCAGTTGTTTAAATTGCGTGTCACTGACAACAATTTGAGAATTTGCGAAGGGTATTGTTATAATTAGTTAATATTAATAACTAATATAGTAGAAACACACCACGTAATGAATCATATTCTCAATTCTATTGCATTCAACATAAGAATAGTCAACATTGTAATAATCTTTTATCGATGAATTGCACACATCGCAGTAATTCCCGAGAAATCCGAACGGGTAATAACTTGACTTGCACTCACACATATAAAAAAACTCTATTGATCATATTCAAAATCAAGGGAATTCCCTTAAACTAAATAAAATGTTATATAAAGCCGAAATGTAACTTTAAGTAGGCAGTTGTGTAAATTTCGTGTAGATAACATCTTAAAGTTGCGGGAAAATAAATGTTTATATGAAGAATAGTGTGTTTAATATTGTGTAAATATTGTGTTTAATTTGAACCTATGATATTTATAAGTGAGTATATAAACCAAAGTTAATTAAGTTGGTGTGTAATTAAAAAATATTAAAATAAATACTTCACCCGTGTGTGTGTTAAAAAAAACTCCAAGTCTAGAACAAAAAATAAAAGATGAAATTACTTTCTTTGAAAAAACAGGAATAAAAAGAACGAACCTACAAAATATGTATAATTTCTTAATTACAATTGTACCAACAAGTGTAGAATCGGAAAGACGGAAAGAGCTTGATGATCAAACAATTGATTGTTTATGTTTCTTCTTTAAGAGCATATTTTATTAAGCAAAACATTAGCCATGAATTATAATTTATTCTTTTCTTAAATATATTAATAAATAATTAATTCTTATTATAAATGTAGAATGTAAAATGTAACATAGAAAAATATATATTTTTTACTGACACGTTTTTTTGTTTCTATCTACTTCTACTCCTTATGTAATAAATAAATAATATGTACTCATTTCAGCACAATATTTGTTAGATTTCATATATTATTTGTTAATATGTCAATATAACAACTGAAGTAAGTAAAAATATAACTATTTAATTTTCCATCGACAATACCGGTATTAAAACCGGGATCCCGGAATTTCATTTTTCAAATATCGAATACCGGTATTCAGATTTTTGTACGGTATTGGACGCCCTAATGGCAGTATTAAATATATGATTAAGTTCGCGATGCTCTATAATCAAATGTGTAAATGACACAGAATAACAGTAATATAAAAAATATAAGTAAAACATGTTTTTAATTATTTTAACATATGGAAAAACTTATAAAAGTTATCACATTATAATTACAATGTTGTATCATCAACACTTGAAATCGTATTCCAAATTAAAGTTAATGAAGCATATCTATAATAATTTTAAAATAAGTTTGCTATAATATAGTATAATATAATAAGTTTACACAAATTGGTGAAAATATTCCTTATAATATCAGTAAAAGTTTATTTACAGACGTCATTATCGATAAAAAATATTTCATAAAAAAAATATAATCTGCTATTTTTATTTGGTATAAATAAATAAATTTACAATAATAAATCATATGTTTATTACTACATTTAATTCAACCACATTGAGTCGATATTTAAATATATCTTTTATATTTATTCGTGAGAATAGAAGACAAATTAAAATATTCATAGCTAAAGAATCTTAATTTAAAATTTGTTCAGGCATCAGCTTCTGTAGTATGTATTAAGTCAGAGCTCATAAATTGACATTGAGCTATAATAAACTAAAATCTTTGCATGGAAATTAAAATCTCATTCACAAAGAAGATGCAAGCTCTTTTTTTCTCGCCAGCAGGTATGCCGTGCATAAACTGTGCATTTGCAAATTCCTGATTTTACGACGATTCTCATAAACTCATCGCTTTCGTGAGTGTTAATCTCATGTAGTACGTGAGAAATGTAGTGGTATTAAAACTGATTTATTCTTCAAAAAGATTTAAAAATAATTTCAAGCATGATTCATTTAACAATGGAATTGTCGAGAGCAGGAATAATCGATAAATTAAAAATCAAGATATTTTAGTAATCAGACAAAACTTTTTTTTTAAGTCAAGAGGACAAGTATAAAAAAAAATTCTCTTATGTGGAGATAATAGAAAATCCTTTCCATATTTCTTGCTAAAATTATTTTTATATCTAGTATTTAGGAAAGTTAAATCATTAACTCTTAGTTAATCTACCAAAGCTTCGTATACAGCCTGATGAACATCTCTCGAGAAAGAATGCGAATTCGCAGGGCAGTTTCGTGGCTTTCGATGCAGCGAGTGTTTCGGTTTCGAAGTTAGTGATCGTGAGATACAAGGTATGAGAGAGTCTTAATTATAACGTCGGCATACGTTAAAACGAATCTCAAATCTTTAGAACGAGTTTTATGGCCAAGGCTGTGCACACGGACGACGCGATAGGGCAATATGGGCAATGTATATACAAAATGTTCACAAAAATATTATGCGATATATTGTATGATGGTAATTGTCTACCTATTCAATACTGAGTAGATAAATATTAGATATATCTGCATAGCTATAATAAAAGTTAAAATTTTGTAACACTGTACCTACTTCTAATACATTTTAAAAAAAATCTACTAATCCATTTTTACCTATAATATTTGCTCTCGGAAGTGTGCGGGTATATCAGCGTAGAAGTTTGCTATAATTTATTTCTATTCTTTCCTAGAACATGGAATTTTATCCAATTACCTACAGCTGCAACGCTAGTATACCCGGCAGTTTTTCCGGAAAATATCGTGTTTTCTAATGCGATTCATATAAAACACATCGCTGCATAATAGTAAACGAAAATGTAATGGAGCATTATTTTAAACGAAATGCTGCATGGTATATGAAGATTGGGATGACCAATAAAGAAATTCTTGAAGGAAAATCATAAATCATTGCCAATCATTTTCTTAATTTGTAATTTTATATAACCTTGATACATCAAAGTGTGATTTTTCTAATTTGATTTGAAAAAAAACTCTTCCAATTCCATGCGGTGGTAACCCAATCATTTATGCAAATTTCAATTTAGGTGCTTTTCGATAACAAAAATGTTGGTGTATCATATATCAATTCGTAAATAATTCTGTTTTAATGCTGTCGACTCCCAAATGAGTGCTCGGAAATAATATCATATATTAATTAATTTTGTAACAACGAGTAGGTTGTTTTGTTTATAGGTGCGCCATAAATGTGTTGCTACTTTCTACGTTTGCAATTTAATATGAATGCATTCAATTATGCATCATGATAATGTAACAGTAATTAAAAATTATTTGATTTTTTTAATATTAATTTTTTTTCGCACTTGTTTCTTCACATTGCCGAAACTGCTGTACCTATCTTTCGCAAAAATTAATCAACTTTTACCTATACCAGGTGAATTTTACCTCTTTCTCTAGGAAACGAAAATTTGTCCCATACATTTGTACGTTTTATTGTTAGACATGTTTTTAGATCCTATGAAATTTTGCAAAACAGTTCTAACACTGAAATTAGTTAATTGTGGCTTTTTTTCAATAATTATGAACTAAAAATACTCAAAGTATTTAATAAGTGGATACACTGGAAATATTCAGCTTCAATATGAAGTAATTGATAAGATTATTAACATTGTATTTAGTAGAATCAGCATTTTAAAGCGAGAAATTTTATGTAGAAACAATATATCATTAAAAGAAAATTATATAAAAACGAACTAAATGTGTTAACCGCCCAAAACAACAAAGTGAGTCCAGAGGCCAGAAAAAATGTAACAATGAATCAATAGTCTGACTTTGAAAAGACAAGTCTAGTTATTTCAGAGAATTAATCTTTTCTATCCAATGTAAATTTAAAAACAATCAGTACTATGTTTGAAATTCTATGCAAAATCGTATCTTAAAAATCAATTTCAAATGTCTATTCACTACTAGATCTATTTACTAGTTTGAATAAAAAATTCTATCTATCTCTAAAGAAAAAAAACCTCAAACTCACTGTTATCGTAACATATT
>NW_020537646.1:14881774-14903554 GCF_003426905.1 Ctenocephalides felis | reverse complement strand
GACTCGAGAACATAAAATACTGACCCACACAAACATTTGGCAGACAGCAAAAAAGACTGACGCAAAAACCAAACATCCATACCTCCACTCAAATTAATGACAACAATTACGCAACGACACCAGCAGACAAGGCGGAAATATTGGCAAAAAACTTTGAAAACATACATAAACACAAATGCCAATATGTCAAACGCAGCCTGAAACAAGACGTACACGAGACAATTCAAAACTTCACTGACCTCCACAGGGACAAAGACTTACGAATAGACCCTGCCACAGTTTCTGAAATAAAGACAATAGTTAAAAAATTACCGAACAGAAAAGCACCGGGAC
Source organism: Ctenocephalides felis (assembly GCF_003426905.1). NCBI lineage: Eukaryota > Metazoa > Arthropoda > Insecta > Siphonaptera > Pulicidae > Ctenocephalides > Ctenocephalides felis. The sequence goes on along the minus strand of NW_020537646.1, from coordinate 14,903,221 downwards.
CGGACGGACTACAAAACATAATACTTAAACAACTGCCGACAAACGCCTACATTTTACTTACCCGGATAATAAATAGAATAATGACAAAAGGTGCTTTCCCGCTTCTTGGAAAACCTCCACCATATTTCCAATAGTGAAGCCAAGGAAACAGCCAGACATACCACAGAACTACAGACCGATCAGCCTCCTCAACACAATGAGTAAGGTAGCCGAAAAGGTACTACTCAAAAGACTTAACAAACACATAAGACACAACAAAATCATACCTGACACACAATACGGCTTCAAAGAACGACACTCCACACTACACCCACTGACAAAACTCATAGAAAATACTGTTCTCAATTTTAACAGACGAAACCATACCGGATTGGTGTTGCTTGATTTCGAGAAGGCGTTTGACACCATCTGGATGGACGGACTTATACATAAACTCATACAACTGAATTTTCCACCATACATTACAAGAACATTACACTCATACTCTCAGACCGTAACTTTACCGTACAAGTAGACAACGGACTTTCGACGGTTAAACAAGTGACGGCGGGAGTACCGCAGGGCTCGATCCTGGGACCGTCACTGTTTAACGTCTACATTCACGACATACCCACTGACGCCGACACCACCTTACTGACGTTTGCTGACGACACTGCCATAACAAATCATCACGATCACCGACGCTACTGACTACAAAGATACAGACACACATAGACAAGCTGACGAAATATACTGACAAATGGCAGATCAAGATAAATCCGCAAAAAGACGGAGGCAATTTTATTTACTAAGAGCCGAAATGCCATGACTAGACTGACTGACTTAGACAAAATTAAAGTATTAAACTGTGAAGTTGAGTGGTCCAAAGATGTCAAATATCTTGGTGTGACCCTGGACCATAGACTCAGCTTCACAAAACATATTAATACGAAAATTGGACAGGCTTACGGGATGTTAAATCTACTGAGACCTCTCTTGAACCACAACGGCCCGCTAAGCGTGAAGAACAAGCGAACACTTTACTTGACACTGATAAGACCGATACTGACATACGGCGCTCCGGCATGGAACGCGACGACTAAGACTAACTTACGGAAACTACAGACGTTACAAAATAAGACACTACGACTTGTACTCAACAAAATAAGGGACCCACTGACTAGACATTACTACTCTTCAAAATACATACACAAACAGACTGACGTACCGACAATACTCGACTACATAAAAAAGCTCACTGAGAATTTTTATCTAAAATGTGGGGATCATCCTAATATGAACATCGCGGGCCTCGGCCAATACACAAGAGATGATATTTGGTATGGCAATCACGCCATGCCAAAATATATACTGATCGACCCATAGCGGCAATTGAAACTTGGCTCGACGCAAATATTATCCCTCAAAGTGAATAAATCTTTTTTGTTTTTCTCCTTTTTGAGTTATTATGTGTTATTATAAATAGTGCTAAGTGATTTTTTTTTGGGGAATAAATTTTCTTTCCTCTTTTTTGTCACAGAATTATGTCACAACTTGTATATCTGAAATACTTATTATTGTATTGATAGAACAAATATGAAGGATGAAATACCTACGGGTAAAATCCAAAATGAGAAATGCTATGTACACATATATATCTACTGAAATATAAAAAAAAAAAAAAAAAAAAAAAAAAAAAAAAATGTCTACAGTCAGCATTCAGTTGTTTTTTTACTTTTCACCTTCATCTTTTCTAAAACTTTAAGAAATTCGCAAAGGTTTGTAGAAGCCTTCTAGTTGAATTAAAAATAAACTAGCGGTAAGTGGAATTCTGTCTTGAGGCAATTATGGCATCGTGCCTTAATTGCTGGAACTTCCCGTACCGTAACGAAATGTTCGAGAAATACTGAATGTTTTCAAATAGATTATTATAAATATTGTAACATTGTCTAATATTTATAAGAATTATATAAACTGAATTGCAAAGTTGAAATTATTTGTAAAGTGTATTAGAACTATAGTCACAACTAAAAATGAAATCTGAATTATTTTCGATATACAAAAAATTTTAAAAAAAAAGTTGAAACAAATTTTTTTTTCCAAAATCAATTATTTTGTTAAAACAAGCAGAAATTTCTTTGAATCATTTAAATCGAGCGCTTAGTTCTCTCAAAAAACTGCCATTTTTTACATATTTAGCTCCGTATCTTTGAAATGGCTGGGCCTGCCTTTGCCAAAAACTAATAAACACTTCTCCCAATCATTACTAATTGAATGTTTTTTAGATCATTCAAATCGGATACTCCGTTCTCTCAAAAAGTCGATTTCTATTTTCTGCACTCTTTGCTCCGTATCTCCGAAACGGCTGGTCCTGCCTTTGCCAAAAACTAATCAGCTCTTTTCCCTATCAATAGGAATCGAATGTTTTTTGAACCATTCAAATCGGTTGATCCGTGCGCCCGAAAACGTGACTGGAAATTTGTATCCATACATACATACACACACACACATACACACACACACATCCATTTTTTCTGAGGTATGCCAAAATGTTCAGAAACCTTCAAAACGTCGAGAAATGTAAAAATTTTCAATTCCGATTTTCGGCCAATTACAATAACTTACCCTACGGGAAGTTAAAAAAATATTTTGGACTATAAGAAATCTTTGACACTATAGCTACAAAATGAAACTTTTAAAAGTATGAAATTAAATATTAATACATATGCTAAAATAATATCCATATATAAATGGATATATCTCTGAGAAGCATCAAAATTTTATTATCGATTTGATTGTCATTTTAAAATAGAGGCAAAAATTTTGTTTGATATCAAATTTACAAAATACGCTTAAGTGTTTTAGATTTTAATCTAATAAGTTTAAATATCTATTATATTAATAATATGTAATTAATTTTTACTATCTGAATTTTATTTAAAGGCTTTCCAATAGAAGACGCCTACCCCCTTCTCCATAAAGCAATATTCAATATTCAATTACCTTAACGTGTTTTTGGATATTAATTTTTAAATCGTTCCATCAACACCTGCTGATCCTCCTCATGATGGAAAACGAAAATACCGACTGATGGTAGGACAAATCTCACGGAGTCGTATAAAACGCCCAGTGCGCAATTTCGAACGCCTCGTCCTGTGAATAAAATCAGAATTTATCCCTGGTATCTCTTTATCGGTTAAACTTATCGCCGGTATTATACCGTTTGGCCGTCACATTGCCAGAATTTATGCGCGTCACGTTCCTATCCACCTCTATCTGAATGGGGCGGGAGCGGGAATAGATCGCCCAACCAAACGCGTACGTAGTACGTTTGTTCTGTGCGATATTTTTTCGTTTCGATTTCATCTTTTTTCCAGTATCGGGTGCATCTGTTCCCATTGCGTAATAAATCATATGATATTAGGGATTTAGTGGAGGGCGGTAGTTGATATCTATCTATCCGCACTTGGATGTAGAATGTTTTATTAGCAATATCAAGCGTGTTGATATAGAGACAGATTTGTTGAGATTTATATCTTATATTTACTTTATATTGTTTTTCAAATCTCAGTCTGGTTTATCACGTTTCGCTGAAAAAGTATTTAATAACTTCATTGATTTCATCATTTGAAAGTTCTCTTGGCAGTAATTTAATAGTGCATTTATTATATCAGGTGTTTTCTAATATAGTTTTATTAGTAAGAATCAAATTTTAAGCGCACTGATTTTGAATTTTAAAGATATTACCGCAATTGGTACAATTATTGTAGAAGATGTGCACTTTCTGGCTTGTTTTAAAATGATCGTGGATTTTCTCTACATTTTCATAAGAAATTAAACATATTATTTTAAACAAAATTATCAGTACTTGAAGTTTTGCAACATGTTACGATAAAACAACTTCGGGGGCGTCTTTTAATCAAGTGAGGTTTTTATTGGGAGGAGAGGTTTGACAAAAAATCACGAAATATTGCGTGGGGGAGGGAGTGGTATAGTAAGATATCACGCGTATTTATTTTTTAACTAATTTTTTTTAAAAAAGTTGAAACATTTTCAAAAAAAGTTCAAAATTTTTACAGTTTTTTACGTACCTAAAAATACTCGTGATGTTTGGTGGGGGAGGGGAGTAATTTTGAACATTACCATGTATCACCAAGGGGGAAAGGAGGTCTAAAAATGCTTTAAAATTTGCTCACGTCATTAATGGACATGACGATCTTTAGGTCGTCTTATAAGGATTTTTGAACCCCCCCCTTGTCTTTGCTGATACGTAGTGATATTCAAAATTACCACCTCCCTCCCACCAAACATCATATTTTTTAGTACCTAAAAAAATCGTAAATTTTTTGAAAATTGTTGAAAAATTTAGATTTTTTTTTTAAATTTGTGATATTGTCAAAACCCTCCACTCCTTTTAAGGCTCACGTGATTAATGGACGGTTCCCTATTTACGCCTGTAATGAGCCGAAAATCGAAATTGAAATTTTTTACATTTCTCGACGTTTTGAAGGTTTCTGAATATTTTGGCATACCTCAGAAAAAATGGATGTGTGTGTGTGTATGTATGTGATACAAATTTCCAGTCACGTTTTCGGGCGCACGGATCAACCGATTTGAATGGTTCAAAAAACATTCAATTTCTATTGATAGGGTGATGAGCTGATTAGTTTTTGGCAAAGGCAGGTCCAGCAGTTACGGAGATAAAGAGCAAAGAGTGCAGAAAATAGAAATCGAGTTTTTGAGATAACGGAGCATCCGATTTGAATGATCTAAAAAACATTCAATTAGTAATGATTGGGAGAAGTGTTTATTAGTTTTTGGCAATGGTAGGCCCAGCCATTTCGAAGATACGGAGCTAAATGTGTAACGAATGGCAGTTTTTGAGAGAACTAAGCGTCCGATTTAAATGATTCAAAGAACTTTCTGATTGTCTTAACAAAATAATTGATTTTGGAAAAAAAATTTTGTTTCAACTTTTTTTTTCAAAAAAGATATTTTTTGTATGTCGAAAATAATTCAGATTTTATTTTTAATTCTGACTATAATTCTAATATACTTTAAACAAATAATTTCAACTTTGCAATTCAGTTTATATAATTCTTATAAATATTAGACAATGTTACAATATTAATAATAATCTATTTGAAAACATTCAGTATTCCTCGAACATTTCGTTACGGTACGGGAAGTTCCAGCAATTTGCCTTAAGGCACGATGCCATACACCCCACTAGTTTATTTTTATTTCACTAGTTTAACTGCAAAATTATGTCTAGTGATCTGATTGTGATTTAATTATGATAATAATAAAAACATGTTATTATCTAATACTCAAATATGATCGTAAATAAGCTTGGAAAGCAGCTGTCATTTTTGGGAAATTTCTATTCGCGTGCAAAATATATAAGGTTTATTTCCATGAATTTTTGGATCCAGTTAAATCTGTGGACCCTTTCAGAGAGCTTGTGCATAAAACATGACCCATCAGCCTGCCACTTTCCCCCACATTGAATACGAACAACAGTGGTTATACATTGTTAATGATAATATGTTTTCGTTTATTCGATTCGAGTGCCCCGGTGGCGGGTCTCTCTCCTGAAGCGTGAAACCCCCGTATTACTAGACCTAGTTAAATATTAATTGGCAACAGTTTGCTTGGTAAAATCACGATCAATCACCGAAACGAAAATACGAGAAACTTGTGACATAGCTAGAATTTACTGCGCCCGTTTAATTAATTATAATGGTAAACAAAATTGACGTATAATAAATGGTTGAAAGAATGTAAACAATAATCATATAAAACCTGTTATATATGTGATTATAGGAAAAACATTTAATACAATAACAATTTTATTTTTAACATAAACTTTATTTTTAATGCACTAGATTTATTCAGTTTCCAGTCATGATCATTATTTCTTATCTCTGTTCTTATAATTTAAATTGATATAGCAATTATTAGAGAAAAAGTATCAGAGATTATTATACCCATACAGAATTAATTAATGAATATTAGAGTTTGTCTAAATATCAGAGTTTGTCTAAATATTAGCTAAATTATAGTCGCTGGCTTACGTGAGCATTGAACTTTACATTAAGTAATTCCTTGGAAGAATGTACCAGTAAGAAATTTGTCTTTCCACCAAGAACTATTTATGTAGATTCGTTTATAACAATGAGTAAATAATCAAATGATAATAATTTATAAATATTCAATAAACAGTAGGTGCTAATAATATATGAATTATAGTCATAATATCTCGATCTTTATCATAACTGCAAGTATGACTATATTTCATAAGTCCTATTGCCCAAAGAGAGGCAGTAGCGAAACTTTTCGTTCGTTTTAACAAACGTTAAAAGCATTTCAATTTTCTATTCAATTACAATTCGTTCGTTCGACTGCGGAACAAATATTAATTTCATAGCAGACCTTCGGTGTAATATAATTGTATGTAAATGAAGTGTATTTCAAGCAGAAATGAATTGTATCCGCTTCGCGATCAATTCGCACGGAAATATAATAAAAATGAATCGATATTTTTTAATATTCTACGAAAAGTCGCGCTTTTAACGCCGAACAGATGTATTCACGTTTGTGCATATTTTATACTTCATTGGATAGGTGTAGGTGCGTAGATTAAATTTAGCATTTGGCAGGTTTCCCATTTGGCGATCTATTTTTATCTGTTGTATGGAACGTCATCATGTATGTAATTTTTTTAAAAATATTTCACCTTTTTGCAATCATATTTGATTTATAAATAATTAATAAATACATTTTTGCTTTTTTGGAATCATATTTCATACTGTATTTGAATTCTGTATACTGATATATATAATGTGAATACTGAACTACAAATATTACTAGGATTATTTGTATATATTCAAAAGTCATTGAGAGAATAGCAGTGCAATGTTTAATACCTGTTAAAATATTCAATTACAATTATTATTAAATTTTCTACCATTTTCTTTGGTATGTTTTTACTGTGAAACTACCTAAACTCGAGATGATATCATATTATCACACTCGACTGACTTTCATTGAATGTCATACCATTATTTCTATTCGAACGTAGGTGAGGAGCTTAATTAAATAAATGACATTATTGCTTAAATAAAAAATTAATTGTATTCTTTTTCAGTACCTCTAGGTCAGCGTTTCTCAAACATATATCTTCCAACTCTTTCCTCTTTGAAGATCAAAAATTTTGCAGCGCCTCCCTACCAAATTTTGTATACCTATATAATCCATAAAAACATTATTTTAAAATTTTAATAATATAGTTATGGCATGCTATATTAGTCGATGTAACCTTACATTCTAAATTAGAAAACGCTACTTAAAACAGTAAACATATGTTAAAATTTAGTTAGGGGCTTCTTATCGCGCCCCTGGATATTATAATCGCCCACTTTAAGAGAGACTGCTCTGGATGAATGATTATACTAGATATTATTAATCGCCTTCCATATATATCTGTTTCATCGATTTATATTTGGCTTACAGCTTTAACAAATACATCACGTAGTCACATAGTCGATAATCAATCCGAGAATTGAATGAATGAAATGTTTACATTGAATGCGGTTTTGGTACCATATTGACGGCTCAATATAATCAGAGGTTGTCGTGCGAGGGTGGTGTCTGGCGTGTTTATAGTTTTCCTGTTTTCCTGTTCATATACAGAAGACCTGACGGCTTTTCAAATTCAGCACATTGCACAATTACTTTATGAGTTTGTTTGGTTTTCATTCAGAACCTACATACCACATCGTGCAAGTAGATGAAAGATGAGCGAAATCAATAAAAAATATTAAATATCAATTTTAAGTGACTTGTACTGTAGAGATGAAGTTTTTTCAAAATACATAAAACGAATAAAATAATATTCCTAATGTTTCCACAAATAAATAAATTACTGTTATTAACTAAAATAATTAGAAATAAAAAGTTTGTCATGACAGGCGTAAACCTAGGTCACGCTAATTTGACACGAACTGCATTTAAATTGCTATGACGTACATTACACCTAAATAATTAACTATATCACGACCACGCTCAAAATTTTTGATACAATATATATTACCTTATATATCCATTCATTTAGTAATTTTATGTTACCGCATATTTCTAATTTGTGATCCAACAACTTTATCAAAGCAACTTTGAATGTGACTAATCGAATATACACTCGCAATGAATACTTTATGAATTTATCGCCCATCATTCAATAAAGTTTTATGTCTTGTGATATGAGTGTAATACAAGAACTACAACATCGTAAAATAATATGAAATGCCAACCAAACAATGATCATTCTTCTATGCGATGTATTGCTTTTTTAGTCATATTTTTGACATTTAAGCTCATATTCTAATCAGCGGCATTTAAATTTGAAGCCAAAACAAGTTCTCCATGAACAGTCGTTAAGAGTAACTATGATGGTGGTCTAAATAAACTAAATATTAGAAATTAATTCAGCGAATTGATACTAGTAATACTAACAATATTAGCAATATATAATATGATTAATAAAATTGAGATATGTATGCCCAAAAAAATTCATTTCAGTCATATATTGAGTTCTCCGTGCGATTGTGTAATTATTTTTTGGCTTCTTATTATTCATTTGTATATTTAGAATTTACAGTCGCTTACAAATGATGGACTTTTCCAAAAGTTTTTCTTACCTAAACCCGTTTTTTGTATATTACTATACATCAGCAAGCTATAGATTTACATATTTTTGGAAATTTAGAAATAGACTCGGATGCGTTGTGTGATGTAATGATGCAGCTTCTTAAGTTACGACTATACACCCAATGGAATTAACCTCGTTACAAATATATCTGGTAGTGAAATGCCAAAATTAACTGTCCAGCTATTCAATTTGGAGCAATTATAAACATTGTATGTGGGGTCTGAATACGCAAAATAAATATTTCAAACAAAAGTAAATTTAGTTATGTCTGGTCAGTTTTTTTTCTAGGTGCATAATTTAAATTTTAAATTTGTAAATGTTTGTGCTGCTTTACAAAGTATTGATTGAATATTATTTGTGGCTATTTGTGGCATCCATCTAAATTTATTAATAATCTTTATACTAATTGTTTATTAAGTTGATTTCTATCAAATGCATTTACTCCATTCTTCTTAAACATTTTTTAACCTTTTGGCTTATAGTCATGCTGCTTATATGGACTGACAAAAATATTAAAAATGTAATCGACTTTGGCAATTGGGAACTTTTGAAGAAAAAGTTAATGGGTCACAATTATGGTACAACTAACTAACGATAAAGGGGCGTCCATTAATCACGTGATCGATTTTTTAAGTATTTCGCGACCCCCCTTTCCCCTTGGTGATACATGTTGATATTCAAAATTACCTCCCCTCCCGTACCAAACATCACGTGTATTTTTAGCTACAAGAAAAAATTCTTTGGATTTTTTTAAAAAAAATTCAGGTAAAAAATAATGATATGTGATATCTGAGTATACCCCTCTCTCCCCCTTGTAATTTGATTTGGTAATAAAAATATTTAACATATTTTATTGTTATTGCGTTGAGAATTTTATGTATTCAGAATGCTGTTTAATTTTTTATAATATTTGCAAATTTTAAAGTAATTATTTAATCAAACTACTTACAACTAGTAAATATTCCATTACATGCTCATTTTTGACGCTGGTCTCACTGAAACTCAATAAAGCAGCTTTTCTCAAACAAGCTTTATACGCGAGTATATATATAATTCTAAAACATATAGGTATACATTTTCGTTCAACAGAAATATGAAAACAAGATTGAAATTTTTAGTTTACCCCATAACTTATACAAGATTCGAGAGTGCATGCCAATGCTATTTGTCGTAGCTTTTCAGTGGGCGTTGATGTTGACTTAGCCGACTTCTACAAACAATATTAGAAATTGGCGCCAACATTATATGTGTGCTTCGTGCATTTTCCTCTCATAAATATAACAACTTGAACATTTATTCGTGTCAAACTTGTTTGCATTCGCAATCGTTTCTTATCATGCCTTTGGTCAATTTATATTTACTTATTTTTATTTTTTTTCATTTTGCTTGCGACAACAAATTAAAAATGCTTGGACTTATCAGGTAAACATCAAAAGTGTTTAGCAATAATTATGATAACGCGATATGGTATCAAGTTCCAATATATAAGTGTAGTTTCTTATCTACTAAATGTACAGTTCATTCGTAATCTTTTGCACAATGATAAATCGTTCGTGTGTTTTAATTCTGATAATTAGAAATTTTCAAATTTACAGTACCTTATACCTTATATTATATACACACTTAAGCATATAAGGATTTCTGTGACCCCTATATGCCAGCTAATAATATTGTGGTTATTACCTTTTTATGCATGAAGTTTTAACAATCAATTATAGTTACAAAATCAAAGGCTAATTTCAAATAAACTTTCATTAAATGTCTGTATCGGTTTATACCATTTCAAATTAAAATAAAATAATTTCATCTATTATTACTGCAATACTGTCGAAGAAATAATAAATGTGCGCATTATATTACTCGGAATAATTTATAAATTATACAAGTTATAATAATAATGAGTTGTGGTCCACAACTTGTGGACAGATCTAATATTCTAAATACCGCGAATTCTTGAGCATGAAGATTAAATAATATAAACATATCTATTTCCTTTTAGAAGTGCCTTCCATAATAGATTGGAATAATGACTACAAGCTTAATGTTTGCTTATAGAGATAAATTAATTAGTACCAGTGTTAGATTTAAAATTGGATTATAAAACGAGTTATTCGTTTATATACGAATTGACATAAATCAATATAAGGACGTAGAAATTTATAAACGACGCATTTAAATAAATAACCAGTTTTGTTGATATAGTCATCGAGTCACTTCATCAGTATTAGCTAAGAAGATTTGTTATCAATAATTTGTAATCAATAGATATTATACTTATCAGAATTTATGTGTGTGTACACATATGTATATATGCATATACTTTTTTATTATTGGTTTGCTTAAAGTAACATGAAGTAATAATTTAAAGTAGCTAATTAACTGTCTATGCTGAACAACTTCTTCAACTAGAAAATAATAACAAAAATAAAAACTTGTGATATAAAACAAGATCTTATTCTTGAGCTTAAATTGTAAAAGTTTATTCACTTAACATATCTCTCAGTTTAATTTATTTTATCAGTAAGCCATAATAACGCGTAAGATATAAATAAACAAAATTCCGTAGTAAAATGAAACAGGTTTTTTGTAATAAATTTCAAATATACCATCTTACTAATATGATATTAGTATCTTGAAATCACTAATTTGTATTTGTGGCTGGGTTAAAAAATAATATTCGTTGATTATGTGTTGTTCATGTGATTTAAATATTATTTGATTTATTTATATTATCACTTTGTATCGAATCAATTTCCCTCGGGCAAAATATTAGGTTGTCAAATATCTCCCTTCCGCTTTTTTGCTCTTGGTTTATAATACAAAAAGGCGGAAGGGAGATATTTGACAACCTTATATAAATAAAAGTCTTATTTCGTAAAATTTCTGTATTCTTATAAAAACTGCTTTCTTTAAATCGTTTATATCATTTTATTTTCAACATAGAAAAAATAATTATTTCAAATAAAATATACGTGATATAACAAGGAATAAGATAAAAATGATTTTTCAACGAATGATTCGAGATGTGTAGTATATTAATGCATATATTTCTGAGTAATCTTTTTGTATATTAATATATTATTTGCTTTCTTGTTAATTAATATTAATCTCTTTCTAAGAACAAATGTATAGTAATACTTATAATTAGAAGTAATCTTTTGTATATAACTACTTACTACTTAATGGCTTTCTTGATAAGATTAAAAAATAACAGGGATTCAAACGATTAGGATTAGCCTTGGTAAAACTAAAAGCATATTATACTTTATTTGCATAACCTATTTAATTTACAAGATTAGTCAAATTGGTGTTTTTATAAAATATTTCCTTTATTCTAACATACGCATATCATATCTAATATTGCAAGATAGTATAATTTATTCCTTTGTAACAAAATCTATTATATATTGAAATATGTATCTTCATCTGTGCAACCCAAATTTGTTTGAATTTTTACGATTTGATTTATTCACATTTGAGAAATGTTACAAAGTCCGTCATCATCTTATAAGATCTGTCGTTAAAATGATCAACAAATCGATTAGCAGCATTATAGTCATCTGTTATAACGATAATTACGTTTCGATAATAAATTGAAAACAATTAGTCTCATTAGACTAATGTATCAGCTGGAGACACAGCATCAGCGGCTCACTCTTCAACACGATTCATCTTGCTAAATCTCGTCCATTGCATGCTTGGCAACAAGAAGACGCTTTGACGAAAATAAAAGTCCAAAAAGCAATATTTATGAGTGTTCCTTCTTATCGCATTCACCGAATCTCGGCCAGTTTTCGAATAACGACCGAAAAAATAAATCCAAATAGACATGAAGACATTTAACGAATATTAAAAACCATCTCTTATGCGTCCAAAAAAAATCTCGCTGTGCCGTCGAGTCTGCAAAAGCTTCGAAGCGAGCCACCCTGAAATGTTTGAGAGAAAGAAGAAAAAAAGCACGACACTTTCGTACTGTGAGAATTTTATATCTTTGGCTGTGATTGAGAAGATAATCATAGTAGAATATTTCATTTTTATTCAACTAATTATATTGTATATAAATATAAATATCTGCTAAAAATTAAATCGGTCTAAAAATGAAATAATACGAGTAGAATAGAGTCAGATATTCATACTATATATACGAAATTGTGCAATGTATTTAACTTAACTCAACGCTTTAGGTTATAGTAATTTAAATATAGATTGTCATATAATTCCAAGTGAAAACTAGTGGGGTATATGGCATCGTGCTTTAAGGCAAATTGCTGGAACTTCCCGTACCTTCCATGTTGTCCGACGAAATGTTCGAGGAATACTGAATGTTTTCAAACAGATTATTATTAATATTGTAACATTGTCTAATATTTATAAGAATTATATAAACTGAATTGCAAAGTTGAAATTATTTGTTTAAAGTATATTAGAACTATAGTCAGAATTAAAACAAAAAAATTGAAACAAATTTTTTTTTTCCAAAATCAATTATTTTGTTAAGACAAGCAGAAAATTCTTTGAATCATTTAAATCGAACGCTTAGTTCTCTCAAAAACTGCCATTTTTTACATATTTAGCTCCGTATCTTCGAAATGGCTGGGCCTGTCTTTGCCAAAAACTAATAAACACTTCTCCCAATTATTACTAATTGAATGTTTTTAGATCATTCAAATCGGATACTCCGTGTCTCAAAAAGTCGATTTCTATTTTCTGCACTCTTTGCTCCGTATCTCCGGAATGGCCAAAAACTAATCAGCTCTTCTCCCTATCAATAGGAATCGAATGTTTTTTAAACCATTCAAATCGGTTGACCGTGCGTCCGAAAACGTGACTGGAAATTTGTATCCATACATACATACATACACACACATCCATTTTTTTCGAAGTATGCGAAAACGTTCAGAATCCTTCAAAACATGAATTTTCAAAGTGAAATGAGAGAATTTCAAAACGTCGAGAAATGTAAAAATTTTCAATTTCGATTTTCGGCCCATTACAATAACTTACCCTACGTTAAGTTAATACTTATTAAGCATTACTGCATCAATAAAAAAAATCATCAGTATACAGAAAATTGTAATAATAAATTGCAAGAGATGGGACAATCGTTTGGGGTGCAATCTATAAAGCCACGTCGTTTAAGAAGTCAGCACAACAGCTCATGCTACCAATAAAGTTCTGAATACTGTTAAAAATATTTGTAAAAAAAATTTAAAGTATTTCGACGTTTATAAACAAGTTATAATTCATGTTTTTTACAACCATGAGATCAAAAAGTATTTATTTATTGTATTGCATTTTAATATCCATGTAATAATGATATCATATGAAGATAAAGTTTTCAAGCAAGTCAGCTCCTATGTTATTAATTCTTGAAATTAGAGCTTAAACTTTTTCAATGCTGCGAAATATGTAACTTCAAAAGTCAATGAAATCATGCATGCACATATGCTTGCATTTACTACCGATGCCGGCATCTCGCTGGCTTCAGCGAGAAAAAATAAAACATCATCAAATTGAAGACTGCGCGACTCAGCAAAACGATAACAAAAAGCATATTATTTATTATTTTTCCTGAACGGACAGGTATAGCAAAAGAAATAAAAAAATGAATAATTTAGATTTCGGTGTGAACTCTGATGTAGGGATAAGCTAATATGAATTCCTCGACGATTGCTTCTCGTTCTGGTATTTCCTATTGGAAGGGTCATTGGATTCGAAACCAATCCGTGTGCAGTAATAGACGTGTCAGAAGGGTTCGAACGTAGTTACGAAGGTGTAAATTTAAAACAAGATTGAGGTGATTGTATAGAACGCGAGGCGTCATAAAGGCTGTGCCCTGAGGCGCTCGCGTCCGCGGAATTGGTTCCGATGGAATAAATTTCGAGAAAGAACCGTGACTTTGCCTTTGCTTTGCAATTATTTGAATCAATATCAATATTATGATCATGGTCAATGTGGGATATGTCTGGAATTTGAAATAACCCCGTATTCTCTTAACATTCACAATAATGACAGGAATAGGAGGTATTAGAATTTTGGCAATATATGAAAATCTAGATATAATTTTTGCACAAATAAAAATGGATTTCAAATGTAATTTTTAATATATCTAAAAAAATTTAGATAGTATAAAACAGATTAGGATTCTTGATTTTGCATCAATCGATCAAATTATTCTGCCAATAATGTAAATTTTAGTTATTAGATCAAATAAACACGCATTCGTATATACATGCAAGTACTGCAATCTATACTCTTTCTGTAATACGCACAAATAATTCTAAAAAATATGAGGTTTTGTGGGATTATACCAGGATTATTTTTAAAATTTGATTTTATGGTGCTTTTCATATTTTCACAAAGAATAACTTTGATTAAAATTTTTCACATTGCTATTATATATTTTTTATTATTTCCCAGTATTTGAAGAAATAATTTTAACTTACCTATTCAATAGTACTGGTATGAAATCAATGCACATTTCACAATGTTTTGCATGACTATTCATATTATATTTTTCATATTGATGGCTTATGATATACATTTTCATATACACCTAAGTCTGTTTTTACACGGTAGATTGATTCCAGAAGAAGCCGTGTAAAAAGACGTGTAAAAAAAGACATTGATCTTATACAAAAATGGGTGATTTATTCCTAATCTCTAAAACCTATTAAAATTAGTGAAAAACAAGAATTTTTAAGAACAAGAATTCATGTTTATTTTATTAAATCAAATATATAATTCTGATACTATCGATGGTTTCAGACTTTTGTCTTTCATAAATACTTTTTTGTGATATGAACATACTTCGCAGAAATTAAATTTGACAAAAAAAAATTGAGTACACAAAATTTCAAATCGTGCTAAATGGAATAAAATCGTGTAAAAAATTTAAAAATATTCAATTTTCAAACCGTGTACAAAAAGACCGTGTAAAAACAGACTTAGGTGTACTTCATCACAAAAAGGTTTATTTAAAATATATTTATTCTGGCTATAAGTAATTTTTAATAATTTGGGTTAGCTTGATATTAACTATAATGATGGGTTTTATAAATTTTAAGGATTATGATTTTGAACAAAGAAACATTATATATAATCATAGTTTACTAAAGTTTAATTATATAATATACTTATAAACATATCATGATATATATGTTTTCTATGAATTTAGTTAGTGCAGCTTCTTCAATCAATCAACAATATCTCTCTTTTCTCAGAAAATCCTCGAATTTTTCTATTTATTGTTATCTTTTATAAAGACTTTTATGAATGGTGATAACAATGATAAATTCATCACAAATTTATGAAAGCTACAAAAAACCATCTATAATTTCTACTATTTCAATTAAAGCACTAAATCACATCAGGCGCCTTTAAACAGGTACACAAAACCTCACCGTTATCTTCTTTGAAGCCTTTTTTCAAATATGATCAAGATATGAGAATAGCCATTGTAGGAAGGTGATGTTTGCAAATGTATAATATCACTGTCAAGTTGTTCATATATACCTGTGCACCTGTGAATTTTCAGAATTTGTTGTTACCGATGAATCGTTTTTAGTGATATTTACCACCCGTCGTGTTGGATTTCGGGGAATCATGGGACATATATTTCGGCAGTTTGGTAATATAATATGTACATAATTAATTATTCAATTGTATGTCAATGATAATGGATCTTTATGCAAATATTCACCTAATTGATCTAGCAATCTTGCACGGTTTATGAACGCTGTCAGTTTCTCTATTTATGTACTAATTCTATGTTCACTGTTATTGCACATAGTATGGAACAATGATTTAAAAGTAACATATAATTTGGGCTTTCATTTTAGAACTAATTGAGATTTTAGATTTCTGATTTCAGAACTAAATAATTTTTTTTTAATATTACATTTTTTTGTAATTTGTAAGATTTATAATTATTACAAAAAGGTATTTTCATTTACGTAGTTTCAATCTATTACTTACTAATCGATAATGTTAATAGATGTAATTTCTAGTAATTGGCGCTGGTGCAATCTCATTTTATGACTTACTCGAGCAAATAATTAGTGTCAATGCCCATTGCATTGGATAAAATTAAATCCTACATATGGTAATCGATTCCAAATATTAAATTAAGTTGACCATAAGAAAATTTTCTCGGATTATTAAACAATTCATTTTCCCCGAAACTGTAGAAGCTGGCTGGCCATCCCGGCGCCCTCTACTCTCGTCGCCTCTGGCATGATTTTTATAGCCCTTGCACTCGTCAGATATCGCAATAAATACGATATTTTCTCATGTTTCTTATAAACATGTTCAGGTTACTTAAAAGTCAAACGTGAGAAATGAGTTCTGGTTGCGTTGCAAACTAAGCAATTACATATATGTGTATAATGTTCGTAATGCGTCTGCGTTCGCTTGCGTGAATTCATTTGAAATGTGATACTTGTGGTAATTTTTTGGCACATGTTTTGTATATTGTTCAGGTGCAGCAGTTGAACAAATGATAATATTGATAATGAAACGTATAACTTTTATAGTATTGTAATGTTGAATATCTACATATATATAAAAATAAGTCGGGTTTCCTTTCCTGACGATAACTCCCGAACGCACGAACCGATTTCGACAATTTTGCATTCGTTGGAAAGGTCTCGGGCTCCGCAAGGTTTATAGCTAAGAAATTAGTGGTGGATGGCATCGAGTAATAACATTAGTGAGAATTATCAGAATTATGCTTGGTTAAGTCAACGAGCAATTCTTGTCTCAAAGAATACTTATGTACACGCACTGAATTTCACCATTCAATCAAAAATTGCTGACAATTTGACATACCAATGATTCCGACTGGTCTTGCGTTTGACTTCAAACGATTGCCAGTTCGCCTTGCGTTCGCAATGACAATTAACAAGTCGCAAGGCCAATCGCTTAGTGTTTGCGGGATAAATTTCAAATAGCTTATTTACAAAATCATTGTTTTTCACATGGGCAGTTATACGTTGCCTGTTCACGAGTTGGGAAACCATCCTCTTTGTTTGTGTTAACGTCAGACCAAAAAACAAAAAATGTGGTTTACCAAAGAGCGCTTCAATGAAACGGATAATTGGCGGATACACTTTCATTTACTTAGAGAAATTTTACTAAAAAACACTTCATTTTTGTAATCGAAATAAATTCATTACTGTTGTGTAAAAAATCAAATTTTTCCTTTTCAAATATAAAACAAACAAAAAATTTCTTCATCTTTCTCACGAAACCATCTGGTGGCGAAACGGAGTTCGTCAGGTTTACTAGTTGTTTATAAAATTTTATTCAAAAGTTTGGCTGAAGTTAGCTTGAAGTCGTTTTGGTAATATGTACATCTTAAACTTTAAAGTAACTAACTATGAAAAAATAGAGCAGAAAATACGATGTATATTTCATTTGTAATGTATTTATTCAATAGGTTAGTAGAAAAAAAATATTTTTTTATAACAAGTATTATTTTTTATTCGAAGCACGAGCACAGTTTTTAATCCACCTTTATAATATTATTCTAGTTAAATATTTTTGTACTGGCGGAATAAAAATATTTTTTATTGTTTATGTGTACAGGTTTTATTTCAAAGCGTTCTGTTTGTATTTTTTGCGATGCTTAAATTTTATAGATCATATCCCAAATACCCATCTCTATAGATTACACGAGAACGTATTTAATAAAATGTACTACCAAACACCGTGCGTTGTAAAACTACTTTGATAATCGCTTTTTCATTCGAATTTCATAAATAAAACGATGTTATCTATTTTCAGACCGAACCCAAATACCATACAGCATTTTGTAAATCCTATCATCTTGAAATTGTTTTTTGGTAAATCGGATCTTAAATTCACATCGATAATGTCCGTTTTCATATATCATGTCTTTACATATTCGATGATATTAAATTTATGAATTCCCTTTTGGCGAAGAAGTTTTGCGCACCTTCTTTCGGCGAAATCTCGCTGTACCTCGTTGATACTTCATGGGTGCGCGAATCGCGGAATGCGGAGTCGAGATGGAAGAGGATTTTGAGACGGCTTGAGGAATATTTAAAATGCCGAATGTGTACTGCCTTTTCGAATGGCTGAATATAAAACTTCCGTTCGAATACAGCGCATGCATTTTTAGCATCGATTAATTATTTAAAAAAACACACACATAATAGACTTACCTGATATAATTGACTTAACTGATTGCATTTGAATTGAATTTGCACATTTGGATTTTCAAGGGTTTGTTATAACCGCGCTTTTTATAAATTCATCAATTTTTTAATTACAAATTTCTAACATAAATTTTTGAATTGTTAAAGATGTTAGGGGTGAACAGTGCTGGATTTACAGTAGGGGCGGTCGGGGCTACTGCCCTGGGCGCCAGATTTTAGGGGGCGGCAAAATTTGGAAAGTGAGAAAAAAATTCTATACGATATAATTAACTATAATTCTTCTTAAAACATTTTTTATCTCAAAAGTAATGCGAAAAATGGAAAAAAAACCTTCTGATCTTTTGAAACTTTTGTGTAAATGACCTTTACACTCAGTTTCCAGATGTAGAAATTGGTTATCACATTATTATTACTGTATCAGCAAAAAAACTGTAGCGCAGAACGATCGTTGTTGTTTAAAAAGGATAAAAAATTACATACGTTCTACGATGAGTGCAAATAGACTCAATAGCTTAGCAATTCTATGCATAGAATCGGATGTACTTCAATATTTAGATTGTGAAGATTTAATTAAACAATTTGCATTACAAAAAGTTCGTCGAATGTTCGTGAAGAAACTCCTTAGTGAAAATTTATAATGTTTTTAGTTATAATAAATATGAATATTTTGTTATATTTTTATAGTATGTATGCGAAAAAATTTTTCTGCAAAAAAATAGTTATTTTAGTTTTAGAAAAATGAGACAAAAACTATTTAAGTAAAATTTCAGGGAGGGGGCGGCATTTTTGTCATTATCCCGGGGCGCCAAATTTCTAAATCCAGCCCTGGGGGTGAATAACACTTAATTAAAAATAAGTTTTTTTCTTAAGTTAAATTTAAACTCTTTCATAAGTTTAGGAAAATCTTAATCAAAATTCATCGAAAGACATTCATTGACTGAATGCGGGATGAACAATTATTCGATTACTCAAATGACTCTTTCGAAATAGGGGTTTGTAGCAGGAGGGTATAAATATAAAGCTGTATGTATCTTTTAAAAGCAATAAAAAAATAAAAATAAAATTGATCGAGAAAATATTTTGGTGGCCAACTCTTACTACTTTAAGTAGTAAGGGTTGGTAAGTTGGTAAGTTGGTCCCAATAGGATATGAAAAATAGATGTCCGATTCTCACTCATACTGAATGTGATTATAAAATTTTATAAAATTCTGTTTGTGAAATGTTATTTATTTTTATTCATGAGAATCACTTAATTAACTAAAACCGACAGACATTTTATAATATGAAAAATAATATACATTTCATAATATAAAATAATTTTTAAACGAGAGTGCATAGTTTTTTTCATTGCATTTGTTATTATGTTTGTTCAATTTGTATATAATTTTCATATATGGTAAATATCCCAAATATACTTGTTCATAAAATGCAATAAATTGTATTCTTTTGAAGTGACACAATTGAATATTACATTTATTGTACCGAATCATGTACAAAAGAAAAACAGAATTTTAATTTACTTTTGTTTTATCTAATGGAATATTGTTTATATAATGTTTTTGTTTGTAATTCAATAAATGATATATTTATGAAAGGGAACGCTATTGGCGATAAATCTAATACGTGACCGAATAGATTTTAGAACTTGGGATTATGTTTCAACTGTGTTTCTAATCCCACTTTCAAGCATCATTATGAAAATACACCGGTCTTATTATTAAATCTTTGCACCTCTCATCATTACAATTCTCATTTATTGGGATTGATTAATGATGTCATATGGTGCGGCCTCCTTTATACAAAATTCCTGCATTCCATCTCGGAGAAGAAGCATTTGTTGTTCTCTGATATAATTCATTTGATTGGCCGGTTTTCTTGCCTGTTGATCAGGCAGACCAATCTGGTCATATCTAACATTGACTTGTCTCATTTCACTCCCTTGCTCCTTTGACGTTTAGATGAATTGGTAAATGTTTTGTTGAGATATTGAAACGCTTTTGTATAGAAGAGAGTTCGGGTCGCCAGCCGGACATTCCCATAGCTCTAGGTCATCTTTTGTTAGCAAGTTGACCATTGTTATTAGCGCCCCACGCATTTTCATTGATTCTTGTTCTGCTGATGTAACACTGCAGGAGTTCTATGCCCCTTTCCGATTCCTGAGCTAGACGATATATGAAATTTTATCTTGACAGTTTGAAAATGTGTTTCATAAAAATAGTCAGTAATTAAACTACTTAATAGTTACTTTTCTTTTTACTTATATATATTTATTCAAATATTTAATCTTTCATTTATTAACTTCCCGTAGGGTAAGTTATTGTAATGGGCCGAATCGGAATTGAAAATTTTTACATTTCTCGACGTTTTGAAGGTTTCTGAACATTTTGGCATACCTCAGAAAAATGGATGTATGTGTGTGTGTATGTATGTATGGATACAAATTTATAGTCACGTTTTCGGGCGCACGGATCAACCGATTTGAATGATTCAAAAAACGTTCGATTCCTATTGATAGGGAAAAGAGCTGATTAGTTTTTGGCGAAGGCAGGTCCTGCCGTTTCGGAGATACGGAGCAA
>NW_020537646.1:14863702-14880774 GCF_003426905.1 Ctenocephalides felis | reverse complement strand
TTTTTGTATTTAGAGCCATCCGTAAAAAAACTTAAATTCATTTAAATTATCATCATCCCTTGAAAATCTTCTCCATAATTAAAGTGCAGTCTAGATGGAGAATATTATAATACGGATGCTTCGTGTACTTGACCGTGCCTGCACTAATCTCTGATACATACCTATAACTATTAACTAAACACTAGGAATTGTTTTTTTTCTCCAGTACTTGCTCATTATCGTATCTATAGCAACCTTATCTATTTTATCTATTATTGGTGTATTTTGTACTAAAAGTCTCTTTATTATAAATTTGTCGCTCAGGTATTGTCTTCTGAGGTTTAACGGCAATTCACCACTTTCCACGAGTAAAGCATTGGTAGGCGTGGATGTCATTGCTCCAAGGCATATTCTTAAACTTTTATACTGCGCTTTGTCTAATTTTTTACAGTGCATGTTATTATTAAAAATTACGCACCCGTAATCTAAGTGCGGTCTAATTAGCGCTTTGTATAATTTAAGGGCAGTAATAGGATGAGCCCCCCACCATGTTCCAATCACCATCCTCAATAAATAATATTTTTTTCGACTTTTTTAATTACATAATTAATATGCGTTTTAAATGAGAGTTTTTGATCAAAAATTATCCCTAGGAATTTATTATTTTTTTCAATTTTAATGGAATGGTTACAACTATTAATACTTGTAGGGAAATTTTTGTCCCTATGCCTTGTGAAAATACCTACCGAACTCTTGTCATCAGACAACTCAAGACCTTTTTTTGCTAGCCACACATGAAAGTGTTCAATGTTCCGAGACATTGTATCTATAGCTTCCTGAAGACTCTGTTTCTCCACGTACACTACAACATCGTCTGCATATTGCAAAATTTTAGTACCAGGTTCCCAAATATATTCTATGTCCCTTACATACAAGGCATATAAAATTGGGCTTAAAATACCGCCTTGCGGAAGACCCTTATACATCTTTCTTGGTCCTATGATCGTATCATTAATTTTGAAGTAAACGTTTCTCTCAAAAACTGAAGCAGTTATAGCCCTCGAAAATTCATGTGGAAGTCCTATATCATTCATGGCTTTGCTTAAAATTTCAGGAATAACATTATCGTATGCACCTTTGATATCGCTAAACAATGCCACGACATAGTTATTTTTAGCATTAGATAAATGTAAATCAGCAGAGAAAATACTTAAGTTATCATATGTTCCAAGGCCTTTTCGAAATCCATATTGACTTGTCGGCAAAATATTATTTTTTTTACCCACCATTCTAAACGCCTTTTAATCATCCTGTCTTTGACTTTAGCGACACATGAAGCTAGCGATATTGGTCTATATGACGATATTATACTTGGGTTTCTCTGGGCTTTCTTAATAAAAATTAATACGTAATCATTCCATTCTCGAATTTTTTCAGGTGTTAACCATACATTGTTGATAATTTCAATAAATATTTTCTTGGCCGAAAATGGTAGATTACTAATCATAGAATAAAATATAAGATCCTTACCCGGTGTTGTATCCGTATTTTTCCCAAAAACTAAATTTAACTCCCATAATGAAAAACGTTTTAACAGCATATGATCTTTCAATAACGAACTGCTTTTGTAACAATTCCAATACAAGATTCGACCCCGGCAGGGGCATAATAATCCATTACTCCTTCTCTTATTTCATGCGGTATATTTTCATTCGAATTAACAGGCTCCACAAAATTTTTAAGACGTTTGATCATTGCGAATACCTCCCTCGGTGGAGTATTCGGTTTTAGATTATCCGTAAACTGATACCATTTATTTTTCTTTTTCTTGAAATTCTTCTAATATTACTGTTAATAGTATTACATACAACAAAGTTTTCATAACTAGACTTTTGTCTATATATTTTTTCCGCCTTTCTGCGCTCTCTTATTAATTTATCACACTCCTCATCCCACCATACTGGTTTGCACATTTAGCATTCAGGTCCCCATTTTTTATCGGAATACTTTTTCTGGCCGCTGAATTAATAGCATTTATGAAAAATTCATACGCACGAACCGGGTCGTTGCTATTAAAACTCTCCAAATTTTTCCTATCTCTGACTGGTATTTGTCCAATCGGCTTTTTTACAATTCCAACTTGGATTATATTTTCTTGCTCTTGGCACACCTCTCAACTTCAGCAAAATTGGATAATGATCCGACCCTAATGAATCATCACATACCTTCCAGTCTATTCTGTGAGCAAAATTATGCGAACACAAAGAGATGTCAACTACTGACATATTATTTTTAAATTTTAAGGTAGGCTTTCCATTATTGAGAATATATAAATTATTGTTTTCAATAGCCTCTAAGAGATTATTACCATATTTGTCACTAAAATTACTACCCCATGAAAAGTGATGTGCATTGAAATCTCCACAAAGAATAACGGGTTTGGGCAATCGCGAAAGAAAATCATTCCACTCATTTACTGAGATATAATAATTAGGTGCAACATAAATAGAAATAACGTATAATTTAACATTTCCTACCATTAAGTAAATTCCACAACTTTGGCATCTTTTTGGATCCAAAGATCCTAAATTAATTGCTACCACGTTATATGGCTGGTTACGATGCACGAATATCGCCGCACCTCCTTTCCATCATCTCTGTCCTCTCTCACTATATTATAATTTGAAAATACATAAGTTTTCTCTTTCTGAAACCAGGTTTCAGTAATAGCCAAGATTGATATATCCTGACATGACAAAAAATATTCTAAACTACTTCTATTAGACATAAATGACCTTGCATTCCACTGAAGAATTGTTACATCCATTACAGAGTTATTCTTTAAATTTGTACTTGCCATAAAATCGATTTGTATTAATTATTTATAACTTTTTAAATGTTATTATATATACACACTATTCTTGTCATGTTCTATAAGTATTTATTAGTAATTACGACCGAAACTAAAGACATTATTGGTGCTG
Organism: Ctenocephalides felis; assembly: GCF_003426905.1. Lineage (NCBI taxonomy): Eukaryota > Metazoa > Arthropoda > Insecta > Siphonaptera > Pulicidae > Ctenocephalides > Ctenocephalides felis. Next base: position 14,877,811 of record NW_020537646.1, on the reverse strand, counting down.
ATTTCCAGCTCCACCCCGCTGTACATTCAATATCTTTTTCATTTCAAATATTAGCAATTTAAATTGATTTTCATCACCTGTACTGCAAATTTCCTTCATTAATTTCATAACCTCTGCAATGTTTTTATCTGAGTCTTTATACTGCTCACTTATATTCCTAATTGACCGATCTACGGTTACATGTTCCGAATTTGATTTTACACGCTTCCTAGGACTATACTTTGTTTCCAACTGGTTGTAAGTAACTCTGCTGATACCAGCTCCTCCTTTTTATTCTCTGTGAAATTAGTTTAATCTCGGACTTTCTGTTCATGGTTTTGAAACCATATCTTTTAGGTCTACTGATTGTGGCCACCTTTCCGTCATCATTACGTTCTTCACCTTCCATGTCTGATAAGACGTCGAATCTATTAATGTGGTTTAAAACCGGGCCTGATGTCTGCTTATGATTTGTATTGGATTTAATGACTGGAAAGTCATTATTTTTATCAAAACTAACAAACTTGGATTTAGTCTTGCTAGCATATGTATCGCGTCGAATTAAATCTCTCGCTTCATGGTAAGGTATGTTCTGCATAGCCATCATCTCCTTAATGACTTTATTTTGCATGAAAATAGGACAAACCTTGCTATTTGGGATGTTCTCTTACATAATACACATAACAATTCAGACGCATCACTATCATTAGTTCCCGGCGCATTCATGCATTGCTGTTTACCCACATTGTCTTGATATGATTGAATCTGCATAACACTACAACCCGGCGCATCATGCACTGTTGCCAACATTGTACAATTCTAGGTATAAAAGGCCTAACTTCACATTTGACTGAATGAATAGCAACTTTATTTGGTAAGTCTGCTCCCCTGAAAATTATTTTAACACACTGTGCTTTATGTACACCAATATTTTTCGACCTCAGACATACCACATCAATGATAGGTATATCTGATTCTATCACATCTAGAATTTCTTCTTTTGTAAGGTTTGGGTCTACATCGAAAATTATTCTTGTCTAAAAAGAACATATCTCGGTATATATGCTTTATATTTATTTTATCTAGTACATTACACTCTAAAAACTTGTTTGCTATTTTCGCATTTTTGAATTCTAGCTTTATTTTGTTTATTCCTATAGAAGATATTTCCGCTATCCCAAATTTATAATCAACTCCTGTATTGTGTATTATTTTTCCCAGAGACATAGGATGTAGCCTACCTATATTCTTATCAATGGATTCAATATAAACAACAAATGGTCCTTTGTCGCATGCATCGAATCTTGCTGCATTATTGACAGTGTTAGGAATATTCAAATGACTTCCCATATTGACCTCTTCACACACTTCTGAGCTACATTGCATATTAATACTATCCATGTCATTACTTGACTCACTATTAATGGGAATACTCTCCATATTAATTTCTTCGCTTGATTCCGAATTAACTTGTATATTAACATTATTCACACTATTATCTGACGTAATATTATTAAATTCACTGACCATATTAATTACCTCACACGATTTTGAATTACCTTGCGTGTGTTCACTAATCATACTATTGTCTATCATAGTATTGTTCCCTCGTACTTCACTCGGATTACTTTGCACATTAATACTATACATATCTTTACTATTATCTACATTGTCGATACCAACAATTTTATCTCTTAAATTGACACTTCTTTTAAATATTTCTTCTCTAAGACTTTCTTTGAATTTCTGTATGGTTTGCTTGATTTAACACTTTCTTTAATATTTCTATACGCTTTGCTTATTTTACCGGTACTACTCTTTTCCGACACTAATTTCCTCTCGCTACTATCAACACTAATTACATTTGCACACTCCAAATCCATGTTATTGTCTAAACACGTGTACATAGCTCCTGCAATCGTCGAACCAATCACAGAGCAACTGCTGCTGACGCTCGGGTCGGGCGGTCGCCCGACAATGCCGTCTGACTCGGCAGACATTACGTAAGATAGGCTTGAATTTATAGAAAATATTCGATGTGTACCGTATGGCTGTCTCGAACGAACTGATGTGTACTGATTAATTTATCAAAAAAAAAAAAAAATTTTTATTTGAAAAAAAAAATCTTTCTTGAAAGAAAAATTTTTCTTTGAAACAAAAAATTTTTTGAAAAAAAATGTTTTCTTCATTTTGACATATTTTGGAAATTCTGAACTTTTTTTCAAAGCAATCGTACTGCTCGAACTACATAGAGACGAAATGTCAAGCGCGTAAGCGCCGCGCCGCCGTCTAACTCATAAGCATTGGTACGGAACCCATAGAAATGTAAAAAAAAATTATACTTATTGTTAAAATCTCTATAAATATCTGATAATTTGATGTGCATATGTCTAATGATCATTTTAACGCCGAATGGCATTTTTTTGTTGCCTTTTTCATTAGATCTCCGAAACCGCTAGACCTGCCTTCATGAAAATTTGATCAATTCTTCATCTTGTCAATACAAGTAAAATGTTTTTTGAATTATCCAAATTGGACGCTCCGTTCTCTTAAAAACTGAGTTACCGTTTTCGGCACTTTTTGCCCCGTATCTTCGGAACGGCTAGACCTGCCTTCGCCAAAAACTAATCAGCACGTCTCCTTATCAATACGAATCGAATGTTTTTTGAATTATTCAAATCGGTTGATCCGTGTTCGCGAAATCGTCGACGAAAATTTGTATCCGTACACACATACATACACGCACACACACACATACACACACACCACACACCACACACACACACATACATCCATTTTTCTAAGGTATGCCTAAATATTCAGAAACCTCTGAAACGTAATTATATATAAAAATTTTCATTTTCGATTTTTTTGCGATTACTATAACTTGCCCTAAGGGAAGTTAAAAATTTAATGAGTTATAATAGTAGATATAACATTTATTTTGTTTTTCACCAACTCATATCTGAGATCATCTGCTGCATGATTGCCATTATTATTATATAATAAATCTTGTATCTTTTTTTAAGATATTAATCAGTTTCAATATTTTTGCATTGTTTTTGCAAAACATTTAGTATTCAATATAGATTAGAAAGTTAAGTAATTCATAATTATGTATCCTTATTTTGTTGATGACTTCAAATTGCCTTTGGCCCAAATACCTTCATCCTGGTTTAGCACTACGGGATTATATATATACACATTCATTTATATATATTTACTAGAATCGTGTTTAGCACTATGGAATTCTAATTAAGCCCAGTATCTTCTGCTAAAAATTTTACAACTGAGAGGAAAGGCGAGAGTGCGCACAGCACACAAATTGCATTACCGGCGCGTTGAATCGGTTAACGCACGCTTCAAACGTTCTCTTTCGTCCGACCTGCGACCGATGCTTGGTGCAAAACGCAAAAAAGAAGGTAAACGGACGACGAAGAACGAAGAAGCAGCCAAGAAGAACAAGAAGAACACCGCCTCGACAAAACGCAAAATAAAGAAACTTCGCAACAAACTCTTGCATTGGTATTTATTGCTCGATCGAGCACCGCCGCATTCCTGCGCGCGGATCTCCGCTTGTTGCCGACCGCTGTTGTTATGTTACTAACTCATAAAACCGCACATATCGATATCCATCTCGCGGTGATTCATGGCCCTTAATACTTGTAATTTTCATCTAGCACTAGCGCGAATAGGCAATTTAACTGTTTGTCTTTCCTTGTGGTATTGATGACATACTTGCATTATCTTGTAATTTTGCTATATACAATTATATAAAGTACTTTTCGTTACTCAAATTACAAATCCTTATCTTAATTATACTCTTTTGGAAGATCACATGTTTGATTTAGGTGAATCTTATTTATGTTTGATGCCATCATAACACAAGCTTGTTCTTTTTAATTGCAAACTATAATAATTTCAAATTTAACACTTTCTGGACGGCACCGATTTCAAAACAATCTACTTTACCGGCTGTAAACTTGATTTCATTGTGAATGTTATGCAATATGTTTGATAAAAAATTGTGGTAATTGAAGGACATACAGTTTTAATATTAATTTATTTTTGATCATTTTATAAAGAATAGTGACGTTCAAAACAATTTCCAAAATGCATAGCTGGTTGATTTTGACATGTTTTACAATAAAATGTTGTTCGCCGCCTTCCTCCTGGTGCTTTTCTGTCAGAACAGACAATACAATCGCTTTTTCTTTTAGAATTTAGAATATGCCACTGATTAGTCAGTATATTTGATCATTTTTTTGCTGCCATAATGGATTATTTTTTCTATTATATTGTTTAATAATTCATTTATAAAATATAAAGTAAAATAATCTCTTGAATGTCTTATATTGCTTGGTATTTGTAGTCAGGTTGTTTGTTGATGTATGTCAAACTCGATTATTGAAGGAGAATCGGTACATTCGCTAATGTCTTCCCGCAAAAAATGTCAAAATTTACTAGTCGTTTTGCCATATTTAAAAGCGCTCGGTCGTTTTAAATATTAAAAAAAAGACAATATAGCAAAGAAAAAGGCAAAAATACTACTAAAATAATTTAAAATTATTTTCAAAATACAATACTGTTTATCCTCCATGCCTCACAGAGTATGTTTGTCCACTGAGGTGGACAGCCGTCCCGCAAAGTGTTATTACAAGATAGAAATAAATAAGATAAGAGCATATGAAAATATTTTTATTGTAGGTAATTGAATAGAACAGCAATAATATGGGCTCGCTCGTAGGTCTAGGGTTCGATCCCGCTTTGAGCAGTCTGTTGTCAATCAGCGATAGCGGTTTTCACTGGGAAATGTAGATAGTAATATGTTTCCAAGTGAAAATAGGCTTGATCCGCCATTGCTGCATAAATAAATATTCGCCCCATTACCGAAATTGTAATAATAATTCATCACACTGGGATACGACTACTGTTTGAGTTGCCATTTGTATAACTGGCTAGTATTAAGACAAACAGCCTATGTTCTGATTGCTATTATAAAATTGATAATAAAATAAAAGAAAGAAAAACAACAATATATATTTGTGTAAATATTAATCATCTTCGCAAAAAAGCCAAATTTAAATCCAACTTTTATTACGATAGACCTTATACACAATTGTCAACTGATTGTTTGCCTTGAACGAAAGGAGATCTCTACAATGTGATAAACGGTGAGTAGAGCGGATGAGCATTCGCATAAAATAATGCAAATATTTATTGCAATTTCAAATAATGTGCAGAAATACTCAGAAAAATACAAGAAATGCAAGTTTATAGGAAAAGAAATAAAGGAAGCTCATCCGGTCTCGCTCTCCAATTGTCTGTAGTTACGGCTGAAACATTTGGTCAAGGGCAAGACTACACGGCAACTACTATGTGTGACTTATTATTATGCATCTCACAGCTTCTTAACCTTCGACAGAAATGTTACACTATGTTGTGATCGGGCGAATAAGACATTAATCGATGCAGCTAGTTGCTTATTCCAAGAAAAATGCGTTCTGAACGCAATAATAATGTTTAGTTGGAATCAATGCAGAATGCTTAGTAATTGTATCAGTAACTAATAATAGAAGACATCGGTGTAAAATTGTTATAAAGGGGTCGTTCGAGTATTACGTAAGCACTATAGGAGGGCGCGGGGGGGTTATTGATTTGCTTATTTTGGGAATTTTGGGTAAGAAATTTGCTTACTTTTGATGACAAGGGGGAGGGGGGTTAAATAATTGTAATAAATTTCAATTGTAACAAATTGTATTAAATTTGTAAATAATTTTAAATAAATTTAAAGATCCCAAAGCAGTAAAAAAAAGAATTTATTCTTTTCTTGAAATTAATGATAATATTGCTACCAAATTAAACATTCAGTGTGAATAGAAAATTTCACTATTTAAAGAATGCAATTAAATAGATAATAAATATTTGATACAATTTAATTCAAGTTAAATGAGTTTGAAGCTACAGAAACAATACATAAGATATAAACTAAACTATGCTTATTGTTGGCAGTAATATTCTCTAATTATAATCATTAAAAGAATGCAGTATATATTTGGTACATTTCACTTCTGAGAAAGATAATTATGTTTTGCCATTATATTTTGTAAACTATTTGAATTTCATCACATTGGTAACGTGAAAAAGTATAAGTTTCCATCAGAAGCTCAGATAAAATTTATATCTTAATGAAATTGCATTCTAACACAATTTTATTTATTCGACGTGTGAACATTAAGTGTATATAATTTTCCTTTGAGTTATTTCTATAAAAAATGGAAAAATATAAGCAGGCTGTTTTATGCAAAACCGTTAGTTCCGGATGGGACATATAATTCGGCCTTACGTCTTTGGCAACTAATCCACACATCGTAAGCTGTATTTCGTGACGTGGGAAGAGTTAAATGCTTGAAGGTGCTGGATAATAATCGCGATAGGCGTGGGAAACTTTTTTTAATTTTTATCTTTTGGCAAGTCGTAAAATCAGCGCATCGTAAAGTTGTGTAAAGCCCGTTTTACACATACTTTAACATTGTAGAGGAAAATGTATAATTAATCGTGTATTTTTTCTGATCAAAAATATAAATTGCAGTCTCTATTCTAATATGATATAATAACCAACATCGTATTATGCAAAACAGTCGATTCAATTCAATAAAGGAAGTTCTGCATTACATCTATTACTTGTTTACTGATAGTGGAATATAGACGCATTAAGTTATAAGCTATTCACATATTTTTTTAAAATTATGTAAAAATATTCTGAAAACTACGTTTCTACGAATTATGTTAATAATAATTAAGATAAACAAGTTTTAAATTGATGTTTGTTCGCTTGCGATATATGCAAATCTTGATGCAATGAATAACTAAGATCGAAAAATTATCAATGCTTAACTGTGTTCCAATCATTAATGAAATTTTCAATATTTACGTTCCGATACATTTTTCTTTAACTCTTGTGATTAAAATTAATTTAAAAAACTTACCGAGTTATCGGGTGATGAGAAATTTTATCAGAGATAATTCTGATTTTCATAATATAATCAGAAATAATAAGAAATTGTACCAGATGTTTTTCGCCGTGTCATATAGAAGTCTAAAACCCCAGGTTTAATGTAGCTTCTCTCTGATTGATGTAAATGAACTTTGATAGTTTGCCTGGCAGACAGTATCACAATCTTGTGCGCCTACACGTTTAATATTTATTGCTAAAAATTGAACGCTACGATTGTATAAATTGTACGATCATAAAATAAACAAAAAATACCAATGGTGTTTTTTAATTTAATATTTTGATGCAATAGATCATGATTTTCGATGTTCATTTATGGACTGCTGAATATATACGGATTTATTAATTACGTTTGATCATGTTTCGTTACAATGATTTTGTATATTAAATGGTTTTTGGTAACCACGTTTATGTAAATGTTTGCACTGAGCGAAGTTTTTAACGAAACATGAGTTCATTACATTATAAACGATGGAAATCAAATAATAACTTTTCACGAATGCACTCGACAACCCAACTATTCAGTTTGTTGTCTATAGTTGTTCGTTGAATATTTATCATTTGATTTAATTAGACTGTTTGTGTGTCTTTTCTATCTCAGAAAATACTTTTAACGAGTTATATTCGATATCTTGTATAATGCATTTATAAATTTACATTTATATTTTAAATATTACGAACACTTTTTATATAAATATTAATTTGAAATATTTATTTGCAATAAGCGTGGATTTAAATGTTTTAATTGCGATACTCCAAGTGACATCGTTTTGTGCCCAATCAAGAAATTCTATAATCTATACTGATAACTGATAATTAGTGATAAATGAGCACTTGAGACAAGTACTTCAAAAAACAGAAAAATTAAAAAATGAATTATTATGTAATGTTAACTATTCATTTAAACCATATAACCCTATTAATAAGATATCTGTATCGTAAATGAAGTTATCATTCTATTCTATAAAAATTGCTGGCACAGTAATTCAATATTCTTTGCAATTTTTCTCAATCAAAAAAAAATTCTCCATACGGAACCAAATATCAGCATACATAATTAACATTCAAGGTGAATATTACATTTAGTAAGCTTGGTTTATCTATTTAAATTGTAATTGCAGTGTGACACGCAAATCGGAGATACTAAAATTCAAAACTAGTTGTAAGTAATAAATCGCATTCTTATAAATATATTTATTCCACCTATAATATTAAAATGATAATTTAATTAAAACAAATGAAAGTTGCTTATTTGATATCATTGTATAGTGTATACCCACTGTTTAATGAATGCATGTTGTAGCATACCATTGGATTAAGTTAGGTTCATCAAAATCACGCAAAATATTTCATATTGTTGAAATTCTTACGTTGGACCAGATTGCGTTCTATCACGTCTTCATGCCTCGACTAATAATAATAAAGGCAAGTCAAGCCAGAGCATATTTTTCTTTTGCGTTACACGGCTTGTAATTATTGGTGTCTGGAGCTTGTCTACAGCGATGTTGTACTCTCAAGACATGTACACATGAGAGGTCAAGGATGTTATATACTTTTTTTTGCAATTTACGTCACACAAAATTAGAATTATCTTATAATAAATCAATTCTGATGGGCGTATCAATGTAGGGATCATTTTCGTTCGAATAAAAATAACTTAATATGTTACGATAACAGTGAGTTTGAGGTTTTTTTTCTTTAGAGATAGATAGAATTTTTATTCAAACTAGTAAATAGATCTAGTAGTGAATAGACATTTGAAATTGATTTTTAAGATACGATTTTTGCATAGAAATTTCAAACATAGTACTGATTGTTTTTAAAAATTTACATTGGATAGAAAAAGATTAATTCTCTGAAATAACTAGACTTTGTCTTTTCAAAGTCAGACTATTGATTCATTGTTACATTTTTTTCTGGCCTCTGGACTCACTTTGTTGTTTTGGGCGGTTAACACATTTAGTTCGTTTTTATATAATTTTCTTTTAATGATATATTGTTTCTACATAAAATTTCTCGCTTTAAAATGCTGATTCTACTAAATACGAGAAAGAGGTAAAATTCACCTGGTATAGGTAAAAGTTGATTAATTTTTGCGAAAGATAGGTACAGCAGTTTCGGCAATGTGAAGAAACAAGTGCGAAAAAAAATTAATATTAAAAAAATCAAATAATTTTTAATTACTGTTACATTATCATGATGCATAATTGAATGCATTCATATTAAATTGCAAACGTAGAAAGTAGCAACACATTTATGGCGCACCTATAAACAAAACAACCTACTCGTTACAAAATTAATTAATATATGATATTATTTCCGAGCACTCATTTGGGAGTCGACAGCATTAAAACAGAATTATTTACGAATTGATATATGATACACCAACATTTTTGTTATCGAAAAGCACCTAAATTGAAATTTGCATAAATGATTGGGTTACCACCGCATGGAATTGGATGGAGTTTTTTTTAAGGTGATAAAATCAAATTAGAAAAATCATACTTTGATGTATCAAGGTTATATAAAATTACAAATTAGGAAAAATGATTGGCAATGATTCATGATTTTCTTTCAAGAATTTCTTTATTGGTCATCCCAATCTTCATATACCATGCAGCATTTCGTTTAAAGTAATGCTCCATTACATTTTCGTTTACTATTATGCAGCGATGTGTTTTATATGAATCGCATTAGAAAACACGATATTTTCCGGATAAACTGCCGGGTATACTAGCGTTGCAGCTGTAGGTAATTGGATAAAATTCCATGTTCTAGGAAAGAATAGAAATAAATTATAGCAAACTTCTTCGCTGATATACCCGTACACTTCCGAGAGCAAACATTGTAGGTAAAATGGATTAGTCGAGTTTTTTACAAATTTTAAAATGTAATATAAGTACAGTGTAATATATCTTTTTTTAATATCATTACTTTCTTACTCAATGCTATTTTTTCGAAAAAAATTTTTAACTTTTATTATAGCTATGCAGATAAAGCTAATATTTATCTACTCTAGATAGACAATTAGATCATACAATATATAGCATCATATTTTTGTGAACATTTTGTATATACATTGCCCATATTGCCCTATCGCGTCGTCGGTGTGCACTGCCTTGGCCATAAAACTCGTTCTAAAGATTTGAGATTCGTTTTAACGTATGCCGACGTTATAATTAAGACTCTCTCATACCTTGTATCTCACGATCACTAACTTCGAAACCGAAACACTCGCTGCATCGAAAGCCACGAAACTGCCCTGCGAATTCGCATTCTTTCTCGAGAGATGTTCATCAGGCTGTATACGAAGCTCTGGTAGATTAACTAAGAGTTAATGATTTAACTTTCCTAAGTACTAGATATGAAATAATTTTAGCAAGAAATATGGAAAGGATTTTTTATTTATTGTCACTACATAAGAGAATGATTATATTTTTTTATACTTGTCCTCTTGACTTCAAAAAATAAGTTTTGTCTGATTACTAAAATATCTTGATTTTTTATTTATCGATTATCCCTGCTCTCCACAATTCCATTGTTAAATGAATCATGCTTGAGATTATTTTTAAATCTTTTTGAAGAATAAATCAGTTTTAATACCACTACATTTCTCACGTACTACATGAGATTAACACTCACGAAAGCGATGAGTTTATGAGAATCGTCGTAAAATCAGGAATTTGCAAATGCACAGTTTATGCACGGCATACCTGCTGGCGAGAAAAAAAGAGCTTGCATCTTCTTTGTGAATGAGATTTTAATTTCCATGCAAAGATTTTAGTTTATTATAGCTCAATGTCAATTTATGAGCTCTGACTCGATACATACCACAGAAGCTGATGCCTGAACAAATTTTAAATTAAGATTCTTTAGCTATGAATCTTTTAATTTGTCTTCTATTCTCACGAATAAACATAAAAATTATTTTTAAGTACCGATTGAATGTGGTTGGATTAAATGTAGAGCATATGATTTAATATTGTAAATTTGTACCAAATAAAAATAGCAGAAAGTTTTTTATAGAATAATTTTTATTGATAATAATGTTAATAAAGAAACTGCTACTGATATCGTAAGGAATATTGTCTTTAATTTGTGTAAATTTAGTTACACTTATTTTGAAATTGTAAATATGCTTCATTAACTTTAATTTGAAATACAATTTTAAATATTGATGATACTACATTGTAATTATGATATAATAACTATTATAAGTTTTATCAATATGTTGTATTATTTCATAATTGAAAACGGATATTTTAATCTATAACTGTTTATTATAATTGCGAATATGTTTTACTTATATTTTTTATTTTACTGCTATTCTGTGACATTTACATATGATTATTGTTTAAATATAGAGCATCGATAATTAAATCATATATTTAAAAGTACTATAGTAGAATCTTGTTTATCCGGAACTCAGTTGTACAGATTCACGATTATCCGGACTACCAACTGCGACTAATTTATATGTATGTACACACCTACAATTCGAATTATTGCTTGATTAATGCTGCTTTTAGTATATGTATGTAATGTATTCTAAGAAAATATAAATGAACATTCATAAAGCAAGTTTAAATTTTTCAATAAACATTATTTTCGTTGATATCTATATGCATATTTGTTATTTTTAATAAATAAACATTATTCTTTATACATTCGATTATCCGGATTTTTGATTATCCGAATGCCTATCGACAACAATTAGTCCGGTTGATCAGGGTTTTACTGTATATAGAAATATTATATGATCCTATCATAGGATGAAAATATTATAAATTAACTAGCAAACCCGACGAACTCCGTTTCGCCACCAGATGGTTTCGTGAGAAAGATGAAGAAATTTTTTGTTTGTTTTAAATTTGAAAAGGAAAAATTTAATTTTATTATACAACAGTAATGAATTTATTTCGATTACAAAAATGAAGTATTTTTTAGTTGAACTTCTCTAAGTAAATGAAAGTGAATCCATAATTAATTCGCAAATTTTCAACTAATTTTCTTAGCTATAAACGAAACGAAATCGTTTTGTGCGTTCTGGAGTTATATCGTCAGGAAGGAAAACCCGACTTATTTTTATATATATAGGAGATAATCTATTTGAAATTCTTTAAAACAGTTATTGATTATTTTTATTACTCGAATTTTTAATTACGGTGCGGGAGTTCCAGCAGCTTGCATTAAGGCACGATGCCATGCACAACTAATTTTCTCAGCTATAAACCTTGCGGAGCCCGATACCTTTCCAACGAATACAAAATTGTCGAAATCGGTTCGTGCGTTCTGGAGTTATTTCGTCAGGAAGGAAAACCCGACTTATTTTTATATATGTAGAAGATAATCTTTCTGAAATTATTTAAAACAGTTATTGATTATTTTTTTAACTTCCCGTAGGGTAAGTTATAGTAATCGCAAAAAAATCGAAAATGAAAATTTTTATATATCTTTACGTTTCAGAGGTTTCTTAACATTTTGGCATACCTTAGAAAAAATGGATGTATGTGTGTGTGTGTGTGTGTGTGTGTGTGTGTATGTATGTATGTATGTATGTATGTGTGTGTATGTATGTGCGGATACAAATTTTCGTCGACGATTTCGGGAACACGGATCAACCGATTTGAATAATTCAAAAAACATTCGATTCGTATTGATAAGGAGACGTGCTGATTAGTTTTTGGCGGAGGCAGGTCTAGCCGTTCCGAAGATACGGGGCAAAAAGTGCCGAAAACGGTAACTTAGTTTTTAAGAGAACGGAGCGTCCGATTTGAATAATTCAAAAAACATTTCACTTGTATTGACAAGATGAAGAATCGATAAAATTTTCATGAAGGTAGGTCTAGCGGTTTCGGAGATATGGAGGAAAAAGTAAAAAAATGAGAGCATTTGGCGGTCAAAAATGATCATTAGACATATGCACATCAAATTATCAGATATTTTATAGAGATTTTAACAATAAGTATACATTTTGTTAACATTCCTATGGGTTCCGTACCAATGCTTATGCGTTAAACAGCGACGCGGGACTTACGTCGCTTTGTCTCTATGCAGTTAAAGCAGTACGATTGCTTTGAAAAGAAAGTTCAGATCTTCCACAATATGTCAAAATAAAGAAAAAAAAAATTTTTTCAAAAAAAAAAAATTAAAAAAAAAATTATTTTTTAAAAAAAAATTTTTTTTCAAAAAAAGTAATTTTTTGTCCAATTTATAGTTTCTCAAAAATCTTATTTTTTCAAAGTAATTTTTTTTCAAAAATGTTGATCGTTTTTAAAAAAATAATAATTTTGGTACGGGAAGTTCCAGCAATTTGCCTTAAGGCACGATGCCCTAATTGCCTTAAGACAGAATTCCACTTACAGCTAGTTTCTCGAATTTTTAATTACGGTGCGTGAAGTTCAAGCAGCTTGCATTAAGGCACGATGCCATGCACAACTAATTTTCTTAGCTATAAACCTTACGGAGCCCGAGACATTTCCAACGAATGCAAAATTGTCGAAATCGGTTCGTGCGTTCTGGAGTTATTTCGTCAGGAAAAAAACCCCAACTTATTTTTATATATATATAGAAGATAATCTATTTGAAATTATTTAAAACAGTTATTGATTATTTTTATTACTCGAATTTTTAATTACGGTGCGTGCAGTTCCAGCAGATTGCATTAAGGCACGATGCCATGCACAACTAATTTCTTAGCTATAAACCTTGCGGAGCCCGAGACCTTTCCCACGAATGCAAAATTGTCGAAATCGGTTCGTGCGTTCTGGAGTTATTTCGTCAGGAAGGAAAACCCGACTTATTTTTATATATATAGAAGATATATAATTTGCATAAATAAACAATATGCCTAATTTTTACCATCTTTTTCTTTTGCAGAGCACGTATTAACAGTCATTGGGCAATCAGAAAACCGCACTTTAGCGCTGCTCGACACGGTATACCGCCGGCCACCGCGGTTAGGCCACCCGCCTGTCTCGGCGCTCTACGATTCTATTCGCAAGCACGTCATTTCCTTCAATTCGAAAGAAACAAGCGATGTTACCACACTTCCAGCGTCAATTCCGAATGCTCTCGACAAGGCGGTGCGGCAGTTCTTCGAACGACTCTTCCCG
>NW_020537646.1:14834125-14862702 GCF_003426905.1 Ctenocephalides felis | reverse complement strand
TAAAATCAAATAAATAAAAATCTTCGTAATATAATCTTATATCCAGTTTTCTCTGTATATATGATTTGAACTCGGTCAAAATTTGCATTCTATTTCCAAATGTTTTTACACATCTTAATACTCAAAAGCTTTACTTATTTTATCGCTGATATATCGTATTATGTCTACCACGAAAATATACATAAATATTTAAGCGATCATAAATATATCACTCTCTTCATATTTATATTGTGAAGGAAGCATTTTACAAGACGAATACATTTGTGGCACGCAAATAAAATCGGAACGATATAGTCATAAGCAAAACAAACCAAATATAGCTTATAATTTTTTATCTGCATTTCAATTTAAAATTTGTAAGTGAGTAGAGTATTTTGTTTTTAAATTCGTTCAAATTCTTACACATTAGCCAACTAAATCAGTCTAAACTAAGATAAAAATCATTTAGTTAAATTTTTTGAGATAAAAAACTATTTTGCACAAGGAAAAATTTACATAAATCTACCGCTTGTAAAAAGTTTTGTGGAATAATGTATATTGAAAAAAACTTTACTACGTAAAATCAAATGTATTAGCAAAGTTTGCACAACACGTGCTGGAAATTGTTTAGACATGAGTTTTTTGGATAATACTGATGCTTTGCTCACTTACATTGTAATGACAATTTTACGAATATTATTACATACGTCCAAATAATTCTTGTGAGGATACTATGAGTCAAAGACCATAAAAATAAAAATTGATTTTGCCTCTGACTCTTCAGTACTATTGCGTGACGTAGCACTGCGGAATACAAGCCGACTTCGCCAGTCGACCCAGTAATCTCATTAGAGGGAAACTCACAAGGATCTTCAAAGCACTTTGAAAAATCTTTAAAAATATTTTAATAGTTTGGAATGCATAGATTACGCGCACTCCAATTATAAAGATTGTAAAAATAACTCGGTCAAGGACTATTGACAAATACAATTAGCTGAAGATTGAAGCATGGTTGATTAATGTCACACATTACTGCCATATTGTACAGATATGAAAAGTCTGAACACTAATTAATTAATCCAAGAATCTTAGATTGATATTTATGTATTTAATAAATTATAAGATTGCATCAAGGTTAATATTAAATTAGTTTAATTAATTAGTAAATAAAAATAAAAATTGCATCCTTGCGCAATATTGCTATGAGTTTAATCTTTTGCTCTCATTTATATTCCTATCTACCGTAGATTTTATTGACGTAGTAACAAATTCTATTTTGTAGTAGCCTTTATAGCCCGTGAGAAATTTCATCTGTAGAGATTGCTGTAGAATACACAAACATTTAGCAACAGCATTGTAACCAAAGTTCTCATAACAGAAAAAACATTGGTAATGAATTTGTAATTTGTATCCTTACTATGTTATAAAATAAACGCAAAAGAAAAGGCAGTATTCTAAAGCAAAACTTATTTTGTAAAAAATATCCATTATAAGTTTTCCTTAAAAAAATATTACAAGTATCATATGAATAAAATCTTCATTTACATTGTGCTTTTTTCATTTTACATAAATTTAAAATATAAATGATTGACAAATAGGAAATGTGAAATAGTGGTAAAAACAGGTCGTATTTAATACATTAAAGAATTAAAACTTTATTCAAAATTGAGTAAATGGCAATAGTAAAAATTTTAATATTTACTACAAAATAATTGTTTTAAAAGTTAAGAGTGTGTACGAATTTTGAAAGTGTATTAGCGAATTGCGCCAGGTTGAATTGGAATAGCACATTCTCTCCAAAGTTCGGTCTGAAGCATACGTGTTGTACGTGAAGGGTTAAAATAATTAACGCGAAGCAAACGTCTAGTGCGAGCATATTCATACATGAATATGGGCCATATGCGAAAACGTAATTGATTATCGAGCGAATTAATCACAAACTACAACCTCGACATGAACTGCGTCATATCTTATTCAAACGCGATCGATAATTGTAGTCAAGAAGCAAGGAAAAAAAATTTCAACAATTTATTAATTTTGATGGAATATAAATTGGTAGTTATTATGTGCAATACTAAATTATAAATTGTAAGGATTTTATTATTTTTGAATATAATCAAATATATTTAGAATTCGATTTGTCTAGTAAGGTATTGACACGCACTCTGTCTATATCAACGTTTCGGCTTCGTAGAATGCAATGAAACGCTGGGGCGGCGTTTGCTAAACCTGCACAATAGGAATTCACTCCTCTGTAGCTCCTCGTTCATTCGTAGATTCATATTGTGTGAGAATGGAATTTCAGGTGTACACAGTGAACCAATACAGCTTCCACAGATACAGTTCGTGTTTATATGTATATCAAAATACAATCAAACTTTTCAAACAGCGACTTGCATCTCGCTGAGCGAGAAATTCGTTTGTTTTACGTTTTACGAACAGCGATACAAAGACGAATTGAATGGAGAGACAAATTAAAATAATGAAATTTTATTATAAAACACTAGATGTATTATACTAAAAAGCTAAATTTTATGGAGTTATTCATAACGTTAATATCCAAATAAACAATAGCAAGCTACCCATACAGTAAAATTAAATGGCTGCAGAATGTGAAGTAATAAATCAAGTTGTTTGGTCCTGCGCAAACAATAGAAGTATTACGAGAGCAACCATATATAGAACATACAGAAGTATTATTTTGAATCCAAAATTTAAAGTACGTAAAGCAAATATACAATAAATGATACTTGATTAAAATTATCTCAAATAAAAAACTAATATTTAAACTTTTAAATTTTAAATTGTATATAAATATATAGATGACAATAACAATTATTATCATATTTTATATAAAATTAAATAAAATAAAAAATTTAATGCTAGTTAAAACTATTGATTTAATTCTGAGAGGCTTATAAAATAAAATAAAATGGTTTTCTCCGAAGAAACATTGATTTTATTTAAAAGCAATTGGAAGTACTGAATGAAACAGTAATTTGTCCACTTGACTAAATAGTCCGTGTACAGATTAAAACGCATAACAGGTATTTAATCAACTAATAACACCATCACCTGCGACAAGAAGGAAGGGTAACTGCGAGTCTAAATGTTTGTACCTGTATGTATGTGCGCGGTTGTGGAGCAAATGTAGAGAAGTTGGTAACTTTATCAGAAGTAGAAAACCTAATTTAGCTAGTACTTATTTTTATATTTTTCTGAACTTTATTATAAAAAATCCCACAAATCAGTAAGTAAATGTAAAACTTTAGAGTATGTAATGTTTAATTGAGATATATCGCTATATATTGAAGATGTTACAATTGTAGTATTTAAAATTATATGATAAGATTTTGATCTTGAATGTGAAGAAAGAAGATACAATTAATGATCGAAAGTTATCATTATTGTGAGCGAAAGTCTCCACCGTTCACAAAATAATCTTGAATCATCCCGCAGTTGGCCAACGCTGTAACATATAGTCTCATATGTGAGTCTGTTGTATCGCACTCGGAGTGCGAAGGATGGGAATATATGTAGAAGGCACCATGTCTGACGTTTCAAGAAGAGTTGTTCTTTCGGTCTGAATGAATCATGAGATTTTGAATTCCTCAGACTCGAAGTAGTAGATGCTGAAAAACGAGTAAAAAGAGACGGCGCTCAGCTGACGACCTCAAGAGATGATTATATGTACCTTCTTCTGTGTTAACACAGATGCCAATGAAAAATACCGATGCGTCTGGGAGAAGAATTTAATTGAATACCACAAGCAATGTATTCGGTTGTGAGGTTCTAATACAAGTCAAATTAGTGTCGTAAGTTTAAGTTCAGTAAATAATACCAAGTTTATGAATTAGAATAGAAAAAGGGCAAAAATGGTTTCTTTCGATAAGACCAATTTAAAATTTATATAATTTTCTTGATCAATATAAATATAAATATAAATAAATATATATGTAAACTTTTTTTTTTTATTTATATATGATTTATTGGCTTTATAAGCTAGTAGTACTAGCTTATAAAGCCATTAAATCATATATAATATATATAGTATGATATAAATATAGTATGTAATTTAGTATATGGCTAATGTACTAGCCTAGTACATTAGCCATATACTAAATTACATACTAGACTTTAAGAGATAGTGTAGATATTATATGTACACATTGAATGAAACTAGTATTATTAAATATAATAAACCATACAAAAATGTTTTTTTTTCAATGCATTAATATATTTAAAATTTTATGAAGTAAACAAACCAAAACATTATATGCACGTGTATTTATTTTATTACAGCCAACCGCAAAATATATATAGCCAATAAATAGAAGCTAATGCTCAAGAGAATTTCGACCCTTCTCTTATAATTCTATCTGCAATAATAAGATTATTTGCAGTATATAAAACTAAGTAGCAATAGAAAATTATATTCTCACTGGAGAAAAAAAGTATCAGCAATAATGCGGTATAACATGCAGAAAAATAAAAACATGTTGGAACTTTGCCAAAGAATGATAATTTATCGGTTTTTGGGTCGTTAGCATTCTTCGAAAAGTTCAAAGTGCATTGAATATCAAAATATACTAAGCAATAAATTGTTACGATATTTATTGCATATATCTAGGGCGATTTTGCGATAAGTCCTTATATTCATAAACCAACAGACTTCTTAAAATCAACATAAGAATTGCGAATACAATTTAATTCGTATTATATTCGTTCATTCATTCAGAAATATAATCATAATTTCAATTGAGTCAACTCATTTGCAGATGTACGATTTTTTTGTATTTGTCAACAAATTTAGACCTAAGTTAGTTCTAGTACTAAATATCTAGTTTGCCTAATGGCTTTTCTGTAGCAAAAAATAGTACATTAGACAGAATTAACGGCCAGGAAATCTATCAGTCTATATGTCGGAACATCGGACAAGCGATGGGCCACGCGATCGCTGGCCGTTTGAAACTTTGAATCGTTGCCAAGCAACGTGAAAAAGCACAACGATCGCATATTCGCGGATGTTTTAAATATAGAAAGTGCGGCGTGTTCGTCTAAAATATCCAATGCGTTCGCCGGGTTCGCCAAAACGACGCAGACGATGGAGAAAAAACTGCAATTCTACTATCATCGGATGAAGGCAATGGAAAGCAATGATGCATTCACCATCAGACCCATACTACTTGTGCATATTTGTTTTTTGAGGACTGTAAAATCCATGTTCTGAACATAATAATCGATATCTTTCTATAATCGATAAATAAAAGATGACGCCACCTAAGAGGTAATACGGAAGAAACCGCAAATGAAAACACTCAAAATAAAATTCATAAGTTAGCTGCTTCATAAATATATAAAGCAAGTAAATATTTTAAAAAAAGTTAAAAGATTACAAATTAAAATTACAGTTTACATATAAGTATTTTATTGAAAATATGTTTGAAAATAATAAAATTGAATTGGAATTTGGATGTATATTTGTTTCTAGGAAATAAGTTCATGCATTTATATTTTCAACTTCATTCCTGACTATAATTATAAAATATCCTAAGGTGCAAAGTCATTTACCTTTGTTGCTACTACACAATTGGTTTTAGAGAAAATATACTAACACAATCTTTTCCAGAAGAAAATTGTTTCATGTGTGCTTATATGTCAGAAGCGCCGGCTTAACGCCGATTGTGTAATAACAGAGTAGAAGCTTCAATGTTTTGCTCGTGTTGTAAGATCCAACACAGTACTCTATGCCAAATATTTTTTGTCGTTTTAACTAAAAGGTAGTATACGTTGGACTTATCTCTTTTTTATTTTATT
Organism: Ctenocephalides felis; assembly: GCF_003426905.1. NCBI lineage: Eukaryota > Metazoa > Arthropoda > Insecta > Siphonaptera > Pulicidae > Ctenocephalides > Ctenocephalides felis. The sequence goes on along the minus strand of NW_020537646.1, from coordinate 14,856,906 downwards.
TAAACCTTACAAGTTGCGCAAACTAGAACAATAAAATATGCGACCCAGAAAGAACTGTTTATCAACAAAGTGTGAGATAATGAAAAAAAAATCTTAAGAACATCGCAATATAGTGGAGACGATTGGCATTATTTTTTAGTATATCCAAAATATATCAACTATTATTACAGCTCAAGGAACATTTAAAAAAAATATCTGTTAGAAAGTTTGATTTTATTCGAAATTTAAAAAAATTCTGTGTCCAGAAGAAAGTTATATTATTGATTTAACTAAATGATGCTTGATTAAGATTAAAATGATAAATTATACTAGGTCTAGCAAGGCTTATAGTTTTAATAAGAAAAATATAATTAAAAATACATAACATAATATTGTTTAATGAAATTAATTTTCACTCACCCTCGTTTTAAGCTCAGGACCTGCTTCCATCGCTCCCATAATAGCTTGAGATACTTTGTTATCTAAGTCACCTAATACCCGTTCCACATGCAATTCTTCAGGTTCTCTCGCCCTTGCTGCTGATGCTAAAGATTGTAAAGCTTCTAAGTAAGAGTTCCATGGTGCATCCAGACCATCAACCCTCGCGGCTAAACAACCACGTAAAACGTTCAAGCAAAAACCGGCACAAGGGCGGGCTGCTTTCAAACCCTAAAACAAAGTAACCATATATTATTGCGAAAGGGTTAATAAAGTTAAGTTTCTAATTAACACACACATATATACATTACATTGATATAATAGATCTAATTTAAGTACAACAAAATTGAAAAAAAATCCATACAAAGTCTAAAAGTAACTGTTACTACATCAAATATCAAATACTTACATTGCATTTAGAGCAATGAGTCATTTTTGTCATCGCCTTCAGGCATTCTTTATCTTGTTCTACTGACAGAGTCTCATCGACATCATGTAGAATATTTCTGCCTTCAACTAAGGCATGCAGCAGGAGCCGGGTGGCTTGCAAAGATCGTCGCAATGATGAAGATAGACGTTTGGACGCATCGCTGAATGGTTGAATCTATGCGGAAATGAAACGAATATTCAAATTATTCGAAATTATATTTGTCTTAAACACTAAGGTGAATATTTTCAAATTGATTGTTAAATTTAGTTTATATTATATTAACTTTGCAAGTCTTTCCCAGTAGTTACGTTGTATATATTAGATAAGTTTATGTTATGTTATTGACTGTCAATGAGAATATAATTAAGACTTAATCTATTCTATGTAAATAATTATTTCAATAGAAATATAATTCAATTGTAATATATTAAATCAATTTAATATATATATATACTAGCAAACCCGACAAACTCCGTTTCGCCACCAGATGGTTTCGTGAGAAAGATGAAGAAATTTTTTGTTTGTTTTATATTTGAAAAGGAAAAAATTGATCAGGAAAGAAAACCCGGCTTATTTTTATATATATAGAAGATAATCTATTTGCAATTATTTAAAACAATTATTGATTATTTTTAATACTCGAATTTTTAATTACGGTGCGTGAAGTTCCAGCAATTTGCATTAGGGCACGATGCCATCACCACTAATTTTCTTAGCTATAAACCTTGCGGAGCCCAAGACCTTTCCAATGAATGCAAAATTGTCAAAATCGGTTCGTGCGTTCTGGAGTTATTTCGTCAGGAAGGAAAACCCGACTTATTTTTATATATATAGAAGATATATATATATTTATATATAGTTATTTATAAATGTATTAATTTACATTTTATCATCATTTTTGAATTTTCATCGATGCTTTAATATTCTAAACTAATATATCTCTTATTTAAAAATTGAAGATGTACTATTTAGCTTACAAAATTATTACAAGTAATTTGGAAACCAAATCCTAATCTTTTTATGTTCTTACCCCTTAAACATATTTTTGAAAAAATATTAGGTAAGATATTTTTTCTCCGTTAAAAACTACTGAGATTTTTTCAAACCCCCTTTGTGTGAGAACCCTTGAAAAATAAAAATAAAATGATTAATATTACCTCATCATAATTACGCATTAAGCACTGTTTGTACTCTTCCGTGAAATCAGTCAGTCCAAAATGTGCTATATGATGATATGCCAGCGGGAAGAGTCGTTCGAAGAATTGCCGCACCGCCTTGTCGAGAGCATTCGGAATTGACGCTGGAAGTGTGGTAACATCGCTTGTTTCTTTCGCATCGGCTTCATTGAAGGAAATGACGTGCTTGCGAATAGAATCGTAGAGCGCCGAGACAGGCGGGTGGCCTAACCGCGGTGGCCGGCGGTATACCGTGTCGAGCAGCGCTAAAGTGCGGTTTTCTGATTGCCCAATGACTGTTAATACGTGCTCTGCGAAGGAAAAAGATAGTAAAAAATTAGACTTATTGTTTATTATATTAGATACATTATATATTAACTATCTATATAGCAGTATTAAATATATAATTAAATTCGCGATGCTCTATAATCAAATGTGTAAATGTCACAGAATAGCAGTAATATAAAAAATATAAGTAAAACATGTTTTGAAACAATGAAGCATATCTATAATAATTTTAAAATAAGTTTGTTATACTAAGTTTACACAAATTGGTGACAATATATCTATATATCAGTAGAAGTTTATTTATAGACATCATTATCAATAAAGATTATTTTATAAAAAAATATAATCAGCTATTTTTAACTTCCCGTAGGGTAAGTTATAGTAATCGCAAAAAAATCGAAAATGAAAATTTTTATATATCTTTACGTTTCAGAGGTTTCTGAATATTTTGGCATACCTTAGAAAAAATGGATGTATGTGTGTGTGTGTGTGTGCGTAGTATGTATGTGTGTGCGGATACAAATTTTCGTCGACGATTTCGGGAACACGGATGAAGCAATTTGAATAATTTAAAAAACATTCGATCCGTATTGATAAGGAGACGTGCTGATTAGTTTTTGGCGAAAGCAGGTCTAGCCGTTTCGAAGATATGGGGAAAAAAGTGCCAAAAACGGTACCTCAGTTTTTAAGAGAACGGAGCGTCCGATTTCAATAATTCAAAAAACATTTTACTTGTATTGACTAGATGAAGATTTGATCAAATTTTCATAAGGGCAGGTCTAGCGGTTTCGGAGATCTAACGAAAAAAGTAAAAAAAGTGCCATTTTGCGGTCAAAAATGATGATTAGACATATGCACATCAAATTATCAGATATTTTATAGAGATTTTAACAATAAGTATAAATTTTGTTTACATTCCTATGGGTTCCGTACCAATGTTTACCCGTTAGATAGCGACGGGGCGCTTACGCGCTTTATATTTTGTAACTATGCAGTTAAAGCAGTACGATTGCTTTGAAAAAAAGTTCAGATCTTCCAACTTATGTCAAAATAAAGAAAACATTTTTTTTTTCAAAAAAAAAAAATTTAAAAAAAAAATTTATTTTTTTTTTCAATTTTTTTTTCAAAAAAAAAGTAATTTTTTGTCAAATTTATAGTTTCTCAAAAATCTTATTTTTTCGAAATAATTTTTTTTCAAAAATGTTAATCGTTTTTGAAAAAATAATAATTTTTGGTACAGGAAGTACCAGCAATTTGCCTTAAGGCACGATGCCCTAATTGCCTTAAGACAGAATTCCACTTACAGCTAGTTATTTGGTACATTACTACATTTAATTCAACCACATTGAGTCGATATTTAAATATATCTTTTATATTTATTCGTGAGAATAGAAGACAAATTAAAAGATTCATAGCTAAAGAATCTTAATTTAAAATTTGTTCAGGCATCAGCTTCTGTGGTATGTATTGAGCCAAAGCTCATAAATTGACATTGAGCTATAATAAACTAAAATCTTTGCATGGAAATTAAAATCTCATTCACAAAGAAGATGCAAGCTCTTTTTTTCTCGCCAGCAGGTATGCCGTGCATAAACTGTGCATTTGCAAATTCCTGATTTTACGACGATTCTCATAAACTCATCGCTTTCGTGAGTGTTAATCTCATGTAGTACGTGAGAAATGTAGTGGTATTAAAACTGATTTATTCTTCAAAAAGATTTAAAAATAATCTCAAGCATGATTCATTTAACAATGGAATTGTGGAGAGCAGGGATAATCGATAAATAAAAAATCAAGATATTTTAGTAATCAGACAAAACTTATTTTTTGAAGTCAAGAGGACAAGTATAAAAAAATATAATCATTCTCTTATGTAGTGACAATAAATAAAAAATCCTTTCCATATTTCTTGCTAAAATTATTTTCATATCTAGTACTTAGGAAAGTTAAATCATTAACTCTTAGTTAATCTACCAGAGCTTCGTATACAGCCTGATGAACATCTCTCGAGAAAGAATGCGAATTCGCAGGGCAGTTTCGTGGCTTTCGATGCAGCGAGTGTTTCGGTTTCGAAGTTAGTGATCGTGAGATACAAGGTATGAGAGAGTCTTAATTATAACGTCGGCATACGTTAAAACGAATCTCAAATCTTTAGAACGAGTTTTATGGCCAAGGCAGTGCACACCGACGACGCGATAGGGCAATATGGGCAATGTATATACAAAATGTTCACAAAAATATGATGCTATATATTGTATGATCTAATTGTCTATCTAGAGTAGATAAATATTAGCTTTATCTGCATAGCTATAATAAAAGTTAAAAATTTTTTTCGAAAAAATAGCATTGAGTAAGAAAGTAATGATATTAAAAAAAAGATATATTACACTGTACTTATATTACATTTTAAAATTTGTAAAAAAAACTCGACTAATCCATTTTTACCTACAATGTTTGCTCTCGGAAGTGTACGGGTATATCAGCGAAGAAGTTTGCTATAATTTATTTCTATTCTTTCCTAGAACATGGAATTTTATCCAATTACCTACAGCTGCAACGCTAGTATACCCGGCAGTTTTTCCGGAAAATATCGTGTTTTCTAATGCGATTCATATAAAACACATCGCTGCATAATAGTAAACGAAAATGTAATGGAGCATTATTTTAAACGAAATGTTGCATGGTATATGAAGATTAGGATGACCAATAAAGATTTTTTTTTAATGAAAATCATGAATCATTGTCAATAATTTTCCTAATTTGTAATTTTATATAACCTTGATACATCAAAGTATGATTTTTCTAATTTGATTTAAAAAAAAACTCTTTCAGTTCCATGCGGTGGTAACCCAATCATTTATGCAAATTACAATTTAGGTGCTTTTCGATAACAAAAATGTTGGTGTATCATATATCAATTCGTAAATAATTCTGTTTTAATGCTGTCGACTCCCAAATGAGTGCTCGGAAATAATATCATATATTAATTAATTTTGTAACAACGAGTAGGTTGTTTTGTTTATAGGTGCGCCATAAATGTGTTGCTACTTTCTACGTTTGAAATTTAATATGAATGCATTCAATTACGAAATATTAAAAAAAAACAAAATGTGTTTTTTTTTAATAATTATAAACTAAAAATACTCAAAGTATCTAAAAAGTGGATACACTGGAAATATTCAGCTTCAATATGAAGTAATTGATAAGATTATTAATATTGTATTTAGTAGAATCAGCATTTCAAAGCGAGAAATTTTATGTAGAAACAATAAATTATTAAATAAATTTTATATAAAAACGCGCGAAATATGTTAAAACAACAAAGTGAGCAGAGAGGCCAAAAAAATGTATGAATCAATAGTCTGACTTTAAAAAGACAAAGTCTAGTTATTTCTGAAAATTGATCTTTTTCTATCCAATGTAAATTTATAAAAACAATCAATATCATGTTTGAAATTTTTTATGCAAAAATAGATTCTTTAAAATAAATTTCAAATTTTTCACGTAAAAAATATATTTACTTGTGTGAATAAAAATAATCTATCTCTAAAGAAAAAAACTTCAAACTCACTGCTATCGTAACATATTAAGTTATTGTTATTCGAACAAAAATGATCCCTGCCATTGATACGCCCAGCAGAATTGATTTATTATAAGATAATTCTAATTTTGTGTGACGTAAATTGCAAAAAAAAGTATATAACATCCTTGACCTCTCATGTGTACATGCCTTGAGAGTACAACATCGCTGTAGACAAGCTCCAGACACCAATAATTACAAGCCGTGTAACGCAAAAGAAAAATATGCTCTGGCTTGACTTGCCTTTATTATTATTAGTCGAGGCATGAAGACGTGATAGAACGCAATCTGGTCCAACGTAAGAATTTCAACAATATGAAATATTTTGCGTGATTTTGATGAACCTTACTTAATCTAATGGTATGCTACAACATACATTCATTAAACAGTCAGAACACAATGATATCAAATAAGCAATTTTCATTTGTTTTAATTAAATTATCATTCTATTATTATAAGTGGAATAAATATATTTATAAGAATTCGATTTATTACTTACAAGTTTTGAATTTAGTATGTCCGATTTGCGTGTCGCACTGCAATTACAATTTAAATAGATAAACCAAGCTTACTAAATGTAATATTCACCTTGAATTTTAATTTTGTATGCTTCTGATATTTGGTTCCATATGGAGAGAATTTTTTTTTGATCGATAAGAATTGCAATAAATTATTTTAAAGTACATTATTGTTGTACCAGTAATTTTGATAAAATAGAATGATAACTCATAGATAACTGATAACTTCATTTAGATATATTGAAAAATTGTACGGTACTTAATTATTCTTAAACTTATTAATAGGGTTATATGGTTTAAATGAATAGTTAACATTACATAATAATTCATTTTTTAATTTTTCTGTTCGTTTAAAGTACTTGACGCAAGTGCTCATTTATCACTAATTAATTATCAGTTATCAGTATGGATCATAGAATTTCTTGATTGGACAGAAAACAATGTCACTTGAATTAAAACATTTAAATCCACGCTTATTGCAAATAAATATTTCAAATTAATATTTATATAAAAAGTGTTCGTTATATTTAAAATATAAATGTAAATTTATAAATGCATTATACAAGATATCGAATATAACTCGTTAAAAGTATTTTCTCAGATAGAAAAGACACACAAACAGTCTAATTAAATCAAATGATAAATATTCAACGAACAACTATAGACAACAAACTGAATAGTTGGGTTGTCGAGTGCATTCGTGAAAAGTTATTATTTGATTTCCATCGTTTATAATGCAATGAACTCATGTTTCGTTAAAAACTTTGCTCAGTGCAAACATTTACATAAACATGGTTACCAAAACCATTTAATATACAAAATCATTGTAACGAAACATGATCAAACGTAATTAATAAATCCGTACATATTCAGCAGTCCATAAATGTACATCCAAAATGATGATTTTATTGCATCAAAATATTATATTAAAAAACACCATTGGTATTTTTTGTTTATTTTATGATCGTACAATTTATACAATCGTAGCGTTCAATTTTTAGCAATAAATATTAAATGCGTAGGCGCACAAGATTGTGATACTGTCTGCCAGGCAAACTATCAAAGTTCATTTACATCAATCAGAGAGAAGATACATTAAACCTGGGGTTTTAGACTTCTATATGACACAGGCAGAAACACATCTGGCACAATTTCTTATTATACTATACAAATCAGAATTATCTCTAATAAAATTTCTCATCACTCGATAACTCGGTAAGTTTTTTTAGTGTTTAGAGTTAAAGAAAAATGTATCGAAACATGACTATTAAAAACCCCATTAATGACTGGAAAACAGTCAAGCATTGATAATTTTTCGATCTTTGTTATTCATGCAGTAAGATTTGCATATATCGCGAACGAACAAACATCAATTTAAAACTTGTTTATCTTAATTATTATTAACATAATTCGTAGAAACATCGTTTTCAGAATATTTTTACATAATTTTAAAAAAATATGCTTATAACTTAATGCGTTTATATTCCACTATCAGTAAACAAGGAATTGATTGTAATTCAGAACTTCTTTTATGACTGAACCGACTATTTTGCATAATACTATGTTGGTTATTATATCATATTAGAATAGAGACTGCAATTTATATTTTTTATCATACGATTAATTATACATTTTTCTCTATAATGTTGAAGTATGTGTAAAACGGACTTTACACAACTTTACGATGCGCTGATTTTACAACTTGCCAAAAGATAAAAATTAAAAAAAGTTTCCCACGCCTATCGCGATTATTATCCAGCACCTTCAAGCATTTAACTCTTCCCACGTCACGATATACAGCTTACGATGTGTGGATTAGTTGCCAAAGACGTAAGGCCGATTTATATGTCCCATCCGGAACTAACGGCATAAAACAGCCTGCTTATATTTTTCCATTTGTTTTATAAATAAATCAAAGGAAAATTATATTCACTTAATGTTCACACGTCGAATAAATAAAATTGGGTTAGGATGCAATTTCAACTCAATTGGTTAATGGGCTGTAAATCACAAGTCACAATAGAAAATAAACTCCTAATATACAAGACAAATTATTAAACCAATATGGTCTTACGGCCTACAACTATGGGGTGCGGCCAGTAAATCGAACATAACTATTCTACAAAGGTTCCAAAATAAAATTTTGAAAGAAATCGTGAACGCTCCAAAATACGTTCCCAATTGGTTGATACATCAAGATCTCAGAATTCGAACTATAGAAGAAGAAATTAGTCTTTACTGCACCAGATACAAAGCTCGTCTAAGTCGTCATCCAAACGTATTAGCGTTACATCTGCTCAAGCCTTTACCACCAAAGCGTCTCAAAAAAAGAATCTGCAATGATTTCCTACAAAATATAACTTAACATCTATGAAGGCGCTATCACAGGATAGCGATTCTTCTCACGCCGTCAATTAATATATAACTGTAACAAATGTAGCTGAATGTACTTTGTATAGCTTGCCATGAATAATAAATAAATAAAAAAAAGGATGCAATTTAATTTAGATATAAATTTCATCAGAGCTTCTGATGGAAACTTATACTTTTTCACATTACCAATGTGATAAAATTCAAACGAGTTTACAAAATATAATGGCAAAACATAATTATCTTTCTCAGAAGTGAAATGTACCAAATATATACTGCATTCTTCTAATGATTATTATTAGAGAATATTACTGCCAACAATAAGCATAGTTTAATTTATATCTTATTGTATTGTTTCTGAAGCTTTAAACTCATTTAACTTGAATTAAATTGTATCAAATATTTATTATCTTTCTATTCACACTGAATGTTTAATTTGGTACCAATATTATCATTAATTTTAAGAAAAGAATAAATTCTTCTTTTTACTGCTTTGGGATCGTTTAAGTATTATGTTAGAAAATTTATTACAATTATTTACCCCCCCCCCCTCTCCCTTGTCATCAAAAGTAAGCAAATTTCTTACCCAAAATGCCCAAAATAAGCAAATCAATAACCCCCCACCCCCTATAGTGCTTACGTAATACTTGAACGGCCCCTTTATAACAATTTTACACCAAAGTCTTCTATTACTAGTTACTGATACAATTACTTAGCATTCTGCATTGATTCCAACTAAACATTATTATTGCGTTCAGAACGCATTTTTCTTGGAATGAACAACTAGCTGCATCGATTAATGTCTTATTCGTCCGATCACAACATAGTGTAACATTTCTGTCGAAGGTTAAGAAGCTGTGAGATGCATAATAATAAGTCACACATAGTAGTGGCCGTGTAGTCTTGCCCTTGACCAAATGTTTCAGCCGTAACTACAGACAATTGGAGAGCGGGACCGGATGAGCTTCCTTTATTTCTTTTCCTATAAACTTGCATTTCTTGTATTTTTCTGAGTATTTTTGCACATTATTTGAAATTGCCATAATATTTGCATTATTTTATGCAAATGCTCATCCGCTCTACTCATCGATTATCACATTGTAGAGTTCTCATTTCCTTCACGACAAACAATCAGTTGACAATTTTGTATAGAGTCTATCATAATAAAAGTTGTATTTAAATTTGGTTTTTTTGCGAAGATGATTAATATTTACACAAATATACATTGCTGTTTTTCTTTCTTTTATTTTATTATCATTTTTATAATAGCAATCAGAACATAAGCTGCTTAAGACTTAATACTAGCCAGTTCTACAGATGACAACTCAAATAGTTGGCCTATCCCTAGGTGTGATGAATTATTATTCCAATTTCTGTTATTGATGCAGCAATGACGGATCAAGTCTATTTTCACTTGGAAACAAATTGATATTTACATTTCCAAGTGAAAACCGCTATCGCTACTGCTTGACAACAGGCTACTCGAAGCGGGATCGAACCCTAGACCTACGAGCGAGCCCATATTATTGCTGTTCTATTCAATTACCTACAATAAAAATATTTTCATATGCTCTTATCTTATTTATTTCTATCTTGTATTAAATTTGAAATTATTAACTTCCCGTAGGGTAAGTTATTGTAATGGGCCGAAAATCGAAATAGAAAATTTTTACATTTCTCGCATTTTGAAGGTTTCTGAACATTTTGACATACCTCAGAAAAAATGGATGTGTGTGTGTGTGTGTATGTATGTATGTATGGATACAAATTTCCAGTCACGTTTTCGGGCGCACGAATCAACCGATTTGAATGGTTCAAAAAACATTCGATTTCTACTGATAGGGAGAAGAGCTTATTAGTTTTTGGCAAAGGCAGGTCCAGATACGGAGATAAAGAGCAAAGAGTGCAGAAAATAGAAATCGAGTTTTTGAGAGAACGGAGCATCCGATTTGAATGATCTAAAAAACATTCAATTAGTAATGATTGGGAGAAGTGTTTATTAGTTTTTGGCAAAGGCAGGCCCAGCCATTTCAAAAATACGGAGCTAAATGTGTAAAAAATGGCAGTTTTTGAGAAAACTAAGCGTCCGATTTAAATTATTCAAAGAACTTTCTGCTTGTCTTAACAAAATAATTGATTTTGGAAAAACAAATTTTTTGTTTCAACTTTTTTTTTTCAAAAAAATTTTTTTTTTATATCGAAAATAATTCAGATTTTATTTTTAATTCTGGTTATAATCCTAATATACTTTAAACAAATAATTTCAACTTTGCAATTCAGTTTATATAATTCTTATAAATATTAGACAATGTTACAATATTAATAATAATCTATTTAAAAACATTCAAAATTCCTCGAACATTTCGTTACGGTACGGGAAGTTCCAGCAATTTGCTTTAAGGCACGATGCCATACACCCCACTAGTTATAGTTTGCAATTAAAAAGAACAAGCTTGTGTTTTGATGGCATCAAACATAACTAAGATTCACCAAAATGAAACATGTGATCTTCCAAAAGAGTATAATTAAGACAAGAATTTGTAATTTGTGTAACGAAAAGTACTTTATTTAATTGTGTATAGCAAAATTACAAGACGTTGGAAGTATGTCATCAATACCACAAGGAAAGACAAACAGTTAAATTGCCTATTCGCGCTAGTGCTAGATGAAAATTACAAGTATTAAGGGCCATGAATCACCGCGAGATGGATATCGATATGTGCGGTTTTATGAGTTAGTAACATAACAACAGCGGTCGGCAACAAGCGGAGATCCGCGCGCAGGAATGCGGCGGTGCTCGATCGAGCAATAAATACCAATGCAAGAGTTTGTTGCGAAGTTTCTTTATTTTGCGTTTTGTCGAGGCGGTGTTCTTCTTGTTCTTCTTGGCTGCTTCTTCGTTCTTCGTCGTCCGTTTACCTTCTTTTTTGCGTTTTGCACCAAGCATCGGTCGCAGGTCGGACGAAAGAGAACGTTTGAAGCGTGCGTTAACCGATTCAACGCGCCGGTAATGCAATTTGTGTGCTGTGCGCACTCTCGCCTTTCCTCTCAGTTGTAAAATTTTTAGCAGAAGATACTGGGCTTAATTAGAATTCCATAGTGCTAAACAGGATTCTAGTAAATATATATAAATAAATTTGTATATATATAATCCCGTAGTGCTAAACCAGGATGAAGGTATTTGGGCCAAAGGCAATTTTGAAGTCATCAACAAAATAAGGATACATAATTATGAAATTACTTAACTTTCTAATCTATATTGAATACTAAATGTTTTGCAAAAACAATGCAAAAATATTGAAACTGATTAATATCTTAAAAAAAGATACAAGATTTATTATATAATAATAATGGCAATCATGCAGCAGATGATCTCAGATATGAGTTGGTGAAAAACAAAAATAAATGTTATATCTACTATTATAACTCATTAAATTTTTAACTTCCCTTAGGGCAAGTTATAGTAATCGCAAAAAAATCGAAAATGAAAATTTTTATATATAATTACGTTTCAGAGGTTTCTGAATATTTAGGCATACCTTAGAAAAAATGGATGTATGTGTGTGTGTGTGTGTGTGGGTGTGTGTGTATGTGTGTGTGTGCGTGTATGTATGTGTGTACGGATACAAATTTTCGTCGACGATTTCGCGAACACGGATCAACCGATTTGAATAATTCAAAAAACATTCGATTCGTATTGATAAGGAGACGTGCTGATTAGTTTTTGGCGAAGGCAGGTCTAGCCGTTCCGAAGATACGGGGCAAAAAGTGCCGAAAACGGTAACTCAGTTTTTAAGAGAACGGAGCGTCCAATTTGAATAATTCAAAAAACATTTTACTTGTATTGACAAGATGAAGAATTGATCAAATTTTCATGAAGGCAGGTCTAGCGGTTTCGGAGATCTAATGAAAAAAGCAACAAAAAAATGCCATTCGGCGGTTAAAAATGATCATTAGACATATGCACATCAAATTATCAGATATTTTATAGAGATTTTAACAATAAGTATAATTTTTTTTTACATTTCTATGGGTTCCGTACCAATGCTTATGAGTTAGACGGCGGCGCGGCGCTTACGCGCTTGACATTTCGTCTCTATGTAGTTCGAGCAGTACGATTGCTTTGAAAAAAAGTTCAGAATTTCCAAAATATGTCAAAATGAAGAAAACATTTTTTTTCAAAAAAATTTTTTGTTTTCAAAGAAAAATTTTTTCTTTCAAGAAAGATTTTTTTTTTCAAATAAAAATTTTTTTTTTCGAAAAAAAGTATTTTTTGTCAAATTTATAGTTTCTCAAAAATCTAATTTTTTCGAAGTAATTTTTTTTTCAAATATGTTAATCGTTTTTAAAAAAATAATAATTTTTGGTACGGGAAGTTCCAGCAATTTGCCTTAAGGCACGATGCCCTAATTGCCTTAAGACAGAATTCCACTTACAGCTAGTTAAACATCATTACAGTACGTTTCTGTAATCATTATGCCTATGGCTGAAAAAAAATGACACGAATTGGAAATTTGATAACAAATTTTAACGCCAATCGATAATTCGCGTTGGCCATCTGATAACACTATATCGTGTTACTTTGGCGCTGTCAGTGCGCTATGTATGTGATATATCGGCAGCCTGAGGACGAATATAATCAGCAGAAAGGAGGTGTTGCCAGACCGAATGTGAAAATTGAAATTTAAAAAGCCACGGCCATGACTGACAATGAGATGCATTGTGAATGAGTGCACAATTAGTGATCAACATGATCAGATTAACACTGCAAGAATCTAAAGTGTAGCCCACATTGAATAATGAATAAAAAGAAAAAATTACTAGAATTATAATTTAAGAAAGATATTTTGCAATGCTTTTGTAAATAATTTACAAACATTTTTGTATTATGCGATTTTATCTTGCATTATGAAGAAGAAATACATCAAAAACGACTACTTCCAATAATTAATGCTGAACTTCACGGCGTGATTATACATTCTACAAAAACTGTAAAAAACTTGGAACACATTATTGCACAGAATAATCTCCATAGCAACTCATTAAGAACATAAGATGTATCTATATAATGATAACTTTGCTACATATTATGAAAAAAAAACTTACAATGATAAAAATTGAGTCATTACATCTTGCTCGCAGCGATATCAATCAGCTAATTTACTCATGCACGTAACATTATTATATAATTATTTAATGAGCATTGATCAGTGATACAAATTATTATGACTAATTGCTCTTGAAAGCCATTTACAAAAAAAACTATACGTCTTATTATCTTATTGCTGCGATTTGTACAGGCTGGTTTTTAAGCAGACAATGAATTCCAAATTTTTTTCATCGTGTGCAGTATTTATTCAAGAAGTGTATATTTGCCGTTTGCCTTTTAGAAATTCAACATAAGAATAAATAACAGTTTATGACATGTGACAACTGATCATAATTGCACGCTAAATTCAAGATGCCAAAAATCATTATAAAAAATATTTAGCTCATGCCCTTCATAAATAAACAATTTTATATGAACATTATCTTTCTCAAAGATAGATAATAATAATTTTGTTTGAATTTTAATTATTTATAATTTCACTGTCAACTGTGCAAGATATAAAAATTTAAACAGTGCCTAATTAAATACTTGTAAAAGTTTGAATTTAACTCCGGATGTATAAAGTTGTTTAAAAGATAGATACCATTTTATTATCGTACGTGCTAAGTAAACTTTCGTAGTCAAGTCACTATGTAATTTTACCAAAGTGATGGTTAAATTATTAAAACAATTTAGAGGCAGCTCAAGTTATTTTTCATACTTTCTGCCTTTTTATTTTAATTTAAATATTAATTAGTGATTAATCAAATAATATATTATCATAATTATAAAAATTAAAGTTCAATTCTATATGATAATCCTGCTTGTTCTATACATTGTTAAATTATTATTTTATTATATACAAGCTTAAATAATATAATTTTAATCCTCAGAAAAATTATTATTTATATCATCAAGATCATATTTGGCAAAGTAATAATATTGATCTTGTTAATGAGTTAATGTAGTTACTGATTAAAAAAATTAAATATAAATATTATAGAAATAGTAAATGCTCATTAAATTTTCCTACATTTTCGTTAAGATCAAAATATTGGAACATGCTCAGTAGTATCTCATCAAACGAAACTCATCCATTGAAACAGCTGAGACAAACTGTCTATCGTTGTCATTGAAGTTTCGGAGTAATTGCAGTATAAAATGGGGATGTCTGTAGAGGGTTAGTAGTAACGTTGAAAGACATTTTACAATTTACATAGAAAAGCTCGAAGAAATTATATCAAAGTTCTGTTATAGTAGAAAAGTTAATAGTAAATAAATTAAAATGTTATAGTATTGAAGAAATGTAAACTTTGCCAATGACTTTGAATAATCATAAATACATCATCTTCGGAGTAATTGCAGTATAAAATGGGGATGTCTGTAGAGGGTTAGTTGTAAAGTTGAAAGACATTTTACAATTAGCATAGAAAAGCTCTAAGAAATTATATCAAAGTTCTGTTATAATAGAAAAGTTAATAGAAAATAAATGTTATAGTATTAAAGAAATATATAAATCTCAATTTTTTAACTTTTGCTTACTTTGCTTATGACTATGAATAAACATAAATACATCTCAAGTATTTTTGATGAAACTTGTCAACACACTTTAGTGCATTTTTTTAAAAGAGGGACTCTGAAAATTGACTAATTTTTTTAATTTTAAATTCATAGTTCATCAAAAAGTCTTAATTCTTAAAAATAACTCGAAAAAATTGTGCTATTATTTTTGAATGGGGTCAAAAATTATTAAAAATCAACCACAACAGTCGAAAAATGTTCAAAATTTCACCAAGCTCTAGGTTGCACTTAAAAGCTCTGTACTTTTGTTACGTAGTTATAGAATTTATTAAAACTCTCCTTCGATAATTCAGGTTGTAGGGTTATAATTTAACCCTTACTTGTAGCTGTGGACTGTATTAAACACTGATTTGTTTGTATATTATGTATTTGTTGCAGTTCTAATTACAATAACTGATTTGTTACTAAGTTATAATAAAAGAAGATATTTTTATTTTTATTGGTTATATACATGTTGTTAAGCGGACTTAACTTCTAGAAGTGAACAACTAGTTCAATTAACACACTCCGCTACCTCCTCTACCAGGGGTAGCAACTATTCCTGTAAAGCTTAATGCTCTGAAGTTTGTTCCTTCATGGCCAATATAATAAAACGAAAAGACGTCCGAACAAGCTCATACCCTTCAAATTACGTGAATTCTAATTTTTTTGATGACGTTGAGTTCTGAGACTATAGTGTTGTTTTGTTTGTGAAGATCATATTGAATGAATATTTGCAATAAGCTTATCTCAAAATGACTTTTGATCTCATTATCACCTACCAAATAATTTCGTTTCAACCATATAATATTGATCCTACAATAATATTTAGGTAATAAATGTATTTCTGTACATCTCATGATTATAATGTACCTATATAAAAATGATTATTTCCTTTTTCCAAGTAGCTTTAACTTCATTTATAAGCCTCAAATCAAATAACTGAATGCTTCGCAGCAGCTTACGTACTTAAAGTTGTGGCCAACAGATAAAAGCTTTCTCAGCTCTCCGTCTAAGTGCTCTACTCAGGGTTTACTTAATCATGTGCCACAGTGTACAAGGCGCCAGATCCAGCTAGGGGTAACAATAAAGCGATTATTGCCATTGTTGTGGGTTATTACGGTGAATTGCTACAGAGTTAATGAGTGATCCATAGCTGTTCCCTCCCTCCTGTAATGACACATAATCTCCTACGGATGCTTTCTAGAGAGATTACGCTGAAACGGCGCAATAGGTACTTCACATTAGCGCTTCTTGGCTAATAGAATTTGGCTGCGAAAGGTATGCTTTGTGTCTGCTTTCTTTGATTGGGGTTGCTAATTAACTGGTATCATGTTTCTTTACAGAAGTTGCAAACAAAAGAGACTAAATAATATATTTTGGTAACTTTCATATAACATTTATAGAGACTATGTAGAAAACCCTTATGAAAGTTGATATATTTGCATAATAAAAGTATCAGAAATACAACTTGTGAAAACCATGAGTTGTAATCGCATTATTTCTAAGCTACTGAGGTCTAATTGAAAAAGCAGACAACAGATCATTAAAACGAGTTTTTTCGCTTAATTTTATTTTCCGAACATTCTTCAATTCTTTTGCTCATAGCTCTCATAATTACAACTTTTCTTCTGTTTTAGAGACGCTAAATTGGAGTTTTTTTTATTATCCACTAATAATATTTTGGTAACTAAATCAGTAATAGCATGTATTTCTTTACAAATACATAGGCATTCGAATAAAATGAAATATAATATGTTCTTAGTCGCATCATTGGCATTATGGAAAGTCTTTATGTCATCATGTTCATAGGTAAGCATGGCTTTTATTGCCTAATAACATTTTTGTAAATATTATTCATGACTCAAATATCTAACGGATACATGTAATACGATTGCCACATATCAGTATATATTAAAAAATATATAGCAAATAATAGCTGGCCTGTTTACCAAATATTGCAAAGGAATGCATTTTTGTAAAAATTGTCAAAGCACCATGTATTTCAAAACTATAAAATTGTAAGTATAGTAAAGTTTTAAGCAGAAGACGTTGTGATATATGATTCGCGTTCTGATTTTAGTTGTTGATATGTTTTGTAGACAAAGTATGGGACACCGGATTATGTCTGGAGACGTCGAGTCGCCTACAGATAAATGCGGTCGCGATGCAAAATATGCAAATAATTTATTTTTGTAATTTAAACAATGATTTTGAAACGTGAAATGAATATCATAAGAATATTAAAGAATTTGGTTTTAATTTCTCGAGAAATGTGCAACATTGGCACATCTGTAATTGAATAATACAACTCTATCCTATATTTATATAATATACAATTTTATTTTTTTATAATTAAATCTATATGCCTCGTTATTGTTTGTGAGGTAATGATGCCATTTGAATGTGGTATACACAATAAACTTGTTTAATATACTATATATTAATATGTCAATTTAAAAAATACTCGCATCATTGCCATAAATGTCGAACATTATATAAAATATCCAATTTGATCATCATATAGAAGATTAAATATAACTACTCATTTCGGTATCACACTGTTTCATAATGACGTATATTTTAATAAACATGTTACACGGAACATAATCACCAATATGCCACAGAAACTAATATTAATGAATGAATCTGCTCTCTCGGGCAACCACACACACACAAATATGTAGTTCTATTAAGAAAATTCCTCAAGAACATATGCACCAAGAAAGTTACTCCAGGGTGGTATGAGTCAAAATTGATATGGTCAAAATTATTATTAAAAGAAACAAGAAAAGAGACAAGAAACTATTGATATCATAATTCGCTGTCGATCAAAAAGTATGCAAATTCATAAATTATCAAGACTACATTTGCGACAAGTTCATTAACATTTAATCAAATCAATCAATAAAGAGTTTCAATTGATGATCTGACTAGATAATCTTTCAGAATGTTTTGAGAAGCGTGAGTTATAAGTTCGAGCTGTATTAAAATATAGAACATAACAAGTTTTATTTCGGGGAAGGCATGATCACTAATAAAATAATTATTCCAACCCTATTCATGATAAGTAACCAAATGAGACTATTTCAAATTATATTTAGTATCTGCATCGTTCATCGTTCGACCTCATGTTTGATTATAATTAAATGATTAAACTACAAGCGTAACCCATGAATTAAATGCTACTCTGTTTCTATATGCGATATAACATCTGATCGTGCATATCGGTCGAATCACACGAAATGTTCTTTACGTTCTTTTGCTTTTGCTTTTGTTTTGTTATGACGACGGACTATATTAAAGAACAAAAGTTCATGCTTAGGCTGCACATTAAAATCTAAAGGAATGCAGATGGCGTGGGAAGACGTTTAAAAGCGAAATAGTTTTACTACCTTCTCGTATGGGTTATGTCTTATAATAAATGTGGTCAAGAATCAATTAAGAAAATAAAAAGTCGCGACAAAATGAAGAATAATTAATTAGTTTCTTTGATAATTTGGTAAGAATTGCATCCAAGCAGAGATTTATTTTATGGCATAACATGAATATAGTAATTATATGCTGTTTAACATCCGCCAGCGTAAAATCTGAAACTTACTTGTGGGTTGCGCTATAGAAAAAACCCTAACTGTGAGCACAAGTTATAAAGTGCAACGCTGATTTTTCCGTTTTACTTGTCGGATGCGTCATGTGGGAGTGGTGCTTGATGTTAATGATGGTCCCGTAGCAAACTGCAAAGTTCGCGTTGGTAGGTATTGCCTGAAGACAAAAATGACTCATGGATCCTAACATGTGGTTGACTCACAATTCACAATATTTTGTCTGCACGATTCGTATGCAGCAGACGGAAACACATCCAACGTAATAATTTCCTGTAAAAATAGTAGGGAAAGTTTCCTCCTCAGCGTGATCACACGATAGAATATGTACTAATAAAATAGATATTTCATTATGAAAACTTTTAGTTGATTTCATTCACATTATGTAGTGCACTTTGAAAATTATATTGATTGTACAGTGAAAATAGATATATAAATATAAATATCCAGTGGGCAAAACTTTGATAATATTACCCTTAACAAAATAAGAGTTGGAAGAATTTCTTTCATTCTTTATCGCCGCACGGTCAATTGAATATGAGTTGTAGTTGTGGAGTTTATTTCTTTGGTTTAATGTCGCGCAATGACCACCAGATGTATATACAGCATGGTTCATTTCACAGTATAACGCTCCATTGCTATGTTCAATCATAAAACAAATATTCGCACATGTGTCTAAAGCTCTTAATGTAAATGTAAGTTTTCTCCCATATTATACCTTAAATGACTTAATTATATTGCGTTTATTCCATCAAATTATAATAAAAACTCGTGATATATACATTTCAAAATCATTCAGGGTAGAGCGGGGCTAGTTGAGCAATCAAAATATCTCGAAAACTATTCACCGTAGGTTTAGGCAATATATGGCGGAAAGATAGAGGTCTGGGAGAAATATGCACCCCGCGATCGCTAGTGGCCGCTGGACAAGTGAGTGAGGCCCACGGGCGTTTTGTTTATTTTGAAACCAAAAAGTAAAAAAGTAATTCATCACGAGTTTTCGTCTGATTTAGTCAAATGTTATTTATTTTTAATCAGGTAAATGTTATTCTTCCATATAATTATAGTACTTTTAATATGCACAAGAATTCTGGGTATAATTCTCACTTTTTTTCATAAACTCACTTTTATTTTGAAATTCCGAGTTGGGGTTAGTTGAGCATAGTTTCTAAACTTGTTCTGTCACTAAGACAATTACCATTAACTTCCAGAAATTAATTATGATTATTAAGATTTAAGCTAAGTCTATGAGTAATAATATAAGAAATAATGATTTTAAACAAAAATACTGAATATAATGGTAAAAATAATTCCTAAGATACGATATTGTTTTGTTGATTTACTTTTGGTTAATTATTCAAAGAAAAATTACTATAAGTTTTGTTTTCTCTGTCAATAAAGACTATAAATATAGAACTGGTTAATAAAAACTTATTTTATTTCATCACTAATCGACATTGAACCTATAATTTGTGGGCGGATTAGCTCAAGAGTAGCGTTCCCGATTCCATTGCTGAGGTTCCGAGTTCGAATCTCCGGCCAGAATTTGAAAAAATATTAACTAGTTGGAATAATAATAGAATTATGAATTGTACAAATAAGATATGTATGTTAAATATAAAAATTAGATAATTAGAATTTAAAAATGAATTGAAGTAAGAAGTATGAGAAGTATAGAAAGAAAGAAGCAAAAAGAAATAGTGGTTAGAAGATGAAGTGAGAAGATAGTAAAAGAAGAATGAAGATAAGTTAGTTAAGAAGTATAGAAGAGAATAGGAGTATGAAGAAGAAGATAGTATAAATTGAAGATTGTTATATGACTGTATAGAATTAAGTAGGTGGCTAAATGCTCGAGTAAGCGAGGCCAATAAAAAAAAAAAAAAAAAAAAAAAAAAACCTATAATTTCATTAACTTCTTAGTGCTCAACTTGCCCCATCTATGAGTACATTGAGCATACTTTTTTGACTTTTCATTGAGGAGCTCAACTAGCCCCGCCCTA
Source organism: Ctenocephalides felis (assembly GCF_003426905.1). Classification (NCBI taxonomy): domain Eukaryota; kingdom Metazoa; phylum Arthropoda; class Insecta; order Siphonaptera; family Pulicidae; genus Ctenocephalides; species Ctenocephalides felis. The sequence continues at coordinate 14,835,877 of NW_020537646.1, read as the reverse complement.
CCCTACTTAAACTAAGACAATTGTCCTTGAAAGGGTGGAAAACTATGAATAGATATAGAATACACAGAAAACTGAATGACTTGTTATGCAATCTGAATACATAAATATTTATATATTCAAACTACAAATATAAAAAACGAAACAAATATTCAATTTCAAAGTAGAGAAAAAGGGCTTGTTTTGCATTATTTACTAGGTGTCAACACATCTGGTCAGTTGGAGCAAACGGTATTTGGGTCATTATATATTTACGTCTTTTTCGAAGATGACCGTGACCTTTGAGCCGCCCCCAATAGACCGGCTAGCCATCTCAATTTGAACTCTCCTCCCTGACCGCACAGAGCGAATCGATACTCGCGCCGCGTGATATGATCTGCAACGAGGCTTCGAGAATGCCTAACAGTAAGTGACATCATCGCCACGATAGAAGTATTCAGCTAATGCTGACTGTAATTTATATATTTACAGTAGAAGATATATACAAAGACATTCAGAGATTGAGTTGACCTTATTGCTAATGACCGTAATGAAAAACAAAATGCTCTTTGTGAGCTACTTCTGTCTCCAAGACGTAAGTGAGTATAAAATTTTGCAATAATAGTAGTTCACAAGGAATGACAAAACTTGAAAAGGTTTTAATAGACTAGTTATCTGTTCACTGATTGTTAATTAGCTTATAAAGTCATTCAAGTAATCTAATTATCGTGAAAATAAAAAAGTGCCATTACACTCTCAATGTGGGAAAGGCAAACAAAAAGCTTTGTGTTTTCACCCAGCTCCATAAAAATAGCGTATTGTGATTTTGCCAAAAAAGCTAGATTAAATACATTAACAATCTCTTAAATAATTTTATTCTACCATCTTCTGATTAGAATATTAAATAAAACTAAAAACAACTAAGATCCATAAAAGCCAGAGTCATAACTCATCCTCATGATCGCGCGTGTGGTTCACTAATAATTAACTGCTACAGTTCTTCTCTAATTTATAGTATTATCATGCTATTAATAACATCTACATAATTTTAGCGTTTCGTTCAAAACGTGATAAATGTATTTAACAAATTCTTACCTCGTTAAAGTAGTTGCCGTGAATCCAGTAATCCCTGCAAAACACCTGAATTGTGCTTTAGCAATGCGACGTAATAGTCAGTCGTACGTCGTAAAAGTAGCTCTTCTGTTGACGGCGAACAACAATGACTTTCACATAGTGTTCCTAGAAACAAAAACAATTACATGCTATTGAAAAGATATCTCAAATTAAACTCATTAATTAGCAACACTAATATGGATCGTCTTTATAAACATTCATTCAGATAATTAAAAACGATTATTCATAAAGTATTTAAATGTAAATGTTAAGAAACTTAAAACACTACATAATAAGACACTTAAGAAAATACATATAATTAGTTGGATTTTATAAAAAACGCAATATGGCCAACAGATATTGAAGGTAAATACATTATTCATGACTACCAAAAAACAATGTGAGAGAAAAAGGACATAAATTAAACATTAAAATTTATATTAAGATTCACGTGGTTTTAAGTTTTATTTATTCTTTTCAAGCAAATGATGAATTGTTGCTCATATAAAAATAGAATTAAATTCGCATTTGGAGAATAAATATTCATCGATATAATTCTTAAAATAGGAAATATTTAAATTAAGTTAAAATTTGCTTTTGTGAATTTAAATGATTGCGCGCCAAATGTCAGTGATTGCGATTAACATATTCGATGTTTTGGGA
>NW_020537646.1:14812996-14833125 GCF_003426905.1 Ctenocephalides felis | reverse complement strand
GTTTTGCAAAAACAATGCAAAATATTGAAACTGATTAATATCTTAAAAAAAGATACAAGATTTATTAATAATAATAATGGCAATCATGCAGCAGATGATCTCAGATATGAGTTGGTGAAAAACAAAAATAAATGTTATATCTACTATTATACTCATTAAATTTTTAACTTCCCTTAGGGCAAGTTATAGTAATCGCAAAAAAAATCGAAAATGAAAATTTTTATATATAATTACGTTTCAGAGGTTTCTGAATATTAGGCATACCTTAGAAAAAAATGGATGTATGTGTGTGTGTGTGTGTGTGTGTGGGTGTGTGTGTGTATGTGTGTGTGTGCGTGTATGTATGTGTGTACGGATACAAATTTTCGTCGACGATTTCGCGAACACGGATCAACCGATTTGAATAATTCAAAAAAACATTCGATTCGTATTGATAAGGAGACGTGCTGATTAGTTTTTGGCGAAGGCAGGTCTAGCCGTTCCGAAGATACGGGGCAAAAAAGTGCCGAAAACGGTAACTCAGTTTTTAAGAGAACGGAGCGTCCAATTTGGATAATTCAAAAAACATTTTACTTGTATTGACAAGATGAAGAATTGATCAAATTTTCATGAAGGCAGGTCTAGCGGTTTCGGAGATCTAATGAAAAAGGCAACAAAAAAATGCCATTCGGCGGTTAAAAATGATCATTAGACATATGCACATCAAATTATCAGATATTTATAGAGATTTTAACAATAAGTATAATTTTTTTTTACATTTCTATGGGTTCCGTACCAATGCTTATGAGTTAGACGGCGGCGCGGCGCTTACGCGCTTGACATTTCGTCTCTATGTAGTTCGAGCAGTACGATTGCTTTGAAAAAAAGTTCAGAATTTCCAAAATATGTCAAAATGAAGAAAACATTTTTTTTCAAAAATTTTTTTGTTTTCAAAGAAAAATTTTTCTTTCAAGAAAGATTTTTTTTTTCAAAATAAAATTTTTTTTTCGAAAAAAAGTAATTTTTTATCAAATTTATAGTTTCTCAAAAATCTAATTTTTTCGAAGTAATTTTTTTTCAAAAATGTTAATCGTTTTTAAAAAAATAATAATTTTTGTACGGGAAGTTCCAGCAATTTACCTTAAGGCACGATGCCCTAATTGCCTTAAGACAGAATTCCACTTACAGCTAGTTAAATATCATTACAGTACGTTTCTGTAATCATTATGCCTATGGCTGAAAAAAAAGTGATACAAATTGGAAATTTGATAACAAATTTTAACGCCAATCGATAATTCGTGTTGGCCATCTGATAACACTATATCGTGTTACTTTGGCGCTGTCAGTGCGCTATGTATGTGATATATCGGCAGCCTGAGGACGAATATAATCAGCAGAAAGGAGGTGTTGCCAGACCGAATGTGAGAATTGAAATTTAAAAAGCCACGGCCATGACTGACAATGAGATGCATTGTGAATGAGTGCACAATTAGTGATCAACATGATCAGATTAACACTGCAAAAATCTAAATTGTAGCCCATTTCACATATTGAATAATAAATAAAAATAAATATTACTAGAATGTATAATTTAAGCAAGATATTTTACAATGCTTATAATTTTTTATGACGAAAATAGAATATTTGTAAATAATTTATAAACATTTTTTATCTTGCATTATGAAGAAGGAATACATCAAAAACGACTTCCAATAGATAATGCTGAACTTCACGGTGTGATTATACATTCTACAAAAACTTGAACACATTATTGCATAGCTACAGCAACTCATTAAGAATATAAGATGTATCTATATAATGATAACTTTGCTACATATTATGAAAAAAAAACTTACAATGATAAAAATTGAGTCATACATCTTGCTCGCAGCGATATCAATCAGCTAATTTACTCATGCACGAACACTATTACATAATTATTTAATGAGCATGATCAGTGAGTGATACAAATTATTATGACTATTGCTCTGAAAGCCATTTACAAAAAAAACTATACGTCTTATTATCTTATTGCTGCGATTTGTACAGGCTGGTTTTTAAGCAGACAATGAATTCCAAATTTTTTTCATCGTGTGCAGTATTTATTCAAGAAGTGTATATTTGCCGTTTGCCTTTTAGAAATTCAACATTAGAATACATTATCGTTTATGAATCAGATATGTAATAACTGATCATAATTGCACGCTAAATTCAAGATGCAAAAATCATTATAAAAAATATTTACCTCATGCCTTTAAATAAACAAATTTATATGCATGTTTTATATGTTTATATGAACATTATCTTTCTCAAAGTTAGAGAATAATCATTTTGTTTGAATATGACATACCGTATAGCTTAGTAATTCATTGTCAACTCTGCAAGATATAAAAATTTAAACAGTGCCTAATTAAATACTTGTAAAAGTTTGAATTTAACTCCGGATGTATAAAGTTGTTTAAATAGATACCATTTTATTATCGTACGTGCTAAGTAAACTTTCGTAGTTTAGTCACTACGACACCCACCAAATCACCAAAGGATAGTTATAAACAGCAAAATTATTAAAACAATTTAGAGGCAGATCAAGTTATTTTTTATACTTTCTGCCTTTTTATTTTTATTTAAATATTCATTCGTGATTAATCAACTAATATATTATCATAATTATAAAATCTAAAGTTCAATTCTATATGATAATCCTGCTTGCTCTATACATTGTTAAATTATTATTTTATTATATGCAAGCTTAAGTAATATAATTTTAAACTTCAGAAAAATTATTATTTATATCAAGATCATATTTGGCAAGGTAATAATGTTGATGTGGTAAATGAGTTAATGTTGTTGATGATTAAAAAAGTGATTAAAAATATTATATAAATAGTAAATGCTCATTAAATTTTACCAGACAATATTTTGGTTGAGATCAAAATATTCGAACATGTTCAGGAGTATCTCATCAAACGAAACTCATCCATTGAGACAGCTGAGACAAACTGTCTATCGTTGTCATTGAAGTTTCGGAGTAATTGCAGTATAAAATGGGGATGTCTGTAGAGGGTTAGTTGTAAAGTTGAAAGCATTTTACAATTTTGCATAGAAAAGCTCTAAGAAATTATATCAAAGTTCTGTTATAGTAGAAAAGTTAATAGTAAATAAATTGAAATGTTATAGGATTAAAGAAATGTATAAATCTCAAATTTTTAACTTTAGCCAATGACTTTGAATACATACATCTCAAGTATTTTACCATTTTACAATCGTGATGCGCCACCATTTGATGAAACTTGCCAACTCACTTTTCGCATTTTTCTAAAGAAGGGGGCTCTCAAAGTTGACGAATGTTTTAAATTTTAACTTCATAGTTCATCAAAAAGTCTTAATTCTTAAAAATAACTCGAAAGAAATTGTGCTATTATTTTTGAATGGGGTCAAAAATTATTAAAAATCAACCACAACAGTCGAAAAATATTAAAATTTCACCTAGCTCTAGGTTGCACTTAAAAGCTCTGTACTTTTGTTACGTAGTTATAGAATTTATTAAAACTCTCCTTCGATAATTCAGGTTGTTGGATTATAATTTAACCCTTGTAGCTGTGGACTGTATTAAACCCTGATTTGTTGGTATATTATGTATTTGTTGCAGATCTAATTACAATCACTGATTTGTTACTAAGGTATAATAAAAGAAGATATTTTTATTTTTATTGGTTATTTACATGTTGTTAAGCGGACTTTACTTTTAGAAGTGAACAACTAGTTCAATTAGAACAATCCGCTACCCCCTCTACCAGGGGTAGCAACTATTCCTTGTAAAGCTTAATGCTCTGAAGTTTGTTCCTTCATGGTCAATATAATAAAACGAAAAGACGTCCGAACAAGCTCATACCCTTTAAATTACGTGAATTCTATTTTTTTTCTTTATAGTAATGATCAATAATATCACTTCGTTTTGGCTTGACGTTGAGTTCTGGGACGATAGTGTTGTTTTGTTTGTGAAGATCATATTGAATGAATATTTGCAATAAGCTTATCTCAAAATGACTTTTGATCTCATTATCACCTACCAAATAATCTCGTATCAACCATATAATATTGATCCTACAATAATATTTAGTAAATGTGTTTTTGTAGATCTCATGATTATAACGTATATAAAAATTATTATTTTCTGTTTTCGAGTAGCTTTAACTTCATTTATAAGCCTCAAATCAAATAACTGAATGTTTCGCAGCAGCTTACGTACTTAAACTTGTGGCCAACAGATAAAAGCTTTCTCAGCTCTCCGTCTAAGTGCTCTACTCAGGGTTTACTTAATCATGTGCCACAGTGTACAAGGCGCCAGATCCAGCTAGGGGTAACAATAAAGCGATTATTGCCATTGTTGTGGGTTATTACGGTGAATTGCTACAGAGTTAATGAGTGATCCATAGCTGTTCCCTCCCTCCTGTAATGACACATAATCTCCTACGGATGCTTTCTAGAGAGATTACGCTGAAACGGCGCAATAGGTACTTCACATTAGCGCTTCTTGGCTAATAGAATTTAGCTGCGAAAGGTATGCTTGTGTCTGCTTTCTTTGATTGAGGTTGCTAATTAACTGGTATCATGTTTCTTTACTGACTGAAGTTGCAAACAAAAGAGACTAAATAATATATTTTGGTAACTTTCATATAACATTTATAGAGAGTATGTATAAAACCTTTATGGAAGTTGATATATTCTCATAATAAAAGTAACTAGCTGTAAGCGGAATTCTGTCTTAAGGCAATTAGGGCATCGTGCCTTAAGGCGAATTGCTGAAACTTCCCGTACCGTAATTCAAAATTCGAGTAATTAAAAATAATCAACAAAAGTTGATCAATGATTTGAAATTTTTAACAGAATTTCGAACCACATTAAATCATTTTATCTTCAATCATTTATTTTAAAATATTTTGGAAATTCTAAATTTCCATTAAATTTCCAATTTTTTTTTCAAAGCAATCGTACTGCTTTAACTGCATAAAGACGAAATATCATAGCGCGTAAGCGCCACGTCGCCGTCTAACGCGTAAACATTGGTACGGAACCCACAGGAATGTAAACAAAATTTATACTTATTGTTAAAATCTCTATAAAATATCTGATATTTGATGTGCATATGTCTAATGTTCATTTTTTGACCGCCAAATGCTTATTTTTTTTACTTTTTCCATATCTCCAAAGTCGTTGGACCTGCCTTTCCAAAATTAGAAACAGTTCTTCACTTAGTCAATACACATAAAATGTTTTTTAAATTATTCAAATCGGACGCTCCGTTCTCTTAAAAACTGAGTTACCGTTTTCGGCACTTTTTGCCGTCGCCTTCGCCAAAAACTAATCAGCACGTCTCCTTCAATAGGAATCGAATGTTTTTTGAATTATTCAAATCGGTTGATCCGTGTTCCCAAAATCGTCGATGAAAATTTGTATCCGAACATACATACATACACACACGCACCATTTTTTCTAATCTATGTTCAGAAGTTTTTGAAACGCAAAGATCTATAAAAATTTTCATTTTCGTTTTATTTGCGATTACTATAACTTGCTCTACGGGAAGTTAAATACAACTTGTAAAAACCATGACTTGTAATCGCATTATTTCTAAGCTACTAAAGTCTATTTGATAAAGCAGATAACAGATCATTAAAACGAGTTCACTTAATTTTATTTTCCGAACATTCTTCAATTTATTTGAGTATATATTTTTAACAAAAATGCGCAGCACAGCTCTCATAATTACAACTTTTCTTCTGTTTTAGAAACACTAAATTGGAATTTTTTATTATCTACTAATAATATTTTGGTAACAAAATCAAAATATATAAATATTTCTATTCAAAGTAGACATTCGAATAAAATGAAATATAATATGATCTTAGTCGCATCGTTGGCATTATGGAAAGTGACTTTATGTCATCATGTTCATAGGTAAGTATGGCTTTCATTGCCTAATAAAATTTTTGTAAATATTATTCATAACTCAAATATCTAACGGATACATGCAATACGATTGCCACATATCAGTATATATTAAAAAACATAAGCGCAAAGGATAGCTGGCCTGGCCTGTGTACCAAATATTGCAAATGAATGCATTTTGATAAAAATTGTCAAAGAACCATGTATTTCAAAACTATAAAATTGTAAGTATAGTAAAGTTTTAAGCAAACGACGTTGTGATATATGATTCGCGTTCTGATTTGAGTTGTTGATATGTTTTGTAGACAAAGTATGGGACACCGGATTATGTCTGGAGACGTCGAGTCGCCTACAGATAAATGCGGTCGCGATGCAAAATATGCAAATAATTTATTTTTGTGATTTAAACAATGATGTTGGGACGTGAAATGAATATCATGAAAATATTAAATGATTTTGTATTAATTTCTTGAGAAATGTACATCATTAACGCATCTATAATTGAATAATATAACTTAATCCTAGATTTATATAATATATTTTATTTTTTTGTAATTAAATCTATATGCCTCATTATTGTTTGTGAGGTCATGATGCCATTTGAATGTGGTATACACAATAACTTGTTTACATATATATTAATATGTCAATTTAAAAAATACTCGCATCATTGCCATAAATGTCGAACATTATATAAATATCCAATTTGATCATCATATAGAAGATTAAATATAACTACTCATTTCGGTATCACACTGTTTCATAATGACGTATATTTTAATAAACATGTTACAACACGACATAATCACCAATATGCCACAGAAACTAATATTAAATGAATCTGCTCTCTCGGGCAACCGCACACACACAAATATGTAGTTCTATTAAGAAAATTCCTCTCAAGAACATATGCACCAAGAAAGTTACTCCAGGGTGGTATGAGTCAAAATTGATATGGTCAAAATTATTATTAAAGAAACAAGAAAGAGACAGAAAATCTTGATATCATAATTTGCGGTCGATCAAAAAGTATGCAAATTCATAAATTATCAAGACTACATTTGCGGCAAGTTCATTAACATTTAATCAATTCAATCAATAAAAAGTTTCAATTGATGATCTGACTAGATGATCTTGTAGAATGTTTTGAGAAGCGTGAGTTCTAAGTTCGAGCTGTATTATATGTAAATATAGTACATAACAAGTTTTATTTCGGGGAAGGCATGATCAATAATAAAATAATTATTTCAACCCTATTCATGATAAGAAACCAAATGAGACTATTTCGAATTATATTTAGTATCTGCATCATTCATCGTTCGACCTCATGTTTGATTATAATTAAATGATTAAACTACAAGCGTAACCCATGAATTAAATGCTACTCTGTTTCTATATGCGATATAACATCTGATCGTGCATATCGGTCGAATCACACGAAATGTTCTTTACGTTCTTTTGCTTTTGCTTTTGTTTTGTTATGACGACGGACTATATTAAAGAACAAAAGTTCATGCTTAGGCTGCACATTAAAATCTAAAGGAATGCAGATGGCGTGGGAAGACGTTTAAAAGCGAAATAGTTTTACTACCTTCTCGTATGGGTTATGTCTTATAATAAATGTGGTCAAGAATCAATTAAGAAAATAACTAGCTGTAAGTGGAATTCTGTCTTAAGGCAATTAAGGCATCGTGCCTTAAGGCAAATTGCTAGAACTTCCCGTACCAAAAATTATTTTTTAAAAACAATTAACATTTTGAAAAAAAAATTACTTTGAAAGAATAAGATTTTGAGAAACTATAAATTGGACAAAAAATAACTTTTTTTTGAAAAAAAAATTTTTAAAAAAACATTTTTTTTAATTTTTTTTTTTTTTTTTGAAGAAATTTTTTTTTCTATATTTTGACATATTGTAGAAGATCTGAACTTTTTTTCAAAGCAATCGTACTGCTTTAACTGCATAGGAACAAAATATAAAGCGCGTAAGCGCCGCGTCGCTGTCTAACGCATAAGCATTGGTACGGAAACCCATAGAAATGTTAACAAAATGTATACTTATTGTTAAAATCTCTATAAAATATCTGATAATTTGATGTGCATATGTCTAATGATCATTTTTGACCGCCAAATGGCTCATTTTTTTACTTTTTCCTCCATATCTCCGAAACTGCTAGACCTACCTTCATGAAAATTTTATCGATTCTTCATCTTGGCAATACAAGTGAAATGTTTTTTGAATTATTCAAATCTGACGCTCCGTCTCTTAAAAACTGAGTTACCGTTTTCGGCACTTTTTGCCCCGTATCTTCGGAACGGCTAGACCTGCCTTCGCCAAAAACTAATCAGCACGTCTCCTTATCAATACGAATCGAATGTTTTTTGAATTATTCAAATCGGTTGATCCGTGTTCCCGAAATCGTCGACAAAATTTGTATCCGCACATACATACACACACGCACATACATACATACATACATACATACACACACACACACACACACACATACATACATTTTTCTAAGGTATGCCAAAATGTTCAAAAACCTTTAAAACGTAAAGATATATAAAATTTTCATTTTCGATTTTTTTGCGATTACTATAACTTGCCCTACGGAAGTTAAAAGTCGCGACAAATGAAGAATAATTAATTAGTTTTTTTGATAATTTGGTAAGAATTGCATCCAAGCACAGATTTATTTTATGGCATAACATGAATATAGTAATTATATGCTGTTTAACATCCGCCAGCGTAAAATCTGAAACTTACTTGTGGGTTGCGCTATAGAAAAACCCTAACTGTGAGCACAAGTTTATAAAGTGCAACGCTGATTTTTTCCGTTTTACTTGTCGGATGCGTCATGTGGGAGTGGTGCTTGATGTTAATGATGGTCCCGTAGCGAACTGCAAAGTTCGCGTTGGTAGGTATTGCCTGAAGACAAAAATGACTCATGGATCCTAACCTGTGTGTTGACTCACAATTCACAATATTTTGTCTGCACGATTCGTATGCAGCAGACGAAACACATCCAACGTAATAATTTCCTGTAAAAATAGTAGGGAAAGTTTCCTCCTCAGCGTAATCACGATAGAATATATACTAATATCAAAATAGATATTTCATTATGAAAACTTTTAGTTGATTTCATTCACATTATGTAGTGCACTTTGAAAATTTATATTGATTGTACAGTGAAAATAGATATATAAATATAAATATCCAATGGGCAAAACTTTATAATATTACCCTTAACAAAATAAGAGTTGGAAGAATTTTCTTTCATTCTTTATCGCCGCACGGTCAATTGAATATGAGTGTAGTTGTGGAGTTTTTTTCTTCTCACGAATTGGTTTAATGTCGCGCAATGACCACCAGATGTATATACAGCATGGTTCATTTCACATTTTAACGCTCCATTGCTATGTTCAATCATAAAACAAATATTCGCACATGTGTCTAAAGCTCTTAATGTAAATGTAAGTTTTCTCCCATATTATACCTTAAATGAATATATAGATTATATTGAGTTTATTCCATCAAATTATAACTAGTTGGTGTTGGTATTTAGCCTTGAGGCAAGTTACATGAACTTCCCGATATGTGTAAATAATCGACTTAATCAATAAAAAATAAATTAATTTATGAGTGGATTTATTACACATAATTGAAAACGAACGAACACGTTAACTCGGAGTATTTTCAAAAAGCAACTTTTCAAAAATCAACAATTATTATATTTGAACCAGTTTCCGTAGGATTTTAATGGTTTAGTATGTTTATTAAGACTAAGTACTATATTGTTATACCAAGTAAATCGTCTAATTTTAATTTTGGCTAACGTCAAAAAAACTACTCGTTTTCTCAAACTTTGATGAATTTTTAAAATTAAACTACTTGTCGTAAGGCCGTAATATTACAGTAAGTTCTATAAGACCATGATATATACCGCTAAAAAAAATCCATAAAAATCGGCTTAAATTTTTCGATCGGCTTGGTAGATCGTCGTACAAAACTGACAAACGATAGTTCTCATCGAAATACATCAAATGGCTTTTAAATTTCTGAAATCGGTTCAGGCGTTTTTGAGAAAACGTCGATGAAAGGTCCAATTTTGACAAATGCCAAAAAAACGATACCAATTTTTGTAAACTTTGACGAATTTTCAAAGTTAAACCAATTGTCGTAGGGCCGTAATATTTTAGTATGATCTAGAAGACTATAGTATCTACCGTCAAAAAAATAATAATAAAAATCGTCGAAATTTTTTTTTAACACTTTATTACTACAAGAAAACCGCCCGGCCGATCTTTACCAAAAACTAATAAGCACGATTTCCAATCAATATCTTTCGAACGGTTTTTGAATTTTCATAATCGGTTCAGAATTGCGGGCTAAAACGTGGACGAAAAATTTTTCACTTTTCTGCTATTTATAAAGAAACGTCTCGACCGATCGTCTCACAAAACTGACAAACAATAGTCCTCGTCTAGATACATCGAATGGCTTTTAAATTTTTGAAATCGGCCCTGCCGTTTTCGACAAAACGTCGATTCACGGCAAAAAATCTGTTCACATACATACACACACACATACTTTTTGTAAATTTGGTCTCGTTCGATTCAGAATGGCTTGAAACGTCGAGAAAACATAAAATTGGCGAATCGGGTTTTTTGCTGAAACTTCTCCTTCTCCTTGAAATGTATATATCACGAGTTTTAATAAAAACTCGTGATATATACATTTCAAAATCATTTACTTAAACTAATACAATTGTTCTTGAAAGGGTGGAAAACTATTAATAGATAGATACACAGAAAACTGAATGACTTGTTATGCAATCTGAATACATAATATATTTATATATTCAAACTACAAATATAAAAACGAAACAAATATTCAATTTCAAAGTAGAGAAAAACGCTTGTTATGCATTATTTACTAGTTGTCACACATCTGGTCAGTTGGAGCAACGGTATTTTGGGTCATTATATATTTTACGTCTTTTTCGGAGATGACCGTGACCTTTGAGCCGCCCACAATAGACCGGCTAGCCATCTCAATTTTGAACTCTCCTTCCCTGACCGCACAGAGCGAATCGATACTCGCGCCGCGTGATATGATCTGCACACGAGGCTTTGAGAATGCCTAACAGTAAGTGACATCATCGCCACGATAGAAGTATTCAGCTAATGCTGACTGTAATTTATATATTTACAGTAGAAGATATATACAAAGACATTCAGAGATTGAGTTGACCTTATTGCTAATTGACCGTAATGAAAAACAAAATGCTCTTTGTGAGCTACTTCTGTCTCCAAGACGTAAGTGAGTATAAAAATTTTGCAATAATAGTAGTTCACAAGGAATGACAAAACTTGAAAAGGTTTTAATAGACCTAGTTATCTGTTCACTGATTGACTAATTAGCTTATAAAGTCATTCAAGTAATCTAATTATCGTGAAAATAAAAAAGTGCCATTACACTCTCAATGTGGGAAAGGCAAACAAAAAGCTTTGTCTGTTTTCACCCAGCTCCATAAAAATAGCGTATTGTGATTTTGCCAAAAAGCTAGATTAAATACATTAATAAATCTCTTAAATAATTATTATTCTACCATCTTCTGATTAGAATTATTAAATAAAGCTAAAAACAACTAAGATCCATAAAAGCCAGAGTCATAACTCATCCTCACGATTCGCGTGTGGTTCACTAATAATAACTGCTACAGTTCTTCTCTTAATTTATAGTATTATCATGCTATTAATAATATCTAAATAATTTTAGCCTTCTGTTCAAAATGTGATAAATGTATTTAGCAAATTCTTACCTCGTAAAGTAGTTGCCGTTGAATCCAGTAATCCCTGCAAAACACCTGAATTGTGCTTTAGCAATGCGACGTAATCGTCAGTCGTACGTCGTAAAAGTAGCTCTTCTGTTGACGGCGAACAACAATGACTTTCACATAGTGTTCCTAGAAACAAAAACAATTACATGCATTGAAAAAGATATCTCAAATTAAACTCATTAATTAGCAACACTAATATGGATCGTCTTTATAAACATATTCATTCAGATAATTAAAACGATTATTCATAAAGTATTTAAATGTAAATGTAAGAAACTTAAAACACTACATAATAAGACACTTAAGAAAATACATAATAATTAGTTGGATTTTATAAAACGCAATATGGCAACAGATATTGAAGGTAAATACATTATTCATGACTACCAAAAACAATGTTGAGAAAAGACATAAATTAAGCATTAAAATTTATATTAAGATTCACGTGGTTTTAAAGTTTTTATTTATTCTTTTCAAGCAAATGATGAATTGTTGCTCATATAAAAATAGAATTAAATTCGCATTTGGAGAACTAAATTATTCATCGATATAATTCTTAAAATAGGAATTATTTAAATTAAGTTAAAATTTGCTTTTGTGAATTTAAATGATTGCGCGCCAAATGTCAGTGATTGCGATTAACATATTCGATGTTTTGGGATATTCATGACATTTCTATATATATATATATATATATATATATATATATATATATATATATATATCGAGTTAAGTTCCTCGCTAATAATTGCTCAAGAGCTAATGTGAATTAAACAAAAATGGCGGCACAGGCAGAGAGATATGTTAATAGGCGAATAATCATCACCAAGATTGTATTGAACCTTAGAAAGATATTTGATTGTGTAGGCTATTATTCATTTCATGTACCACCCACTGAAAATCGAGTTAATTTAAACTTAGCGTCCGTGAGGTATCGTTAGGAGGTAATTTCATACTTTCATTTACATAAGTAGATCCTCATATAAATATGACACAGCAAACACGAGATAATCATTCGACTTCAACACTGCTGCATATCAAGTGCCACGAGTAAAAAACCTTAAGTAAGCATATATTATGTTAAAAAAAACACATTAAAATTTTTTAACGCTGATTTAATACAAGTATATAAGATAATAAATCAGTTATTTTGTTATTGTAATAAAAAAGAAAAAGTGATTCATATTATAGCTGTGTTTTATTACAAGCAGCAATGCAAATATTAAATTGTAAAATTTATGACGAATAATCCCTGCTTCTTGAAATCATATTTCTTTCTCTTGAATGAAATGAAATTTTATATGCGGCATAACTAATAAATTATATTTTTTATATAGCTCATGATACATTAGGCTTGCTTCATTTTGAACCCGAATCACCCTTCTGGGTAATAAAATCGATAACAATCTAAACATGTACTAAAGTCAGTCGCATTTGAAATAAATCGCAGGGCTTTGCAAATATAATCCGTTCTGCTACTATAGAGATCAACTACTCATTTTTGTGAAACAAATAATAATTGTAAAAACATGGAAATACAATATTTTCTATACATACAGCATAACTATCAATTATATCATCATCATTGTATGATGGGCTCGCCCGTAGGTAAGCGGTTAAGAGCGACGGGACCTGAATCAGAGGTCCCGGGTTCGATACCCACTTCGAGCAGCCTGTTGTCAGGCAGCAGTGACAACGATTTTCACTTGGAAATATAGATAGCAATATATTTCCAAGTGAAAATAGCCCTTGCCCGGCATTGCTGCACCAATAAAAAAGTTAGCCCTATTAGATTAAATCTAATAACAAAAAATCATCAAATATGGATGGATTAACCATTGGGTTACCATCTAAAAAATACGAAGAAAAGAGAAGTTTCAGTCCAACAGCTCATAGGACGTAAGGTTCTGATTGTTGTTAAAACATATTTAAAAAAATAATAAAAAAAATCATTGTATTTTAATAGTTTTGGAAGATGCAGATGTTAATATTGATTAGATTAGTAATAGAGAAGCATCGAAAACTAGAAATGTGAATTCAAATTACAATCAAGAAAGTTACCATTAACCGACTACACAGTCTTTTATTATCTGACATTTCTACCATCATTGTGGTTTTTAAATTGCAAGCAATATACAAAAATATCCCACTTCTCCCCATCACATCTTGTTGCCGGCTGGCAATGTATTATTTATTGTCAGAGCGTCTCGCATACATTTAATGTGTCTATTGCAATCAATTTATTAAACGGGCAATTTTGCGCTAGCGTTCAGAGAATAAGATCGTGTGGACTTTGAGCAGTCTAGCAAGACAATAAAACAATTCAATGTTGGCAAAATATGATAAAGCAAAGAAATCACGACATTGCATTTATTTGATTTATTCTTGTATCGCATATATTGAATCTATTGAGAAATATTAATATTTAAGTTATGGTTGACCTGTATACCGTATAAGGAAGCAACCATACGAGTATAATAAATACATTTTAAAATGTTTAGTAAAAATGCAAAGTTAAATAGCAAAACTGCAGTGAACAAAATATCACTGCACATCAAACTGCACTTCAATATGTAATCAATTTACTTCCCGTCATAGCCCAATTGAAAAATTTTTACTAATCAATTTACGAAAGTAAATTAATTCTATGGTAGAATTTAGTAAAAGTACTAAATTATATATATATATATCTACATATATATCAAAATAAGTCGGGTTTTCCTTTCTGACGATATAACTCCAGAACGCACGAACCGATTTCGACAATTTTGCATTCTTTGGAAAGGTCTCGGGCTCCGCAAGGTTTTTAGGTAAAAAAATTAGTGGTGCATAGCATCGTGCCTTAATGCAAATTGCTGGAACTTCACGCACCGTAATTAAAAATTTGTGTAAGGACATTAGTGAGAATTATCAGAATTATTCTTGGTTGAGTCAACGAGCAATTCTTGCCGCAAAGAATAATGATGTACACGCACTGAATTTCACCATTCAATCAATAATTGCTGGCGGTTTAGTGACATACCAATGATTCCGACTGGTCTTCCGTTTGACTTCAAACGATTGCAATTTCCAGTTCGCCTTGCGTTCCAATAACAAGCCGCAAAGCCAATCGCTTAGTGTTTTCGGGATAAATTTCAAATAGATTATTCAGAAAATCATTGTTTTTCACATGGGCAGTTATACGTTTCCTG
Source organism: Ctenocephalides felis (assembly GCF_003426905.1). Lineage (NCBI taxonomy): Eukaryota > Metazoa > Arthropoda > Insecta > Siphonaptera > Pulicidae > Ctenocephalides > Ctenocephalides felis. The sequence continues at coordinate 14,818,163 of NW_020537646.1, read as the reverse complement.
TTCATGAGTTGGAAAACCATCCGCTTTGTTTGTGTTAACGTCAGACCAAAAAACAAAAAATGTGGTTTACCAAAGAGCACTTCAATGAAACGGATAATTTGCGGATTCACTTTCATTTACTTAGAGAAGTTCAACTAAAAAACACTTCATTTTTGTAATCGAAATAAATTCATTACTTTTGTGTAATAAAATCAAATTTTTCCTTTTCAAATACAAAACAAACAAAAAATTTCTTAATCTTTCTCATGAAACCATCTGGTGGCGAAACGGAGTTCGTCGGGTTTGCTAGTATATATATATATATTATATATATATATATATATATATATATATATTATATATATATATATATATATAATCAATATTTTTCATATTTCAAAATGTAAAGTCTCATGTGGCAAAATGTACCCAGTCGTAAATTTTCGTTCCACTTTTTTGCACAGTGTCATTGATCTTCATAACAAAATACCAATTGAAACATGATACATTGACGCGGATTGGCGCCATTATAATTACGTTGACACATTATATTTATCAAAATATAGCACGCAGTCAAAATTGTATAATATACGTAACGTTCGTCATTGGTTCCATTAATGCACGGATATATATCAATCAAGCCTGGTGGACTACTGTTACTCTACTAAAAATAAACCAGCCAGAGAATCAAAGGCGTATGCAATTGTGAGATTGTGACCCATGTAAATTATTGATCTCTATCAATTTTAAATTGATTTTGCTTGATTACAAACGGGTGAAACAAAATTGATCAAAATGTATTTTTATAAATTCCGAATAAACTTATTGGAAAATTCACGATCAAAAATTTTACATTGACAGTTAATCAGAAATTTCAAAAATCGAGCGATTCAAGTAATTTATTTCCTTGGCCGACAATATTAACTAATAAGTGGGTAACATGCATTTATAGAACTTGAATGCATTTATTCAAAGCAATAAAACCATGAATTGCCCGCCATGAAAACTTGCCCTAAAGATATGAGGTACTACATAAGGACATACATATATGCAATGTGTGCCATTTACAAACCACCACCAAGCAGGTAAAAGCAACAAGAAATGGCAGATGATCAAAAGAGCACTTAATCGAGGATTATAGATCCATGTCAGTGTGATCAAAATATATAATGTTTGCCATTAATTTTATTATCATCCGTGATGTAAGTCTTGTTATTTTTTTAACTGCATTTCCTGCTTTGCAGATACGCTTGCTTTGATTAATAAAGAAAACAGTTCTGTGTTTTAATCTGGCGTTTATCATTGATGATCATTGATAAAAACTTACTTTTGGCATTTGAGTTCAGATTCTCCACGAAAAGTTATCGTCATTTATATTCAATTTGAACATTTAAAACATAACAAATGTAAGAAGGAAGTAAGCCGTACACGGCATATCAATTTAATAGAATAATGAAAATAGGTCGTTCCTCAGCTTGCATACAATGTATTGTAACTACTGCATACTATTTTAATGCGTTATTCTTTTCCACGCTTCAATAGATAAATTCATGGGGCATGCATAAGTAAACCATTCATACGCTAACTAGAAGGCTTTATGTTAGTAAAGACTAACAAGCATTGCTTTCAAAAGAAACTACATAAAAGAAAAGAAACGTGAGTTAATATTACGGATAATACTCACAAAGTTTGTCTTGGTAAGGATTTAAGGAAAACTTTTAATTATTTCACGTTTGAATATAATTATGTTGTTAATAGTAGAAAATGAATATAAGATATTTCGTAGTTGTTACGTAACAAAGTTGTACAGTTTTGAATGGATTTTAATAAAACAAGAAGAAGTACATGTTTCCATAATTAGTAAAGAAAGCAGTAAACTAGCTATTATAATAATTACATTCATTCACAATTTCAAGGTGTAACTCAATATTTTTAGAAGCAGACATGCTGTCGAAGTAGCATCGAAGTAGAGCCAAAAACTACACACAAATAATTATATATATATATATATATATATATATATATACATATATATATATATACACCTAAGTCTGTTTTTACACGGTCTTTTTGTACACGGTTTTTGATATAACACGGTTTGAAAATTGAATATTTTTAATTTTTTACACGAATTTATTCCATTTAGCACGATTTGAAATTTTATGTACCTACATTTTTTTTGTCAAATTAAATTTTGCGAAGTATGTTCATATCACAAAAAAGTATATGAAAGAAAAAAAGTCTGAAACCATCGATAGTATCGATAGTTTGCGAACACTAGCTTAAAGATTTAAGTGAATTCCCCTTTAGCGCGTACAAACAATTTTTTACTGGTCAAAGCAAATGTGAATAGCACTATTTATTCTTGTTCTTAAAATTCTTGTTTTTCACCAATTTTAATAGGTTTTAGAAATTAGGAACAAATCACCCATTTTTGTATAAGATCAATGTCTTTTTTTACACTTTTTTTTTTACACGGATTCTTCTGGAACCAATCTCCGTGTAAAAACAGACTTAAGTGTATATATATATATTTATATATAATAAACAATTATGATTCTTTGTAATACAATGAGTCCAAATCCATAAATTGCAATGCATTTTTAGATTGTAGGTTTTGGGTCGATAATGTCGGCGCCCGCGAGTCCGGCTGCGTTGTAGCGTTTTCTCTGTTGGGGAAATGGGTGAAAAGTCTCTTCCTAACGATTTTCTACAATGCACTATCGAGGCAGGGATAAAACACGAAGCAACTGTGTTTAAAATTTCGAGAGCATATATTCAACTAAAATTGAAAGCACTATAAAAATCATTATAGTGTGTTTAGTAAAATCTTTATCTAAATATCTTTATCGAGTTCAGATCGGAATATTATCAATTGATATATATATATACATATAATATATTATATATATATAAGATGCGTGTATGCAACTAAATCGAGGTTACGTATATAATATTTATAAGAAAAAACTCTTACTGACTCGGCGAATGCGCCGATAATTTCTTAACTCTTAAATTGTCGACTGGTTGAGTTGTAAAATACACCTCATTTTATTACAGGAATTTCTAATGATAACAACTTATCCTATTACACGTTGCTTAGTTTATTTATAATTGTATCTGCAACGCTATTTTTACTTTCCTAACACTTGAGTGCATTGACCTGCAACTTCGTATTGTTGATTTGGCAAATCCAACTTAAGCGCAAATAATACACATTTATATACATATGGACTAATAAACAGGGTACATACCAATGTTTAATTATTTGTGTGTAGTACCCTGTTTATCAACATTACGAATATAAACTCTACGCTCGAGAACTGTAAATATTTGCCATGATATAAGTAAAAAAATAAATATGAGATAAAATGCAGAGTTTAAAGTTAAAATCTGAACTCAGATGTAATAATATACAAATCGTAATACTAAGATTTATCTATTGAAAAGTGAGTAATTTTACAATAAATAATCATTAAGTAATCCATAATAATGAATTATATTGTATTATTGGCTCAAAATAATGTGATTTATTAAAAAGCAAAAATACAGTTTTAGGAAAAATATTTATTTTAAAAATATATTGATAAATATAATAATTAAAAATAATATAGAAATAATGCATAGTAAATATAAGTTGTTATAATTTGAATAAAAAAGATGAAATATATAAGAGGAAAACAAAAATTGAATTTACTAAAGCCTCAGAAAAAGTATTTACAATCCCTGAAAGTAGACCAGACAGTAAAATCATGAATATAATACAAATGGAAAAAGTAAGTTCAGAAACCAAAGCGCGAGAAATGCTTGGCATGCGATTCCAGTTAGCTTTTGATTTCCGGAAAACAAGCTCGCATGAACTTAACGTTGTGTAAAGAGCCCTTTACACAAAAGCTGTTTCATAAAGCGCTTGGTGTATGTATCAACTTCTCGAGAAAATGAAAAATAGCATTGTATCCACTACATATTATTTGTATTTTATAGTGCCACATGCATTTATCAAGAACATCGTCCAAATTATAATGAATAGGTAACAAGCTCAACTTCTAAAGTACACATTGCATGTAAATGTGAAAGCACAAAAGAGGACAAGCAAAAATTAAGAATAAATAGAACACGAAACTAAGAACACTGATGTTTTAAAATAATATATTTGTAATTTATAGCTTATTTTAATGATAACTATAAATTTTTACTTAACGCTAATAAATACTCTAATATTTTTCTTATATAAACAAGCATTATTTGAAATAAATTGTATGTTGTATCTTAAAACTCAAAAATTCAAGCTGTTTATATATTTAAATAGATAATTTTCCAACGCTCATCAAATAGTCAAAGCAGCAGCTGCTCCATAGATAGCATTTCGATTCAGCTTAAACTTTTTTTTAACCAGATATATTATATATATATATATATATATATATATATATATATATACATATATATATATATATATATATATATATATATATATATATATAACGATTAATCATAAAATGATAATTTAATCAATAAAAAAATTAAAAAGCAAGAGGTAGAAAAGTAGATTGTGCAATAAATGTAATGATATTTGGTCTATGAAATTCCGTTGCAGTAGATTATCGATGATATCTTTATTTATCAAATCAAAAATGCATCAAGATGCACCGATCAAGAATAATAATTTTAAAGGCATTGTTTCACAATGGGTTGTAGGTTTGAAGACCTTTAGACTCTTGACCTGTAATGGAATTATTAGGAACATTGTTATGGTTAATAAGGTATTTAATTTAAATTTATTATATATGAAACATGAAATATGATTTTAAGCTTAAAACAATAGAAAGGAATTGATTTCATAAATATGGCACGAATCTTATGTGCCATCTATCTAGGATTGAAAATTCTAAGCCGCTTTAAGCCAAATATACGTTCTATTTGCTTGATTGTCTTTTGATAAATTTTCTAAAATTGACAGAACTGTAATTTTTTTCATTCGTGTTTCAAAGTTTAAATATTATCAAAATAGTCGGATTCGATATAAATATATTACAACAATTTACAAACCAATGTAATATATTTTATATCCAGCAATTGCTATCATTAATGATAAAATCCATCAAGAGCATGATACTTTAAATAAGACGAATTGCCATCCAAATGCAAAAACGTATTTTCTTTTTCCATGTAATATTGCAAAGACCTT
>NW_020537646.1:14788862-14811996 GCF_003426905.1 Ctenocephalides felis | reverse complement strand
AACTGATCATAATTGTACGCTAAATTCAAGATGCCAAAAATCATTATAAAAATATTTACCTCGCGCCCTTTATAATTAAACAATTTTATATGTTGAACATTATCTTTCTCAAAGTTATAGAATAATCATTTTGTTTGAATATGACATACCATATAGCTTAGTAATTATTTATAATTTCACTGTCAACTCTGCAAGATATAAAAATTTAAACAGTGCCTAATTAAATACTTGTAAAAGTTTGAATTTAACTCCGGATGTATAAAGTTGTTTAAAAGAGAGATACCATTTTATTATCGTACGTGCTAAGTAAACTTTCGTAGTTTAGTCACTACGACACCCACCAATTCACCAAAGGATAGTTATAACCAGCAAAATTATTAAAACAGTTTAGAGGCAGGTCAAGTTATTTTTTATACTTTATGCCTTTTTATTTTTATTTAAATTCATTCGTGATTAATCAAATGATATGTTATCATAATTATAAAATTTGAAATTCAATTCTATATGATAATCTTGTTTGCTCTTTACATTGTTAAATTATTATTTTATTATATGCAAGTTTAAATAATATAATTTTAATCTTAGATATTCAGAAACATTATTATTTATATCATCAAGATCATATTTGGCAAAGTATTAATATTGATGTCGTTAATGTAGTTACTGATTAAAAAAGATAATTAAAAATATTATATAAATAGTAAATGCTCATTAAATTTTACCAGATAGTATTTTGGTTAAGATCAAAATATTCGAACATGCTCAGTAGTATCTCATCAAACGAAACTCATCCATTGAGACAGCTGAGACAAACTGTCTATCGTTGTCATTGAAGTTTCGGAGTAATTGCAGTATAAAATGGGGATGTCTGTAGAGGGTTAGTTGTAAAGTTGAAAGACATTTTGCATTTTGCATAGAAAAGCTCTAAGAAATTATATCAAATGAGGTAACATTCCTTACTTTAAATACTATATTTCATCTGTTCAGTTAAAATATTAATTACAATTAGATATAAGTATGCATGTACGTATGCAAGCGTTCTGTGTATATATGTTTGTATAATAGTAATAAGTAACTAGTGGGGTGGGTGGCATCGTGCCTTAAGGCAAATTGCTGGAACTTCCCGTACCGTAACGAAATGTTCGAGGAATAATGAATTTTCAAATAGATTATTAAATAATATGTAACATTGTCTAATATTTATAAGAATTATATAAACTGAATTGCAGAGTTGAAATTATTTGTTTAAAGTATATTAGAACTATAGTCAGAATTAAAAATAAATCTGAATTATTTTCGATATAAAAAAAATTAAAAAAAAAAAAAAAAAAAAAAAAAAAAAAAAAAAAAAATGGTACAAAATTTTTTTTTCCAAATCAATTATTTTGTTAAGACAAGCAGAAAGTTCTTTGAATCAATTGAATCGGACGCTTAGTTCTCTCAAAAACTGCCATTTTTTGTACATTTAGCTCTGTATCTCCGAAATGCTGGGCCTGCCTTTGCGAAAAACTAATAACCCTTTCTCCCAATCATTACTAATGGAATGTTTTTTAGAAATCAAATCGGATGCTCCGTTCTCTCAAAAACTCGATTTCTATTTTCTGCACTCTTTGCTCCTTATCTCCGTAACTGCTGGACCTGTCTTGCCAAAAACTAATCAGCTCTTCTCCTTATTAATAGGAATCGAATGTTTTTTAAACCATTCAAATCGGTTGATCCGTACGCCCGAAAACGTGGACGAAAATTTGTATCCATACATACATACACACACACACACACACACACACCACATCCATTTTTCTGAGGTATGCCAAAACGTTCAGAAACCTTCAAAACGTCGAGAAATGTAAAAATTTTCAATTCCGATTTTCGGCCCATTACAATAACTTACCCTACGGGAAGTTAAAAATATATAGATTCCTTAATGTAAGTCTGTTACATAAAATTTAGATTTATTTTTGTTATAATTGCTGTGATCTCTCATACCAGAACAATTGTCTGACCGAGATACAGTTTGTACGAATTATATCAAATAAATAAATAAAAAAAGTTCTGTTATAGTAGAAAAGTTTGTAGTAAATAATTCAAAATATTATAGTATTAAAGAAATATATAAAACTCAAATGTGTATTTTTGCTCACTTTGCCAATGACTTTGATTACACATACATACATCTTACGGGGGTATTCAAAAAAATCGATTTTTTTTATTTCATATTTTCAAAGTTTAATTATCTAAGAATATGGGTACGAGAAGGTTTTTGAAAATTTGAATTATTTTTGGAGATATAGGCATTTTGCTGACTCGGTCGCCATACTGGTTTGCCTTCACGCAAAATTAAATGCGTTTTTCTCAGAACAGACTTTTTCAGTACTGTTGACACAATTTCTCGAGTTTTAATCGACCGATTCACTTGAAATATTCAGATAGTCTTGTTTATAGACCTATCTATAGCCTGAACAAGGATTATCCCCAAATTCCAATTTTTACTATTTTTAAATTCGAGAAACTCAAAAAAACACTAAAAAAACACTTTTTTTTCAAACAGTCGCCAATTTGAAAAAAAAAATCTTTTTACTCATCGCTAGTTCAGGCGCTTGCGACATCATTGTAGATTAATAATCTTTTTATTTTTTGCATTTCCGATGGCTAGGAGGGCTGAAATCATGTCAAGGGGCCAATTTTTTGAGACCACCCACTTTATCAGCTGCCAGTTTTTACAATTTTCAACTATTTTATTTTTTGTTTTGTATTTTAATAATATTAATAAACAAGTGGTAAAAAAATGGACAGTAAAAACATTCATTGCTTTCTTTTATGACACTTTAAAATTGACCTAAAATTCATCGCTCTACACTAGAATACCCCCTTAAGTATTTTTGATGAAACTTATCGACACACTTTAGTGCATTTTTTTTAAAGGAGAGACTCTCAAAGTTGACCAATTTTTTATATTTTGTATTGATAGTTCAACAAAAGATCTTAATTCTTCAAAACTCGAAGCAATTGTGCCATTATTTTTGAATGGGGTCAAAAACTATTAAAAATCAATTACAACAGTCGAAAAATGTTCATATTTTCACCAAAGCTCTAGGTTGCACTTAAATGCTCATATCCTTCAAATTACGTGAATTATCTATTTTTTTTCTTTATAGTTATGATCAATAATATCACTTCGTTTTGGCTTGACGTTGAGTTCTGGGACTATAGTGTTGTTTCGTTTGTGAAGATTATATTGAATGAATATTTGCAATAAGCTTATCTCAAAATGACTTTTGATCTCATTATCACCTACCAAATAATCTCGTATCAACCATATAATATTGATCCTACAATAATATTTAGGTAGTAAATGTATTTCTGTAGATCTCATGATTATAATGTACCTATATAAAAATGATTATTTCCTTTTTCCAAGTAGCTTTTTTATAAGCTTCAAATCAAATAACTGAATGCTTCGCAGCAGCTTACGTACTTAAAGTTGTGGCCAACAGATAAAAGCTTTCTCAGCTCTCCGTCTAAGTGCTCTACTCAGGGTTTACTTAATCATGTGCCACAGTGTACAAGGCGCCAGATCCAGCTAAGGGTAACAATAAAGCGATTATTGCCATTGTTGTGGGTTATTACGGTGAATTGCTACAGAGTTAATGAGTGATCCATAGCTGTTCCCCCCTCCTGTAATGACAACATAATCTCCTACGGATGCTTTCTAGAGAGATTACGCTGAAACGGCGCAATAGGTACTTCACATTAGCGCTTCTTGGCTAATAGAATTTAGCTGCGAAAGGTATGTTGTGTCTGCTTTCTTTGATTGGGGTTGCTAATTAACTGGTATCATGTTTCTTTACTGAAGTTGTAAACAAAAGAGACTAAATAATATATTTTGGTAACTTTCATATAACATTTATAGAGACTATGTATAAAACCTTTATGAAAGTTGATATATTCTCATAATAAAAGTATCAGAAATACAGCTTGTGAAAAACATGAGTTGTAATCGCATTATTTCTAAGCTACTAAGGTCTATTTGAAAAAGCGGACAACAGATCATTAAAACGAGTTTTTTTCTTAATTTTATTTTCCGAACATTCTTCAATTCCTTTGCTCACAGCTCTCATAATTACAACTTTTCTTTAATTTTAGATAGGCTAAATTAAAGTTTTTTATTATCTACTAATAATATTTTGGTAACTAAATCAATAATGGCATGTATTTCTTTTAAAATACATAGACATTCGAATAAAATGAAATATAATATGTTCTTGGTCGCATCATTGGCATTATGGAAAGTGTCTTTATGTCATCATGTTCATAGGTAAGTATGGCTTTCATTGCCTAATAAAATTTTTGTAAATATTATTCATAATCTAACGGATACATGTAACTCGATTGCCACATATCAGTATATATTAAAAAACATAAGGGCAAATAATAGCTGGCCTGTTTACCAAATATTGCAAATGAATGCATTTTGATAAAAATGGTCAAAGATTCAAGTATTTCAAAGCTATAAAACTGTAAGTATATTAAAGATTTAAGCAAACGACGTTGTGATATATGATTCGCGATCTGATTTGAGTTGTTGATATGTTTTGTAGACAAAGTATGAGACACCGGATTATGTCTGGAGACGTCGAGTCGCCTACAGATAAATGCGGCCGCGATGCAACATATGCAAATAATTTATTTTTGTAATTTAAACAATGATGTTGGGACGTGAAATGAATATCATAAAAATATTAAAGGATTTGGTATTAATTTCTCAAGAAATGTGCAACATTGGCACATCTGTAATTGAATATTATAACTCTATCCTATATTTATATAATATACAATTTTATTTTTTTGTAATTAAATCTTTATGCCTGATTTTTGTTTGTGAAATAATGTTGACATTTCTATATGTTATCACAATAAACTTGTTTAATATAATACTCGGATCATTGCCATAAATGTCGAACATTATATAAAATATCCAATTTGATCATCATATAGAAGATTAAATATAACTACTCATTTCGGTATCACACTGTTTCATAATGACGTATATTTTAATAAACATGTTACACGGAACATAATCACCAATATGCCACAGAAACTAATATTAATGAATGAATCTGCTCTCTCGGGCAACCGCACACACACAAATATGTAGTTCTATTAAGAAAATTCCTCAAGAACATATGCACCAAGAAAGTTACTCCAGGGTGGTATGAGTCAAAATTGATATGATCAAAATTAATATTAAAAGAAACAAGAAAAGAGACAAGAAAATATTGATATCATAATTTGCGGTCGATCAAAAAGAATGCAAATTCATAAATTATCAAGACTACATTTGCGGCAAGTTCATTAACATTTGATCAATTCAATCAATAAAAAGTTTCAATTGATGATCTGACTAGATAATCTTTCAGAATGTTTTGAGAAGCGTGAATTCTAAGTTCGAGCTGTATTATAAATATAGTACATAACAAGTTTTATTTCGGGGAAGGCATGATCAATAATAAAATAATTATTCCAACCCTATTCATGATAAGAAACCAAATAAGACTATTTCGAATTATATTTAGTATCTGCGTCGTTCATCGTTCGACCTCATGTTTGATTATAATTAAATGATTAAACTACAAGCGTAGCCCATGAATTAAATGCTACTCTGTTTCTATATGCGATATAACATCTGATCGTGCATATCGGTCGAATCACACGAAATGTTCTTTACGTTCTTTTGCTTTTGCTTTTGTTTTGTTATGACGACGGACTATATTAAAGAACAAAAGTTCATGCTTAGGCTGCACATTAAAATCTAAAGGAATGCAGATGGCGTGGGAAGACGTTTAAAAGCGAAATAGTTTTACTACCTTCTCGTATGGGTTATGTCTTATAATAAATGTGGTCAAGAATCAATTAAGAAAATAACTAGCTGTAAGTGGAATTCTGTCTTAAGGCAATTAAGGCATCGTGCCTTAAGGCAAATTGCTAGAACTTCCCGTACCAAAAATTATTTTTTTAAAAACAATTAACATTTTTGAAAAAAAATTACTTTGAAAGAATAAGATTTTTGAGAAACTATAAATTGGACAAAAAATAACTTTTTTTTGAAAAAAAAATTTTTAAAAAAACATTTTTTTTTAATTTTTTTTTTTTTTTGAAGAAATTTTTTTTTTCTATATTTTGACATATTGTAGAAGATCTGAACTTTTTTTCAAAGCAATCGTACTGCTTTAACTGCATAGGAACAAAATATAAAGCGCGTAAGCGCCGCGTCGCTGTCTAACGCATAAGCATTGGTACGGAACCCATAGAAATGTTAACAAAATGTATACTTATTGTTAAAATCTCTATAAAATATCTGATAATTTGATGTGCATATGTCTAATGATCATTTTTGACCGCCAAATGGCTCATTTTTTTTACTTTTTCCTCCATATCTCCGAAACTGCTAGACCTACCTTCATGAAAATTTTATCGATTCTTCATCTTGTCAATACAAGTGAAATGTTTTTTGAATTATTCAAATCTGACGCTCCGTTCTCTTAAAAACTGAGTTACCGTTTTCGGCACTTTTTGCCCCGTATCTTCGGAACGGCTAGACCTGCCTTCGCCAAAAACTAATCAGCACGTCTCCTTATCAATACGAATCGAATGTTTTTTGAATTATTCAAATCGGTTGATCCGTGTTCCCGAAATCGTCGACAAAAATTTGTATCCGCACATACATACACACACGCACATACATACATACATACATACATACACACACACACACACACACACACATACATACATTTTTTCTAAGGTATGCCAAAATGTTCAAAAACCTTTAAAACGTAAAGATATATAAAAATTTTCATTTTCGATTTTTTTGCGATTACTATAACTTGCCCCTACGGGAAGTTAAAAAGTCGCGACAAAATGAAGAATAATTAATTAGTTTTTTTGATAATTTGGTAAGAATTGCATCCAAGCACAGATTTATTTTATGGCATAACATGAATATAGTAATTATATGCTGTTTAACATCCGCCAGCGTAAAATCTGAAACTTACTTGTGGGTTGCGCTATAGAAAAAACCCTAACTGTGAGCACAAGTTATAAAGTGCAACGCTGATTTTTCCGTTTTACTTGTCGGATGCGTCATGTGGGAGTGGTGCTTGATGTTAATGATGGTCCCGTAGCGAACTGCAAAGTTCGCGTTGGTAGGTATTGCCTGAAGACAAAAATGACTCATGGATCCTAACCTGTGTGTTGACTCACAATTCACAATATTTTGTCTGCACGATTCGTATGCAGCAGACGGAAACACATCCAACGTAATAATTTCCTGTAAAAATAGTAGGGAAAGTTTCCTCCTCAGCGTGATCACGATAGAATATGTACTAATATCAAAATAGATATTTCATTATGAAAACTTTTAGTTGATTTCATTCACATTATGTAGTGCACTTTGAAAATTTATATTGATTGTACAGTGAAAATAGATATATAAATATAAATATCCAGTGGGCAAAACTTTGTAATATTACCCTTAACAAAATAAGAGTTGGAAGAATTTTCTTTCATTCTTTATCGCCGCACGGTCAATTGAATATGAGTGTAGTTGTGGAGTTTATTTCTTTGGTTTAATGTCGCGCAATGACCACCAGATGTATATACAGCATGGTTCATTTCACAGTATAACGCTCCATTGCTATGTTCAATCATAAAACAAATATTCGCACATGTGTCTAAAGCTCTTAATGTAAATGTAAGTTTTCTCCCATATTATACCTTAGGTGACTTAAGGCGGTATTCTTCTGTAGAATTTTGAAAAAATCGTAATTTTTTTTTCATATTTTCAAAGTTTAGTTATTCAAAATTATGTCATTGAAAGGATTTTTCAAAATTACTATTATTTCCTGAGTTATAGCCGTTTTAGTGACGTGGCCTCGGTTCGGGTCCGATCGAGTCTCAAAACTTTGAACGCGTTTTTTTCGGAACTACTTTTTTTGAGCTGGCGGTAAAGATATCTCGAGTTCTAACGAACCGATTTACTTCAAAATTCGAAAGGATCTTCTCTATACATCGCTTTATCGTGTGGACCTTGCCCAAAATCATAACTTTTCATTTAGTGTTTTTAAAAAATTCGGAATTGTTAAAAAACATGAAAAACATTTTTTTTTCAAACTGCCGCCATTCCAACAATTTTTTTTTTAACTTATCCAAGGGTCATGCGATAGCAGCATCTATAATAATTAAGAATCCATCTATTTTTTATGTTTCAGATCACCAGGAGGGTTGGAATCATGCACGCCATGACACCCTCTTTGTTTTGAGCCCCCAATTTGACTGCTCATAACTTTGTGAATTTTAATTTTTTTTTTTAATAATTTTTTTATGTAATAATAAAATATCAATAAACAAATCATAAAAAAATCGATAGTAAAAATATTATTTGTTTCCTTTATACAGCGCTTCAAAATCCGGGCGAAATTCATGCCTCTACAGTAGAATACCCCCTTAATTATATTGCATTTATTCAATCAAATCATAATAAAAACTAGTGATATATACATTTCAAAATCATATACTTAAACTAAGACAATTGTTCTTGAAAGGGTGGAAAACTATCAATAGATATAAAATACACAGAAAACTGAATGACTTGTTATGCAATCTGAATACATAATATATTTATATATTCCAAATATAAAAACGAAACAAATATTCAATTTCAAAGTAGAGAAAAAGGCTTGTTATGCATTATTTACTAGTTGTCACACATCTGGTCAGTTGGAGCAACGGTATTTTGGGTCATTATATATTTTACGTCTTTTTCGGAGATGACCGTGACCTTTGAGCCGCCCACAATAGACCGGCTAGCCATCTCAATTTTGAACTCTCCTTCCCTGACCGCACAGAGCGAATCGATACTCGCGCCGCGTGATATGATCTGCACACGAGGCTTTGAGAATGCCTAACAGTAAGTGACATCATCGCCACGATAGAAGTATTCAGCTAATGCTGACTGTAATTTATATATTTACAGTAGAAGATATATACAAAGACATTCAGAGATTGAGTTGACCTTATTGCTAATTGACCGTAATGAAAAACAAAATGCTCTTTGTGAGCTACTTCTGTCTCCAAGACGTAAGTGAAGTATGAAAAATTTGCAGTAATAGTAAATTACAAGAAATGACGAAACTTGAAGAGGTTTTAATAGTTTAGTTATAGCTGTTCACTGATTGAATAATTGTTAACTTCACGTAGGGTAAGTTATTGTAATGGGCCGAAAATCGAAATTGAAAATTTTTACATTTCTCGACGTTTTGAAGGTTTCTGAACATTTCGGCATACCTCAGAAAAAATGGATGTGTGTGTGTGCGTGTATGTAAGAATACAAATTTCCAGTCACGTTTTCGGGCGCACGGTTCAACCGATTTGAATTGTTCAAAAAAACATTCGATTCCTATTGATAGGGAGATGAGCTGATTAGGTTTTGGCAAAGGCAGGTCCAGCAGTTACGGAGATAAAGAGCAAAGAGTGCAAAAAATAGAAATCGAGTTTTTGAGAGAACGGAGCATCCGATTTGAATGTTCTAAAAACATTCAATTAGTAATGATTCAGAGAAGTGTTTATTAGATTTTCGCAAAGGCAGGCTCAGCCATTTCGAAGATACGGAGCTAAATGTGCAAAAAATGGCAGTTTTTGAGAGAACTAAGCGTCCGATTTAAATGATTCAAAGAACTTTCTGCTTGTCTTAACAAAATAATTGATTTTGGAAAAAAAATTTGTTTCAACATTTTTTTTTTTTCAATTTTTTTTGTATATCGAAAATAATACAGATTTTATTTTTAATTCTGACTAAAATTCTAATATACTTTGAACAAATAATTTCAACTTTGCAATTCAGTTTATATAATTCTTATAAATATTAGACAATGTTACAATATTAATAATAATCTATTTCAAAACATTCAGTATTCCTCGAACATTTCGTTACGGTACAGGAAGTTCCAGAAATTTGCCTTGAGGCACGATGCCATACACCCAACAAGTTTAGCTTATGAAGTCATTCAAGTAATCTAGTTATTGTGAAAATATAAAGGACCATTACACTCTCAATGTGAGAAAGGCAAGCAAAAAGCTTCGTCTATTTTCACCCAGCTCCATAAAAATAGCGTATTGCAATTTTGCCAAAAATCTATAGATTGTTAAATCTCTTAAATAATTATTATTCTACAATCTTCTGATTAGAATTATTGAATAAAGCTAAAAACAACTAAGATCCATAAAAGCCAGAGTCATAATTCATCCTCACGATTCGCGTGTGGTTCACTAATAATAACTGCTACAGTTCTTCTCTTAATTTATAGTATTATCATGCTATTAATAACATCTACATAATTTTAGCGTTTTGTTCAAAATGTGATAAATGTATTTAGCAAATTCTTACCTCGTAAAGTAGTTGCCGTTGAATCCAGTAATCCTTGCAAAACACCTGAATTGTGCTTTAGCAGAGCGACGTAATCGTCAGTCGTACGTCGTAAAAGTAGCTCTTCTGTTGACGGCGAACAACAATGACTTTCACATAGTGTTCCTAGAAACAAAAACAATTACATGCATTGAAAAAGATATCTCAAATTAAACTCATTAATTAGCAACACTAATATGGATCGTCTTTATAAACATATTCATTCAGATACATAAAACGATTATTCATAAAGTATTTAAATGTAAATGTAAGAAACTTAAAACACTACATAATAAGACACTTAAGAAAATACATAATAATTAGTTGGATTTTATAAAACGCAATATGGCAACATATATTGAACGTAAATACATTATTCATGACTACCAAAAACAATGTTGAGAAAAGACATAAATTAAACATTAAAATTTATATTAAGATTCACGTGGTTTTAAAGTTTTTATTTATTCTTTTCAAGCAAATGATAAATTGTTGGTCATATAAAAATAGAATTAAATTCGCATTTGGAGAACTAAATTATTCATCGATATAATTCTTAAAATAGGAATTATTTAAATTAAGTTAAAATTTGCTTTTGTGAATTTAAATGATTGCGCGCCAAATGTCAGTGATTGCGATTAACATATTCGATGTTTTAGGATATTCATGACATTTCGATATATATATATATATATATATATATATATATACACACCTAAGTCTGTTTTTACATGGTCTTTTTGTACACGGTTTTGATATAACACGGTTTGAAAATCGAGTATTTTTAATTTTTTAACACGATTTTATTCCATTTAGCACGATTTGAAATTTTATGTACTTAAATTTTTTTGTCAAATTTAATTTTTGCGAAGTATGTTCATATAACAAAAAAGTATTTATGAAAGAAAAAAGTCTGAAACCATCGATAGTATCGATAGTTTGCGAACACTAGCTTAAAGATTTAAGTGAATTCCCCTTTAGCGCGTACAAACAATTTTTACTGGTCAAAGCAAATGTGAATAGCACTAATTTAGGGGAATACCCTAAAAATTCTTGTTTTTCACTAATTTTAATAGGTTTTAGAGATTAGGAACAAATCACCCATTTTTGTATAAGATCAATGTCTTTTTTTACACGTTTTTTTTACACGGCCTTTTCTGGAACCAATCTACCGTGTAAAAACAGACTTAGGTGTATATATATATATATATATATATATTATATATATATATATATATATTTAAATATCAATTTAAGTTCCTCGCCAATAATTGCTCAAGAGCTAATGTGAATTAAACAAAAATGGCGGCACAGGCAGAAAGATAACATTTAATAGGCAAATAATATGAATAAGATTGCATTGAACCTTAGAAAGCTATTTGATTGTGTAGGCTATTATTCATTTCGTGTACCACCCACTGAAAATCGAGTTAATTTAAACTTAGCGTCCGTGAGGTATCGTTTAGTCAACGCATGGAGGTAATTTCATACTTTCATTTACATAAGTAGATCCTCATATAAATATGACACAGCAAACACGAGATAATCGTCGACTTCAACACTGCTGCATAACGAGTAAAAAAATCTTAAGTAAGCATATAATATGTTAAATAATATTCATTACATATACCAAATACCTTGAATTAAAAAAAACATTAGTTTTTTATGCTGATTTAATGCAAGTATATAATATAATAAATAAGTTATTTTGTTATTGTAATAAAAAAGAAAATGTGATTGATATTAATAGCTGTGTTTTATTACAAGCAGCAATGCAAATATTAAATTGTAAAATTTATTACGAATAATCCCTGCTTCTTGAAATCATATTTCTTTCTCTTAAATGAAATGAAATTTTATATGCGGCATAAATAATAAATTATTTTTTATATAGCTCATGATACATTAGGCTTGCTTCAATTTGAACCCGAATCACCCTTCTGGGTAATAAAATCGATAACAATCTAAACATGTGCTAAAGTCAGTCGCATTTGAAATAAATCGCAGAGCTTTGCAAATATAATCCGTTTTGCTACTATAGAGATCAGCTACTCATTTTTGTGAAACAAATAATAAAAACATGGAAATACAATATTTTCTATACATACAGCATAACTATCAATTATATCGTCATCATTTTATGGTTACTAGGGACTAAATCCAAACTAAGCTCATACAATAAGCTACTTTCATATAAATCTGTATTTAAACCAACTTGGTGCTATGGTATACAATTGTGGGGCAGTGCTCATAAGACTAATATAGAAAAAATAGAGAAATTTCAAAACAAATTTTTGAAAATTGCCTTTTTTTTTTTTTTTTTTTTTTTTTTGTTACAATTTATTTTTGTTAATCAAGACTTTAATGTCTTATTTACAAAATTGATATGAGCAAAAAAAAATACAAAAAAACAAAAAATGCAATACATTGAACATAAAATGAAAAAAGTTAAAATAAAAATAAAATTAAAACAGTAATACAAAAATAATAACATAAATGAACGATGACGTGATGATGTATGCCGCGTACTACGTCAGGACGCGTGCAGACATTGGGCTAGGTGTTTGGTAGATCGGAAGGCCATTTCTTGCTCAATCTTCTTATCGGTCTCTGAATCGCTTGAATTGTAGGATTTGTATGCTGGATTAATTTGTTGTTGAAAGATGAACTTCTAATCTTGATCATTTCGTTGACTGTTGAGATTTTCAAATCCTTATGTAGGCAAAAATTCGAAATATACCAAGGCGCATTAGTAAGGATACGCAGAATTTTATTCTGGCACCTTTGAATGATGTTTATGTTAGATTTGCATGAGCAACCCCATAGTTCGATTCCATAAGTCCAAATGGGCACTATGATAGTTTTATACAAAAGTACCTTGTTATCGAGAGAGATTTCAGATTTCCTCCCAAAAAGCCAGTAAAAATCTTTTATTTTCAGTTGGATTTGTTTCTTTTTATATTCAATGTGCGTTCTCCATGTCAATTTCGAATCAATGTGCATGCCTAAATATTTAACAGAATTGCATAGTGGAATTATTGAATTGTTCATCATGATAGGTGGACTGTTGTGATGTTTTAGAGAAACAATTATGTGCTGAGATTTTTCGATATTGATTTTGATATTCCAATCTAAAAACCATTTTTCGAGACTAGATAAATAATTTTGTAACTGACAAGTTGCTGTTCTAATATCGGAATTGCATGAAATAATTGCTATGTCATCGGCGTAAGTGCATATGGTTAGAAGATCATCTGTGGGCATATCGTTTGTGAAAAGAAGATAAAGTACAGGGCTTAGCACACTGCCCTGTGGTACCCCGCATTCTATATTTCTGATGCTCGAAGTCACATCTTTAATTTTGATTCTAAATTTTCTATTAAGCAAATATGAGCTTAAGATATTGAAGTAGTTTGGAAAAGTTGTTTTGATTTTATATAGGAGTCCTGAGTGCCAAACCTTATCAAAAGCCTGACTAACATCTAAGAATACGGCTACGCTGTGTTCCTTTCTATTCATGGCTTCAAGAATACGAGACACCGTTCTGTTGCATTGTTGAATTGTAGAGTGATTTTTTCTGAAGCCAAACTGATGGTGAGGAATCCAACTATCATTCGGATGATCTTCTGACAATCTCTGCAACAAAAGTCTCTCTAAAATTTTCGATAATATCGATAAAAGACTGATAGGACGGTATGAACTAGCAGTGTGA
This sequence comes from Ctenocephalides felis, assembly GCF_003426905.1. Taxonomy (NCBI): domain Eukaryota; kingdom Metazoa; phylum Arthropoda; class Insecta; order Siphonaptera; family Pulicidae; genus Ctenocephalides; species Ctenocephalides felis. The sequence continues at coordinate 14,797,825 of NW_020537646.1, read as the reverse complement.
TGGTTTTTGTTTGGTTTAGCGATCATAATAATTTCTGCAGTCTTCCACGCTGTGGGCCAATAATTGTATTGAAGTATGGCGTTGAAAATATTTGTTATATATAAAATACCTTTTGTAGGCAATTCTTTTAACATCTTTGGAGTAATTTTATCCATACCCGGCGAAGATCTATTTTTTATCCTTTTTATTTCACATAAGACATCATTTGGTGAAAAATGTCCTAACGGTGTAGAATGTATGGGTTGATTTACGAAATTGTTAATTAAATTATTCTGGGAAATATTTCGAGCGCTAAAAATGCTACTTAGATGATCAGCAAATGCCTCCGCTTTTTCTTCGTTGCTTTTTGCCCAAATGAATCCGTTTTGGTTGGTTATTTTCAGAGGAGGGTTTTGTTGTAGGGGTTTACTTTTGTTTCTGATTGGTTTCCATATGGAATTATCGTATCTATTTAGCTGCAATATATACGACCTGAATGTACAATTCTTCCATTCTTTCATTTTTTTCCTCAGCGTGTTATTGAGATGATTGAGCGATGTCTTATCCGTTGGTAGATGAGAATGTTGCCAGGTACGTCTTGCTCTTCGTTTCTGTGCAATTAGCTTCTTAATCTCTTGCGGAATTATTAGATTATCATTTCTTGGAATAATGTTCGGGGTGATCTGCTTGGTTGTTTCACGTACAATCTCAGAAAAATAATCTATATTATTTTCTATATCAATAACGCTTGTAGGCCTAGATTTTGGAAATAATTTTGAATCAAGTATGGATTTGAATTGAATCCAGTTAGAAAGATTGTTGTGTAGAATATGATTGTTGATAACTGGAGTAGGAAATGTGCTAAACGTCACAAGTATTGGAGAATGATCTGAAGAGAGATCGTAACTAGATTCAACATTGAGATTTGAAAGATCAATACCTTTCACAATAAAAAAATCTAAAAGGTCTGGAACTTTAGTAGGGTCAGAAGGCCAATATGTTGGACTGCAAGTTGAAATAAAGGAGAGGTTATTTTGCCCGATGGCTGCATGAAGTATCTTACCTTTGGCTGTAGTCAGTCTAGAACCCCAGGCAATATGTTTACAATTAAAGTCACCACCAATGATAAATTTATTACCTAATTGAGAGAAAAATGAAGAAAACTGAGCACAAGAAATTTTGAATCTTGGTGGACAATAAACAGCAGAAACACAAAAATTATATAAATTTGTTTCAACAGAAATTTGAGTTGCTTGTAGAAAATCATCAGAAATATTTGGTAGAACAAAATGCTTTATATTATTTTTGATTAATATAGCCGAACCGCCGCGAGCCCTGCCACTTGGGTGATTTGAATTATAAGTAGTGTAGTTATAAATTTTAAAGTAGTTTTTTTCAGTGAAGTGAGTTTCTGAGATTAATAAGCACCAGAGCTCCAAAATATGTTCCCAACTGGTTGATTCATGCCGACACGAATACACCTACCATAAATGATCGAAAAATGAAGTAATAACAAAAACAGCGTACAAGTATAGAAACAAGCTAATCAGTCACCCAAATTCATTAGCAAACTCATTGATAACAGAGAACTATCCGAGAAGATTGAAAAGAAAAGCGCCACTGGATTTAAGCCAAATAAAAAATGGAAATAACTTAATCATTATTTATAGGAAATTATTCAATAAGTAAATAGTTAAAATTATATAATTATCAATAAAATATTGTGAATTTTATATCGAATAGAAAAACAACTACTGAGTTGTTTTCCAACATGTAGTATACAATGTCCCTTTTCGGTCGACTATTGTAAATTCATCAAATTTATTGAATGTCCTTTACTGGACAGTTGTAAATAAAAGAGATAATAAAAAAAAAACATTTTATGGTAATAGTTTTGGTAAATTAAAAAATTCGACAATGCAGATGTTAATATTAATTAAATTAGTAATAGAGAAGCATCGAAAACTAGAAATATGAATTCAAATTACAATCAAGAAAGTTACCATTAACCGACTACACAGTCTTTTATTATCTGACATTTCTACCATCATTGTGGTTTTTAAATTGCAAGCAATATACAAAAATATCCCACTTCTCCCCATCACATCTTGTTGCCGGCTGGCAATGTATTATTTATTGTCAGAGCGTCTCGCATACATTTAATGTGTCTATTGCAATCAATTTATTAAACGGGCAATTTTGCGCTAGCGTTCAGAGAATAAGATCGTGTGGACTTTGAGCAGTCTAGCAAGACAATAAAACAATTCAATGTTGGCAAAATATGCTAAAGCAAAGAAATCACGACATTGCATTTATTTGATTTATTCTTGTATCGCATATATTGAATCTATTGAGAAATATTAATATTTAAGTTATGGTTGACCTGTATACCGTATAAGGAAGCAACCATACGAGTATAATAAATACATTTTAAAATGTTTAGTAAAAATGCAAAGTTAAATAGCAAAACTGCAATGAACAAGATATCATTGCACATCAAACTGCACTTCAATATGTAATCAATTAACTTCTAGTCCTAGCTCAATTGAAAAGTTTTTACTAATTAATTTACGAAAGTTAGTTAATTCTATGGTAGAATTTAGTAAAAGTACTAAATTATATATATATCTACATACATATATATAAAAATAAGTCGGGTTTTCCTTCCTGACGATATACCTCCAGAACGCACGAACCGATTTCGACAATTTTGCATTCGTTGGAAAGGTCTCAGGCTCCGCAAGGTTTTTAGGTAAGAAAATTAGTGGTGCATGGCATCGTGCCTTAATGCAAATTGCTGGAATTTCACGCATCGTAATTAAAAATTTGTGTAAGGACATTAGTGAGAATTATCAGAATTATGCTTGGTTAAGTCAACGAGCAATTCTTGCCGCAAAGAATAATGATGTACACGCACTGAATTTCACCATTCAATCAAAAATTGCTGGCGATTTAGTGACATACCAATGATTCCGACTGGTCTTCCGTTTGTCTTCAAACGATTGCAATTTCCAGTTCGCCTTGCGTTCGCAATAACAAGCCGCAAGGCCAATCGCTTAGTGTTTTCGGGATAAATTTCAAATAGATTATTTAGAAAATCATTGTTTTTCACATGGGCAGTTATACGTTTCCTGTTCATGAGTTGGAAAACCATCCGCTTTGTTTGTGTTAACGTCAGACCAAAAAACAAAAAATGTGGTTTACCACAGAGAAACGGATAATTTGCGGATTCACTTTCATTTACTTAGAGAAGTTCAACTAAAAAACACTTAATTTTTGTAATCGAAATAAATTCATTACTTTTGTGTAATAAAATCAAATTTTTCCTTTTCAAATATAAAACAAACAAACAATTTCTTCATCTTTCTCACGAAACCATCTGGCGGCGAAAGGAAGTTCGTCGGGTTTGCTAGTATATTATATATATATATATATATATATATATATGTATATAATCAATATTTTTAATATTTCAGAATGTAAAGTCTCATGTGGCAAAATGTACCCAGTCGTAAATTTTCGTTCCACTTTTTTGCACAGTGTCATTGATCTTCATAACAAAATACCAATTGAAACATGATACATTGACGCGGATTGGCGCCATTATAATTACGTTGACACGTTATATTTATCAAAATATAGCACGCAGTCAAAATTGTATAATATACGTAACGTTCGTCATTGGTTCCATTAATGCACGGATATATATCAATCAAGCCTGGTGGACTACTGTTACTCTACTAAAAATAAACCAACCAGAGAATCAAAGGCGTATGCAATTGTGACCCATGTAAATTATTGATCTCTATCAATTTTAAATTGATTTTGCTTGAATACAAACGGGTGAAACAAAATTGATCAAAATGTATTTTTATAAATTCCGAATAAACTTATTGGAAAATTCACGATCAAAAATTTTACATTGACAGTTAATCAGAAATTTCAAAAATCGAGCGATTCAAGTAATTTATTTCCTTGGCCGACAATATTAACTAATAAGTGGGTAACATGCATTTATAGAACTTGAATGCATTTATTCAAAGCAATAAAACCATGAATTGCCCGCCATGAAAACTTGCCCTAAAGATATGAGGTACTACATAAGGACATACATATATGCAATGTGTGCCATTTACAAACCACCACCAAGCAGGTAAAAGCAACAAGAAATGGCAGATGATCAAAAGAGCACTTAATCGAGGATTATAGATCCATGACAGTGTAATCAAAATATATAATGTTTGCCATTAATTTTATTATCATCCGTGATGTAAGTCTTGTAATTTTTTTTAATTGCATTTCCTGCTTTGCAGATACGCTTGATTTGATTAATAAAGAAAACAGTTCTGATTGTTTATCATTGATGATCATTGATAAAAACTTACTTTTGGCATTTGAGTTCAAATTCTCCACGGAAAGATATCGTCATTTATATTCAATTTGAACATTTAAAATATAACAAATGTAAGAAGGAAGTAAGCCGTACACGGCATATCAATTTAATAGAATAATGAAAATAGGTCGTTCCTCAGCTTGCATACAATGTATTGTAACTACTGCATACTATTTTAATGCGTTATTCTTTTCCACGCTTCAATAGATAAATTCATGGGGCATGCATAAGTAAACCATTCATACGCTAACTAGAAGGCTTTATGTTAGTAAATACTAACAAGCATTGCTTTCAAAAGAAACTACATAAAAGAAAAGAAACTGAGTTAATATTACGGATAATACTTCACAAAGTTTTGTCTTGGTAAGGATTTAAGGAAAACTTTTAATTATTTCACGTTTGAATATAATTATGTTGTTAATAGTAGCAAATGAATATAAGATATTTCGTAGTTGTTACGTAACAAAGTTGTACAGTTTTGAATGGATTTTAATAAAACAAGAAGTACATTGTTTTCCATAATTAGTAAAGAAAAGCAGTAAACTAGCTATTATAATAATTACATTCATTCACAATTTCAAGGTGTAACTCAATATTTTTAGAAGCAGACATGCTGTCGAAACAACATCGAAGTAGAGCCAAAAACTAGCACACAAATAATTATATTATTTATACATATATATATATATATATATATATATATATATATATATAAACAATTATGATTCTTTGTAATAAAATGGGACCAAAATCCATAACTTGCAATGCATTTTCAGATTATAGGTTTTGGGTCGATAATGTCGGCGCCCGCGAGTCCGGCTGCGTTGTAGCGTTTTCTCTGTTGGGGAAATGGGTGAAAAGTCTCTTCCTAACGATTTTCTACAATGCACTATCGAGACAGGGATAAAACACAGAAGCAACTGTGTTTATGTATATTTTGAGATATATATTTAAATAAAATTAAATGCAACTATAAAATTCATTATAGTGTATTTAGTAAAAGCTTTACCTAAATACCTTTATCGACTTCAAGATCATGAATATTATCAATTGATATATATATATATATATATATATATATATATATAAGATGCGTGAATGCAACTAAATCGATCGTTGCGTTTATAAATATTTATAAGAAAAAACTCTTACTGAACTCGGCGAATGCGCCGGATAATTTCTTAACTCTTAAATTGTCGACTGGTTGAGTTGTAAAATAAACACCTCATTTTATTACAGGAATTTCTAATGATAAACAACTTATCCTATTACACGTTGCTTAGTTTATTTATAATTGTATCTACAACGCTATTTTTACTTTCCTAACACTTGAGTGCATTGACCTGCAACTTCGTATTGTTGAATTTGGCAAATCCAACTTAAGCTCAAATAAATACACATTTATCTACATATGGACTAATAAACATAGTACATACAAATGTTTAATTATTTGTATGTAGTACCCGTGTTATCAAACATTACGAATATAAACTCCACGTTCGAGAACTGTAAATATTTGCCATGATATAAGTAAAAAAATAAATATGAGATAAAATGCAGAGTTTAAAGTTAAAATCTGAACTCAGATGTAATAATATACAAATCGTAATACTAAGATTTATCTATTGAAAAGTGTGTAATTTTACAATATATAACCATTAAGTAATCTATAATAATGAATTATATTGTATTATTGGCTCAAAATAATGTGATTGATCAAAAAGCAATAATACAGTAAGGAATATTAATAAACATAATAATCAAAAATAACATAGAAATAATGCATAGTAAATGTAAGAATAGATAAGATGTAATATATAAGAGGCAAACAAAAATTGAATTTACTATAGCATAAGAAAAATTATTTGCAATCCCTGAAAGTAGACCAGACAGTAAAATCATGAATATAATACAAATGGAAAAAGTAAAGTTCAGAACCAAAGCGCGAGAAATGCTTGGCATGCGATTCCAGTTAGCTTTTGATTTTCCGGAAAACAAGCTCGCATGAACTTAACGTTGTGTAAGAGCCCTTTACACAAAAGCTGTTTCATAAAGCGCATGGTGTATGTATCAACTTCTCGAGAAAATGAAAAATTGCATTGTATCCACTTATATTATTATTTGTATTTATAGTCACATGCATTTATATCAAGAACATCGTCCAAATTATAATGTATAGGGTAAATAAGCTCAACTTCTAAAGTACACATTGCATGTAAATGTGAAAGCACAAAAGAGGTCAAGCAAAAATTAAGAATAGATAGAACACGAAACTAAGAACACTGATGTTTTAAAATAATATATTTTGTAATTTATAGCTTACTTTAATGATACTGAAAATAAATTTTACTTAAGCGATAATAAATCCGTCTAATATTTTCTTATATAAAATAAAGCATTATTTGAAATAAAATGCATGTTGTATTTGAGAACTCAAGAAAAATTCAAGCTGTTTATACATTTAAATAGATAATTTTCCAACGCTCATCAAATAGTCAAAGCAGCTGCTCCATAGATAGCATTTCGATTTAGCTTAAACTTTTTTTAATGGAATAGATAAAATATAACGATTGATCGTAAGATGATAATTTAATCAATAAAAATGAAAAAAGCCAAAGGTAAAAAATTAGATTTTGCAATAAATGTAATGATATTGGATCTATGACATTCCGTTGCAGTAGATTACCGATAACATTTTTATATATCAAATCAAAAATGCATCAAGATGCACCGATCAAGAATAATAATTTTGAGAGCATTGTTTCACAATGGGTTGTAGGTTTGAAGACCTTTAGACTTTTGACCTGTAATGGAGTTATTAGGAACATTGTTATGGTTAATAAGGTATTTATTTTAATTTTATTATATATGAAACATGAAATATGATTTTAAGCTTAAAACAATAGAAAAGAATTGATTTCGTAATTATGGCTCGAATCTCATGCGCCATCTCTCTAGCAATGAAAATTCTAAATCGCTCTATATATTGGATCGGATTCAAATATAAGTTCTATTTGCTTGATTGCCTTTTGATTTATTTTCTAAATTTTGCGTAAGAACTGTAATTTCTTTTATTCGTGTTATCAAAGTTTAAATATTATCAAATAGTCGGATTCAATATAAATCTATAATATAAAAATGTATCGCAAAATGTGTTAGTAAGCGCATAACTCAACAACGCCTGAACCAATTCTTTTTTTTTAATGTTTGTTGAAGTTCAAGAATGGTTCTTACTGCAAGAAAAAATCGAATAATTGCCGGGAAAACCCTGAAAACAGACCGTTCCTTTTCACATACAAACGTTAGTATTTTCCTATTTTTGCCATCGGTTACGGAATATTTACTCAAGTCAATGGAGCGTTTTGGGTCTGATTTTTTTCTACTGTGCTACAATTTGTATGAAATTTTGAAATTAGGTTTATTTTACTCTCAAGTTCAAAAGTGAAAATAATTCAGACTCCTTTGCCAATTCCCGGGGAATGACATTCCTCTCAATGGTGTAATTTCATATTTTTTTTTCAAATAACGTCGGATATCGATAAAAAAACTAATTATAAGAAAAAAAATGTTTCATAATGTTTTCAAAAAAGTTAATACTCATCACATTTTATTTAAAGCAGTTGTACATTTGAGATCCATATGGGTGGATGTATATACATTTTGGTATAGACTGTAGTGTAAAAAAACTTAATAAATTTAACTAATGGTGGTAAATATCAGTATAGGTTATTGAAAAAATTGGAACTTTTGAATTGTAAACATAAGTACAGGACAACGTCTGTCGGGCCATCTAGTATAATAAAAATCTGCAATCCAATGTAATACATTTACATCCAGCAATTGCTATCATCAATGATAAAAATCCATCGAGAACATGATACTTTAAATAAGACGAAAATTTCCATCCAAAGGCAATGTATTTTCTTTTTCCATGTAATATTGCAAAGACCTTTGAATGATACCAACACGTAAAGGAAATAAACATTCGACTTGTTTAGAGCCGCCCTCTTGCAAAATTTTCAGTGGCCTCGCCTACATAAGCTAGGGGAAAATATTTGCCGAATGTTTTTTTAAACGAGAACACGTGCATCGTAATGCGACTAAAGCCGCACAAAGAAATTGCGAAGTTTACTTGCGAGTTTTGAATAAATTGAGAGAAACATAATCTGAGAAAACATATGGAGTTAAAATCGGAAATAAAACAAAGCTTTTCATATTTTAGTATGAATGCGAGGTTCAGTTTATTTTGCTCATTCAGGAATAATCGAACTTAAACAATAAACATTCAATTAAAATAAAAACTAGCTGTAAGTGGAATTCTTTCTTGAGGCAATTATGGCATCGTGCCTTAAAGCAAATTGCTGGAACTTCCCGTACCGTAACGAAATGTTCGAGGAACTATAGATTAGAACTATAGTCAGAATTAAAAAATAAAATCTGAAATATTTTCGATATACAAAAAACTAAAAAAAAAAAAAAAAAAAAATGGAACAAATTTTTTTTCCAAAATCAATTATTTTGTTAAGACAAGCAGAAAGTTCTCTGAATCATTTAAATCGGACGCTTAGTTCTCTCAAAAACTGCCATTTTT
>NW_020537646.1:14767159-14787862 GCF_003426905.1 Ctenocephalides felis | reverse complement strand
AAAAAATCATAAGTAAGCATATAATATGTTAAATAATATTCATTACATATACCAAATACGTTGAATTAAAAAATACATTAATATTTTTATGCTGATTTAATGCAAGTATAATATAATAAATAAGTTATTTTGTTATTGTAATAAAAAAGAAAAAGTGATTGATATTAATAGATGTATTTTATTACAAGCAGCAATGCAAATATTAAATTGTAAAATTTATGACGAATAATCCTGCTTCTTGAAATCATATTTCTTTCTCTTAAATGAAATGAAATTTTATATGCGGCATAACTAATAAATTATATTTTTTATGTAGCTCATGATACATTAGGCTTGCTTCAATTTGAACCCGAATCACCCTTCTAAGTAATAAAATCGATAACAATCTAAACATGTGCTAAAGTCAGTCGCATTTGAAATAAATCGCAGGGCTTTGCAAATATAATCCGTTCTGCTACTATAGAGATTAGTTACTCATTTTTGTAAAACAAATAATAATTGTAAAACATGGGAATAGAATATTTTCTATACATACAGCATAACTATCAATTATATCATCATCATTTTATGGTTACTAGGGAATAAATCCAAACTAAGCTCATACAATAAGCTACTTTTATATAAATCTTTATTCAAACCAATTTGGTGCTATGGTATACAATTGTGGGGCAGTGCTCATAAGACTAATATAGAAATAATACAGAAATTTCAAAACAAATTTTTGAAAATTGCCGTAAAAGCTCCAAAAACAGCATACAAGTATAGAAATAAGCTAATCAGTCACCCAAATTCATTAGCAAACTCATTGATAACAGAGAACTATCCGAGAAGATTGAAAAGAAAAGCGCCACTGGATTTAAGCCATCAACTCTCCTGATAAAAAATGGAAATAACTTAATCATTATTTACAGGAAATTATTCAATAAGTAAATAGTTAAAATTATATAATTATCAATAAAATATTGTGAATTTTATATGAAATAGAAAAACAACTACTGAGTTGTTTTCCAACATGTAGTATACAATGTCCCTTTTCGGTTGACTATTGTAAATTCATCAAATTTACTGAATGTCCTTTACTGGACAGTTGTAAATAAAACAGATAATGAAAAAACATTTTATGGTAATAGTTTTGGAAAATTAAAAAATTCTACAATGCAGATGTTAGTATTAATTAATTTAGTATAGAGAAGCATCGAAAACTATAAATGTAAATTGTGTTAAATTACAATCAAGAAAGTTACCATTAGCCGACTACACAGTCTTTTATTATTTGACATTTCTATCACCATTGTGGTTTTTAAATTGCAAGCAATATACAAAAATATCCCACTTCTCCCTGTAACATCTTGTTGCCGGCTGGCAATGTATTATTTATTGTCAGAGCGTCTCGCATACATTTAATGTGTCTATTGCAATCAATTTATTAAACGGGCAATTTGCGCTAGCGTTCAGAGAATAAGATCGTGTGGACTTTGAGCAGTCTAGCAAGACAATAAAACAATTCAATGTTGGCAAAATATGCTAAAGCAAAGAAATCACGACATTGCATTTATTTGATTTATACTTGTATCGTAATATTTAAGTTATGGTTGACCTGTATACCGTATAAGGAAGCAACCATAAGAGTATAATAAATACATTTTAAATGCTTAGTAAAAATGCAAAGTTAAATAGCAAAACTGCAGTGAACAAGATATCATTGCACATCAAACTGCAATTCAATATGTAATCATTTTACTTCTCGTCATAGCCCAATTGAAATTTTTTACTAATTAATTAACGAAATTAAGTTAATTATATGGTAGAATGATTTAGTAAATGTACTATATTATAATATATATATATATATATATATATATTAATATATATAAATTAGGGCGGTCCTTAATATGGTCATTTTCGAATTTCCTTGCACCCAAGGGCTCAAATGGTTCCAAATTGATAAAAACCAATCTCTGAAAGTTTTAGCTCTTAATATTGTCTTTTAGATAGAGCGCAATTCAATCAAAGTTTTGTATGGAAATAGCATGAAATTTTTTTTAAAACTTTTGCAGAGCGTCGAATTTTCAATAAAAAATGACGCGAATTTTCACTTTTAATTCATTTGTCGCTAAGTCACACCTAATTTTTTTTTTTAATTTTCAAAATTTTTTTCTATGCTATTTCCATACGAAGTTTGATTGAATTGCGCACTATCTAAAAGTTAATATTAAGAGCTAAAATTTTCAGAGAATTGTTTTTTATCAATTTGGAACCATTTGAGCCCTTGGGAGCAAGGAAATTCAAAATGTCCATATTAAGGACCACCCTATTATATATATATATATATATATATATATATATATATATAATCAATATTTTAATATTTCAAAATGTAAAGTATCATGTGGCAAAATGTACCCAGTCGTAAATTTTCGTTCCACTTTTTTGCACAGTGTCATTGATCTTCATAACAAAATACCAATTGAAACATGATACATTGACGCGGATTGGCGCCATTATAATTACGTTGACACATTATATTTATCAAAATATAGCACGCAGTCAAAATTGTATAATATACGTAACGTTCGTCATTGGTTCCATTAATGCACGGATATATATCAATCAAGCCTGGTGGACTACTGTTACTCTACTAAAAATAAACCAGCCAGATAATCAAAGGCGTATGCAATTGTGACCCATGTAAATTATTGATCTCTATCAATTTTAAATTGATTTTGCTTGATTAAAAACGGATGAAACAAAACTAATCAAAATGTATTTTTATAAATTTAACTTACCGGATTAACTTACTGGAAAATTCACAATCAAAAATTTTACATTGACAGTTAATCAGAAATTTCAAAAATTATAAAAGCAATCGAACGATTCAAGTGATTTTATTCCTTGGCCGGCAATATTAACTAATAAGTGGCTTACATGTATTTATAGAACTTGAATGCATTTATTCAAAGCAATAAAAGCATGAATTGCCCGCCATGAAAACTTGCCCTAAAGATATGAGGTACTACATAAGGACATACATATATGCAATGTGTGCCATTTACAAACCACCACCAAGCAGGTAAAAGCAACAAGAAATGACAGATGATCAAAAGAGCACTTAATCGAGGATTATAGATCCATGACAATGTAATCAAAATATAGAATGTTTGCCATTAATATTATTATCATCCGTGATGTAAGCAAGCCTTGTTATTTTTTTAATTGCATTTCCTGCTTTGCAGATACGCTTGATTTGATTAATAAAGAAAACAGTACTGTTTCTTAATCTGGCGTTTATCATTGATGATCAAAACTTACTTTTGGCATTTGAGTTAAGATTCTCCACGAAAAGTTATTGTCATTTATATTCAATTTGAACATTTAAAATATAACAAATGTAAGAAGGAAGTAAGCCGTACACGGCATATCAATTTAATAGAATAATGAAAATAGGTCGTTCCTCAGCTTGCATACAATGTATTGTAACTACTGCATACTATTTTAATGCGTTATTCTTTTCCACGCTTCAATAGATAAATTCATGGGGCATGCATAAGTAAACCATTCATACGCTAACTAGAAGGCTTTATGTTAGTAAAGACTAACAAGCATTGCTTTCAAAAGAAACTACATAAAAGAAAAGAAACTGTGAGTTAATATTACGGATAATACTTCACAAAGTTTTGTCTTGGTAAGGATTTAAGGAAAACTTTTAATTATTTCACGTTTGAATATAATTATGTTGTTAAAAGTAGCAAATGAATATAAGATATTTCGTAGTTGTTACGTAACAAAGTTGTACAGTTTTGAATGGATTTTAATAAAACAAGAAGTACATTGTTTTCTATTGTATAATAATTACATTCATTCACAATTTCTAGTTGTAACTCAATATTATTAGAAGCAGACATGCTGTCGAAGCAGCATCGAAGTAGAGCCAAAAACTAACACACAAATAATTATATATATATACAATGTATATATATATATATATATATATATATATATATATAAATATATATATATATATATATATAAATATATATATATATATATATATAATTATATAATGAACAATTATGATTCTTTGTAATACAATGGGTCCAAATCCATAAATTGCAATGCATTTTCAGATTGTAGGTTTTGGGTCGATAATGTCGGCGCCCGCGAGTCCGGCTGCGTTGTAGCGTTTTCTCTGTTGGGGAAATGGGTGAAAAGTCTCTTCCTAACGATTTTCTACAATGCACTATCGAGACAGGGATAAAACACAGAAGCAACTGTGTTTAAATACTTTGAGAGATATATTCAAATAAAATTGAAAGCAACTATAAAATTCATTATAGTGTGTTTAGTAAAATCTTTATCTAAATATCTTTATCGATTTCAAGATCATGAATATTATCAATTGATATATATATATACATATATATATATATATATATATATATATATAGATGCGTGTATGCAACTAAATCGATGGTTACGTATATAAATATTTATAAGAAAAAACTCTTACTGAACTCGGCGAATGCGCCGGATAATTTCTTAACTCTTAAATTGTCGACTGGTTGAGTTGTAAAATAAACACCTCATTTTATTACAGGAATTTCTAATGATAAACAACTTATCCTATTACACGTTGCTTAGTTTATTTATAATTGTATCTGCAACGCTATTTTTACTTTCCTAACACTTGAGTGCATTGACCTGCAACTTCGTATTGTTGAATTTGGCAAATCCAACTTAAGCTCAAATAAATACACATTTATCTACATATGGACTGATAAACATAGTACATACAAATGTTTAATTATTTGTATGTAGTACCCGTGTTATCAAACATTACGAATATAAACTCCACGCTCGAGAACTGTAAATATTTGCCATGATATAAGTAAAAAAATAAATATGAGATAAAATGCAGAGTTTAAAGTTAAAATCTGAACTCAGATGTAATAATATACAAATCGTAATACTAAGATTTATCTATTGAAAAGTGAGTAATTTTACAATATATAACCATTAAGTAATCTATAATAATGAATTATATTGTAATATTGGCTCAAAATAATGTGATTGATCAAAAAGCAATAATACAGTGAGGAATGTTTTAAGAAAAATATTTTTTACAAACATATATTAATAAACACAATAATCAAAAATAACATAGAAGTAATGCATGCATAGTAAATGTAAATTGTTACAATATGAATAGATAAAAGGTAAACAAAAATTGAATTTATTTTAACATAAGAAAAATTATTTGCAATCCCTGAAAGTAGACCAGACAGTAAAATCATGAATATAATACAAATGGAAAAAGTAAAGTTCAGAACCAAAGCGCGAGAAATGCTTGGCATGCGATTCCAGTTAGCTTTTGATTTTCCGGAAAACAAGCTCGCATGAACTTAACGTTGTGTAAGAGCCCTTTACACAAAAGCTGTTTCATAAAGCGCATGGTGTATGTATCAACTTCTCGAGAAAATGAAAAATTGCATTGTATCCACTTACATTATTATTTGTATTTATAGTGCCACATGCATTTATATCAAGAACATCGTCCAAATTATAATGAATAGGGTAAATAAGCTCAACTTCTAAAGTACACATTGCATGTAAATGTGAAAGCACAAAAGAGGACAAGCAAAAATTAAGAATAAATAGAACACGAAACTAAGAACACTGATGTTTTAAAATAATATATTTTGTAATTTATAACTTATTTTAATGATACTGAATATAAATTTTACTTAAGCGATAATAAATTTTCATCGTCTAATATTTTTCTTATATAAAACAAAGCATTATTTGAAATAAATTGTATGTTGTATCTGAGAACTCAAGAAAAATTCAAGCTGTTTATATATTTAAATAGATAATTTTCCAACGCTCATCAAATAGTCAAAGCAGCTGCTCCATAGATAGCATTTCGATTTAGCTTAAACTTTTTTTCATGGAATAGATAAATATAACTATTAATCATAAAATGATAATTTAATCAATAAAAAATGAAAAAAGCAAAAGGTAGAAAATCAGATCGTACAATGAATGTAATGATATTTATGTTGCAGCAGATTATTGATAATATTTTTATATATCAAATCAAAAATGCATCAAGATACCGATCAAAAATAGTAATTTTGAGGGCATTGTTTCACAATAATGGGTTATAGATTTGAAGACCTTTAGACTTTTGACCTGTAATGGAATTATTAGAAACATTGTTATGGTTAATAAGGTATTTATTTTAAATTTATTATATATGAAACATGAAATATGATTTTAAGCTTAAAACAATAGAAGAGAATTGATTTCATAATTATAGCTCAAAGCTTATGTGCCATCTGTCTAGGATTGAAAATTCTAAGCCGCTTTAAGAAAAATATAAGTTCTATATGCTTGATTGTCTTTTGATTTATTTTCTAAATTTTGCGTGAGAACTGTAATTTATTTCATTCGTATTATCAAAGTTTAAATATTATCAAATCCGACTATTTGATTTCAATATAAATCTATAATATGAAAATGAATCGCAAAATGTGTTGGTAAGCGCATAACTCAACAACGCCTGAACCAATTTGGCCAATTCTTTTTCTCAAATGTTTGTTAAAGTTCAAGAATGGTTCTTACTGCAAGAAAAAATCGAATAATTGCCGGGAAAACCCTGAAAACAGACCGTTTCCTTTTCACATACAAACGTTAGTATTTTCCTATTTTTGCCATCGGTTACGGAATATTTACTCAAGTCAATGGAGCGTTTTGGGTCTGATTTTTTTCTACTGTGCTACAATTTGTATGAAATTTTGAAATTAGGTTTATTTTACTCTCAAGTTCAAAAGTGAAAATAATTCAGACTCCTTTGCCAATTCCCGGGGGAATGACATTCCTCTCAATGGTGTAATTTCATATTTTTTTTTCAAAATAACGTCGGATATCGATAAAAGAACTAATTATAAGAAAAAAATGTTTCATAATGTTTTTCAAAAAAGTTAATACTCATCATTTTATTTAAAGCAGTTGTACATTTGAGATCCATATGGGTGGATGTATATACATTTTGGTATAGACTGTAGTGTAAAAAAACTTAATAAATTTTAACTAATTGGTAAATATCAGTATAGGTTATTGAAAAAATTGGAACTTTTGAATTGTAAACATAAGTACAGGACAACGTCTGTCGGGCCATCTAGTATATTATAAAAATCTGCAATCCAATGTAATACATTTTACATCCAGCAATTGCTATCATCAATGATAAAATCCATCGAGAACATGATACTTTAAATAAGACGAATTTCCATCCAAAGGCAATGTATTTTCTTTTTCCATGTAATATTGCAAAGACCTTTGAATGATACCAACACGTAAAGGAAATAAAACATTCGACTTGTTTAGAGCCGCCCTCTTGCAAAATTTTCAGTGGCCTCGCCTACATAAGCTAGGGGAAAATATTTGCCGAATGTTTAAACGAGACACGTGCATCGTATGCGACTAAAGCCGCACAAAGAAATTGCGAAGTTTACTTGCGAGTTTTGAATAAATTGAGAGAAACATAATCTGAGAAAACATATGGAGTTAAAATCGGAAATAAAACAAAGCTTTTCATATTTTAGTATGAATGCGGAGTTCAGTTTGCGGAGTTTGCTCATTCAGTAACAATCCAGCTTAAAAAACAAACAAAAAAATAATACCATTTATTACACGATTAAACCAAAAAATAACAAAATACATAAAAAATATTTTTTACCCAAAAAGGTAATATTGTATAAAGTTTTTTTGACCAATTTTCAACGGAAGTATTTAACAGTTCATCGCAACAGTGTTAAAATCATAAGAGCTTATTTTAAAATACCTACTTCAGATTCGAGAGAAACTCTGTTAACCCTTTTTTGTCAATGCGGTGAACGAAAATGTAACACTAATATAACTTTATGGCCAGCCCAAAATGCTTTTAGCACTTATAGGATAGAATTGTTACAGAACCATCCTCACTGATCTGTGAATTTAAATGAGTAGACCGTATTGTACATTGTATTAAGCATTTCGTAATACAACACATTGATGCTTGTGTAGTAATATAAAATATTCAAACTTTATATATCAAAATCTGCAGGATAGTCATATAAAATAGACTATTGGGGTCTATTAAAGTAAGATATTAAAAATTCAATAGAGGTATTTGAATTCTTCTCAAATAAGCCATTGAATATGTTCACACGTTTTATTAGGTCAGTGCAGTCTCCGAAAACACTAATCCCATGTTATATTATGTACTACATAGATCGTTATAAATTTAAAAAGTCGGTCTCTCATAATATCATTAAATTGTGTAGCTCAATCATTTAAGATGAAACAAACTAAACCGGTTATGCGATTTAAAGCGGTTACATATCCGTTATAAAGCCAAGAGATATCCCACAATCGTTGATTGTCAGATATCGTTATAAATCGCCTTTTATTATTTTATTCATTTGGCGGTTGGTTCGATCGGACGTGTTAAATATCACACTATTCAGGCTGAAGAGAGTCATTATCGTACTACTCGTAGTTGAGTACCCTGCTGGACTCAAATGTCGTTTCAATTCAAAGGCTAAATTGAACTTTAAACTTTGATAATACTCGCACTAAAACTTTAAACCTTAAACACAAGATGTAATATTATATAATAATATCATTATTCATATACGAAATGCAATCGGTTTATAAACTGCACAAGAAAGTTAAAATATTAAGTTCTGATGGATGTCATAGCAACTTTAGATGTTTGTATTCATGAATGAAATCATACAGTAGCAGATCGCTGAATACTAAATGCTCTGTTGTAAAGCTCGTTGTAAAACTGAAACTTGGCTCAGAATCATGAATATAATGTACACTCCTGGTAATAACTTTCTTTAAAGTTAATGCAACTAACCATAAATGCCTAGATATACGTATATAAGCAATAAAATACTTTTGCTCGTATATTATATTGTATCGTCAATTATAATTCATCCAAGATATAAGAAATTATCACTTGATTTCAATTTATCAGCTGTTCCGGGGGGCACCCGGTTTTCCGTAACGCAAAACTAGAACGATGCTCAATCCCGTAGAGACGTCCCTTCTGGCAATGCGTGTTTAGAGCACTTGAATGTGCAGTAATATAAGATTTAATTCACACCAACTACTTTTATGTACTTCCTGGGAATTGTTTAAAATTTGGCTGTAATTTAGGTAACAGACTGGTTCATTATGAAAAAAAATGTTTTCTTTATTTTGACATATCTTGTAAGATTTGATTTTTTTTTTCAAAGCAATCGTACTGTTTTAACCGCATAGAGACAAAATATAAAGCGCGTAAGCGCCGCGTCGCTTTCTAACGGATAAACATTGGTACGGAACTCATAGGAATGTAAACAAAATTTATACTTATTGTTAAAATCTCTATAAAATATCTGATAATTTGATGTGCATGTGTCTAATGATCATTTTTGACCGCAAAATGGCATTTTTTTTACTTTTTTCGGTAGATCTCCAAAACCGCTAGACCTGCGGTTTTGGAAACCTCATGAAAATCAACTCTTCATCTTGTCAATACAAGTAAAATGTTTTTGAATTATTAAAATCGGACGCTCCGTTCTCTTAAAAACCGAGTTACCGTTTTCGGCTCTTTTTGCCCCGTATCTTTGGAAC
The DNA here is from genome assembly GCF_003426905.1 of Ctenocephalides felis. Taxonomy (NCBI): domain Eukaryota; kingdom Metazoa; phylum Arthropoda; class Insecta; order Siphonaptera; family Pulicidae; genus Ctenocephalides; species Ctenocephalides felis. Next base: position 14,778,196 of record NW_020537646.1, on the reverse strand, counting down.
GGCTAGACCTGCCTTCGCCAAAAACTAATCAGCACGTCTCCTTATCAATACTAATCGAATGTTTTTTGAATTATTCAAATCGCTTCATCCGTGTTCTCGAAATCGTCGACGAAAATTTGTATCCGCACACACACACATACACACACACCACTTTTTCTAAGGTATGCCGAAATATTCAGAAACTTTTGAAACGTAAAGTTATATAAAAATTTTCATTTTCGATTTTTTTGCTATTACTATAATTTACCCTACGGGAACTTAATTATTATTGCATTATTTTTTGAGATCAACAAGATAATTATATTATATACTTTAAGAATTATATGAATTTTCAATTGTTTCTTCAATTCAGTATTTGAATAATATTTTAATGCATTCCATCATTATAATTGTTACACATAGTTAATTTGATTGCTAAATTTGATCTGATCATGTGACTTTTAATCATTTTATTATGTTTCTTCATTTTATATATAAGGTATTAATAAAATTAAGGGGAAATAAATAAGTAGTATAGGAATAAATGATTTATAAAATTTATAAGACTAAAAAATTACAAATCTTACCACGTGACTTTTATTCATTTTATTATGTTTCTTCATTTTATATGTTAGATATTAATTAAATTGAGGGGAAATAAATAAGTAGTATAGGAATAAATGATTTATAAAATTTATAAGACTAAAAAATTACAAATCTTACAAATGAATGTATCAAATTAAATTTGATAACAATTTTTTTTTCGTCAATTCGTTTATCATTTGTAAAGTTAAAAGTTTTGGCAAATTCCAAACAAACATTAAAATTTTAATATAAGAATTAATAATAAGAGAATATCAAATCACGCGAATAAGACTTCGCAGCACGATATCAGTTCTGAAGCAAAATCCAAGAACCGCCGACGGCTGACGGACGGGCGGACCGCCCACGATATTCTACCGGCAGGCGATTGATATAAGTCACTGTCATCGCAATCTATAACATAACACCGTGTTGTCTGCGAAGAACAGATAACTAATGTGTTAAAGGATTTGCATTTAAATTTCCTATAACATTATTACTATAATGCGATAGTTAAATGCAAAATTAATTGCAGTAAAATATAAATTGATAAAGTAATATAGACGCAGGCTGTCTATAAGGAGAGAGTATAATTATTTCCGGGTTATTCTTCAAATTTATGGTCCTTCATAAAATCAATGAAGAAAATGTATCTTTCAAAACTATGAATAATTTAATTTTGCATATTTAATCATAAAAGGAACGGTAATCAAAAGTCTATATGCAGACATTGCAACAAAAGACTCTTCCATAATGTTGTGACCTGTACGGAAGATTGGTTTGAAACAAATTGAACTATAAAAGTACATTTTTCTCTAGTGATTTTAATCAGTAGTAATTAATGCTTTTGGTTCATATTTAACTAAATTACGTGCAATAAAACCAATTTCAAATTAAAATGTATATTTTGTGAATAATCATTTAATCAATATCATACTCTGCCAACAAATTTTTAACTAATACATGACCAAATGAGTTGACATATTCAAAATAAAGTTTTCCCATTAAAAACGTTTTTCTATTTGTGATTGCGCTATAAATTTTATGAGAAATATTATTGAAATTGCAAATGTTAAAAGATCTTCTCTCGATTCACGATCACATTATTGCTGCAACGTTGTTACTTTAAATATGATCGTAAATATGTAACATCACATAACAATGTAATTTATCTTGTGATTCTTCTAAACTTTCACAAGGGTCTTAAATATACTGCATGGATACCACGATTAGGACGTTTCGTAATAACAGTATAAAAAGAAAGACATACATATTTATAATTTTGTGTATTTGTGCATGGCATGATCGATAATTTTGAGCCATTTATTAAAGGTGAAATATATAAAAATATGCGATACGAACGACAAAATCCTCAAAGAGCAATGAAGATTTAAAAAATAATGATCTAATTAAATAGAATCAGAAGTAATGAAAGCGAGAAAAAAACGAAAAAACTTCTATGTTTAGAAAATATCTCAGAAATCGCTTGAAACAAAAGCAATTTTGTATCGCGTATTCAATAAATTCAGCTAATAACAGGGCCTACGCCTAAAAGAAGCACCAGAATATAATTTAAAAGATCAATTATTGCCAATTACGTTTCTACGGTCCAATAACAATAACCGTTTACAAATGCTCGCGAATTTCCTAGAAGCTATTTCAATAAACGACCCATCAATTAAAGTACAAATGGGCTGGAAGTCCTCTACCGTACTTTTATATAAACCACTTTTCGCACAAATTCAAGATATATCGAGAAATAGTGTTTAGAGAAATCTAAATTCAAAAATATAGCGTATTAGGAACATATTTAATTTTAGTTTTGAAAACATATTTCATTTAAATTTAAATCATCCAAGATTCTTAAAAAGAAACATTCAAGAGATTGTTAACGAAATTCTGTTATTTGAATGACTTTGTAGTTGAAGCAAATTCTAGTATCTAAAATTTTAACTATCAATTCTAGCATCGTACTTAAATTAAAGATTAGGTGGCCTTAGAAAATACTGGTTTTAATATCACTTAAATTAAGTGAATATAAGAAGCCAAAATAAACGTGTTTTGTGAGCAAACCGCCTATAAGGAAAGCATTGAGTAGCATAATGAGACGATGGCAATCTCTTGTTCATTCACGTACAAAGATCGAAAACTGCTTGATGAAAATTCGGGCAAGTTAAATCTGCATGTGAAACAGAAACTATTGCCATATAATATACAACAGCGTCTTCAAAATGAATATGAGTAAGGCCTCGAATAGTTTGAATTTTGTCGCTACAAATATTTATAAGTTCCTGTTGAATCATACATCTGTGGTTTCAAACGTCCAAATAGCTTTACTCATATAAAATCTAAACTCCTATTTAGGCGTTTCGTGGAATCACTAATCACAAACTGAATAAAACATTTTTCAAATCCGATAACGCGCAAGATTGAATGAAATCATTCTGATATAAGAAACGATTTGACAAAAAAAAACGTGAAATTCTTTCGCCGACAGGAATGGGGATGTCAAACAGAGAGCAATGGCCAAGCAAGGTGCAACAGCCCCTTTGGAATGTTTTTCGCCGATATGCAAGAGTCAACTTTTTTCTTTTTTCGTATTGGCGGGCTAACAGCTGGTAGGTAAGAAAATCTTGGGGCCGTACAACAAAAATCGAAGTCGTAGCTCTTATTGCATGATCACAAATATACCACCCAAATGAAACGAGGTATAACTTTTAAAAATTTCTTTAAATTTCAAAATCTTTCGAACTGAAATTTTTAGAATAAATTATCGCTATATTGGTATTTGATGTACTTGTTGTATGCAATTACGATCTGTGATAGATTAAGAAAAAAACACATGATAAATATAATGTGCTTCAACGGTTTTCATACCATTAACTTTCAAATTATGCCTAAATTGATGTTGGCCATTAAAATTAGCTTCATTACAATTATTAATTTAGCCACTTGGACAACAAAAAGCCATCCGGTAGAGATCGTAAAAGAAAAGCTTCTAAAACAGCGTTTGATAGAGTAGCATTGGTATGATAGACGTAAATGATTGTTAAAAATAATGCTAAACTCTATTATAAATAAATAACTTTTTTTCATTTATGAATTTATTTGAAATTGAAGTCATAATAATTTTAGATAGGACTTTGGTTTAAGCTTAACTTTGAATTAATTGCACTTGCAAAATGTATATAATAACCTTAGATATTATATACAAAATGAACCCAGACAGCACAAACATATATGATACATAGATAATATCAACGTCAAAAATCTTATCGTAAAATTTGTAATCTCCGAATTACAAAAAAACACTTGACAAAAACAATTTCCTAGAAATTTATTTCATAAACGAAAGCGAAAATGCTGATAAGGGAATTAATCAATATAATTTATAATAACAATACTTATCTTTATCTTTGAAGTTTATATTTAACTTAATTAATATCACAAATATATTATAATTTAAGAATACAAATATAAATGATGGTTATTAGTGATCTCGATAGCATTAAGTGCACCCTAATGAATGAACTTTACCTATTTGTGAGTTTGACAAAAATATTTTTGCGTTATAAAGACACGTTCTAAAAGAAAAAAAGACTTCTCAGGAGCCACATGCATGATGCATTACCATTATTTGTAGAATGAGCATAATTGTGAAAACACATATCTGTGGGATTATTTTCACAGATCTAATCCAGCAAAAATGCCGGTATATTTAAACTACATTACTATCACAAAATTCATGTACTCATCGTCAAATATAGCATTGAAATGAAAGCAGCGCCGACGATCATCATAAACATTTCAACGTGAAATACATATATATGTTGTGCTAGGAAATAATAAAACTCCAAAATACAACGTTTTATTATTATTGTCTTTAGTGGCATCATTTGATAACATATACGCAACAAAAGACATTGCGTGCTAAACTGACCTTAGTTGACGAATGAATGAACGTAACGTTGCTTAATACCAACTGAGGCCAATTGCCGCACATTAAGGGCAATATACTAGGTAATGTAAGTAGCAATTATTAGCGATCCGATGATTCTGACCAGGTTATTAAAAATATCAACTATATATTTATGAGCCGTTTTACTCAAAACTAATTATTATATGATGATATATATGCATAACTTTACTCAGCAAAATTGAAAACATGATGAGAATAACATTTTATACCAATGTCTTTCGTTTCCGCAGTGTAGGATTAGGGTAAGATTCACCCGCGTTTTGCGCAGTTCAAACGGTTTTATTGCTTGATTGGACAATGCATTCAAGTTTTATATAACCTACAATAGAAATGCTTGCATATAAATGCTTATTGTTTTTAAATCTGAACGCCCAAAGCTATCAACCCACTTCAATCGTGCATCATGACTTACCCTTTTCTTGTTGGGACAAGGGCTCTAGATCATAAATGCTATGGAGTCATGTTGGTTTGTGAACTCTATTTGTACCTTAATAACTTTTAACATAAATAGTAAATTTACTTGTATGCTAAAATTATTGTTAATTAATAACCAATTTAGTTATTTCATCATCTGTATTTTTTCGCCCAATTATTTCGAAAACATTTCAAAACGTATTTGTTCCGCAAGATGTTTGAGTATCTTCATTAATAATTACACGTTTTTTTTTTAAAATATGTATTCAAAATCACGAATATTATAAAATTAAAAAAATAAAACAAATATTACAGAAGTTTCAACAAAAATGTTTGATTCGTGTGGGTATATACCAGTGCGTGTCAAGAGTATATTATAATCTGACGACACGGCATTAAACGCGGTATCCGGATAAAACTAATATATGCAGATTAAAATTATCATGATATACATAATTTCTTGTGTTTTTCAGATATTCAGAGTATAATAGCCATTTATAGCGCAGTCATGAACCTCAAATGATTCAGATCATTGTTTCGTTAGTCCTTTTACGAGCAAAACTCGGAAATACAATCTGAATCTTGATTATTGTTATAAATTAGCTAATAAGTTGTATTATTTGACACAGTTGTTTAAAGATTTTGATATGAAAGTTTGAAGTTATATATAACATACATTCATATAATTATCCAATTATCTACATATATATAAAAATAAGTAGGGTTTTCCTTCCTGACGATATAACTCCAGAACGCACGAACCGATTTTGACAATTTTGCATTCGTTTGAAAAGTCTCGGGCTTCGCAAAGTTTATAGCTAAGAAAATTAGTAGTGCATGGCATCGTGCCTTAATGCAAATTTTTGGAACTTCACGCACCGTAACTAAAAATTCAAGTAATGACATTAGTGAGAATTATCAGAATTATGCTTGCAATTAAGTCAACGAGCAATTCTTGCCGCAAAGAATAACGAAGTACACGCACTGAATTTCACAAATCAATCAAAAATTGCTGGCGCTTTGGCGACATACCAATGATTCCGACTGGTCTTCCGTTTGACTTCAAACGATTGCAATTTCCAGTTCGCCTTGCGTTCGCAATGACAATTAACAAGTCGCAAGGCCAATCGCTTAGTGTTCGCGGGATAAATTTCAAATAGATTATTTAGAAAATCATTGTTTTTCACATGGGCAGTTATACGTTGCCTGTTCACGAGTTGGAAAACTATCCGCTTTGTTTGTGTTAACGTCAGACCAAAAAACAAAAAATGTGGTTTACCAAAGAGCACTTCATTGAAACGGATAATTTGCGGATTCACTTTCATTTACTTAGAGAAGTTCAACTAAAAAACGCTTAATTTTTGTATTCGAAAAAAAATCATTACTGTTGTGTAATAAAATCAAAATTTTCCTTTTCAAATATAAAACAAACAAAAAATTTCTTCATCTTTCTCACGAAACCATCTGGTGGCGAAACGGAGTTCGTCGGGTTTGCTAGTATATGTATATATTAATATATTTCGAAATAATCATATTCTAGGTAGGTACATTACCTCTCATATATACATCTTATGCAAATTCAGACGTAAGTATTTTTTCAAAACTTTTACTTAAAAACTTAATTCCTATTTCAGGTATCTTTTTGACAAATGCCCTTAAAACCAAACTAGGTAAGTAAATTTTCATGATACATTCCAGGTTTTAGATGAGACTTGCTAGGCATGGATGCCTAGCAGCAGTCAGACGGGCGCTAAGTGAAACGGCAAACTCGGCGGTTAAGGGATTTTGTTTGCTATGAAAACAACGAAACCGCGTTAGATTTCGGTGGGAACAAACCACTGCTCGCCATGATACAACAAACATTCTACCGGTATTAGGCCAATCACAGTCGCAGGAGAAAAAGCACATACCAAATATAAATTAAGAAACTTAATATGAAAATTGAGTGGCCGGCAACTTCAAGTAAACCATGAGACTAATATGACAAACTTAAAGAAATATTAAACATGCAATTTTGCTTTGGATTTCATCATCCGGAATGCTCATTATTAAATATTTGCAAAGCATTATTTGATGCAGACCTATAATTGAGTATATTATATTATATGTTTGTGTTAACGTCAGACCAAAAAACAAAAAATGTGGTTTACCAAAAAGCACTTCAATGAAACGGATAATTTGCGGATTCACTTTCAATTACTTAGAGAAGTTCAACAAAAAACACTTCATTTTTGTAATCGAAATAAATTCATTACTGTTGTGTAATAAAATCAAATTTTTCCTTTTCAAATATAAAACAAACAAAAAATTTCTTCATCTTTCTCACGAAACCATCTGGTGGCGAAATGGAGATCGTCGGTTATATTATATATTTAAGATCACTACTGAAGCCATTAGAAAAAAATGTAACTAATAATCGTATATATTTAAATATTTGACCAAAATTCTTCTTTTTTCGAATGCATTTTTTTCTCTATATCATTTTAATTATAATACATTTATAATGTAATAAAAGTCTCTGAGAGATCTACTACATCGGTTTATAATACCCTTCCTTCAAGCGTGACATAGTTTACTAAAAACTATTTACTCAGGCACGAATATAATTATATACCACCATGTAGTTTTACTGAAATTATTATGACTTACTGAATAGATATTGGTTAGAAAAGTTTTACAGCTTGCGTGATGACTGTAAAATATTCCTGTATAGTGTAGTACTTTTGTGGACTGCGATTTTCAGCATAATTATTAGCTTAAGCTAAAAAATGTTAGGTTAACAGCAGTGTAAATCCAGTTTTAAATTTACTTTACCAAAAATCGGAAATAAATTTAAAATTTAAATTGTTTGTATAGTTTGTAGATAATAATTATCTAAGAGAATTGTTACTAGCTTAATTAAATTCATGATTTCTATTGAACACTTTTAGAGTAATGGAAATTCTACTTCACAATATTACAAGCCTTAAATTTTGGATACAGGATAAAATTTGAAGTATAATTGAAGTTTAAATCCAAAACGACGACACAAACTTGTAATCATGATAATTTTCATACAAATCGTTTCATTTTTATTTAAAAAAAGTACTAGGTAAAGTGTTGTTTTTGTATTAATACACAACAACTATACTGATTTTAATCGTATTTGTACTAAATAAAAAAAACCTTATCAAAACTAAATCTAAAGCGAATGATATTCACAGATAGAGTGAATTGAGTTGTAAATAACAACAAAGACCTCTTTCACTGTTGAGGCGCCTGAAGGATAATTTCTTCAACATTTACTTGTCGTAAAATATGTGAAAGCAGAGATGAAAGTGCAAATTTGAAATCAAAGAAGATAATATCTTGTAAAACACAAATTAAATGTGCCATACAAAACGTCGCTGCAGTAAACAGAATATCTTGAATTGTGTTAGAAATTTTATGCGAAGATTGTTCATTGAAACAAGGTTGAGATTATGCTTCGTTATAAGCGAAGATAGAATAACGATTAACCTCTTTCTTGTTTGTTATTCTGCAAATATCATAAACTTTGTGATATTTCTTTTTGTGATATTATTTTATTGCTTCATGAAAGCTAAAATAAGCATCAGCATGAACAATCAATAAGCTCATTGAAGCTAAAATAAGCATCAGCATGAACAATCAATAGAACTCTTAACTAAACGATTGAACATTATATTATCAAAGATACAGAGATGTTTACGAGCAAACAATGTTTTATCAAAATTAAGATTTTGCTGGTTGCCATGAATAACTTCTTAATATTAAATTATCGCATTCCCGAGTTCAGACAAAGGACAAAGTTTTATGATTCTTTTGCAAGAACAATAAGATTATTGTGTAGAGTACTTGCCAGTTACAATTTTATGATGAGAATCTCTGCTGTGCGATATAGAGTCGGACAAATGTCATTTCATATTGGCATTCGGCCTTTGTTTGAATTATTAAGGTCAAGAAGAAAATATTTCAAATCAATCATCACTATTAATTTTCCTTGTCTTGTTAGTATAATGGAATAATTGCTTATTATACTTCATAGCCTTGAAATATATTATAAAACTAAAATTCTTCATTCATGACATATTAAAATAAAACTCCTGTTTGCGCCAGGAGCGAAAACCACTAACAACAACTTAATTCACAAAGAATAGTAAAGATTTTGAAATAATATATTTCAAGGCCGGGAGTATGTTCGCGCCATATCAAAGGGTGCGATTTATTAAAAAATCATAAATCCAAAATCATTATTAAAATCAAGTCAATCAATACATTATCAAAAACAACATTGAAATTATTATAAATACGATTATAACTTGCAATTAACATAAAATAAATACATAAAGTTACAAATTAAAGTGTTTATAACAAATTTGGTCCTTCAAAATTCAATCAAACAACCATTGAAAAAACAACTTCATTTTCAAAATATATTATGTACAAGCTGTAAAACGTAGCAATATCGATCACGTCGATAAAAGTGGCTACAATGAATAAAAAATATTTAAATAACATTATAATAAAGTTCCATACCAGTTCTTTAAATTAATTTTATTCCATTAAATTTGAATTAAGTCAATATTTCTCCAATATTATTATATTTAATATCGATTAATTGAACTTCATGACATTCTGTGTTACGAGATTGCACTGAACGTCCATAAATAACGTGATTTTGATAACTTTCGATGCGATAAAACCACAAATCAATCGAAAGACAAAGGCCAAACTGTTCATATTTTCCAGTATTTTAATGATGATGTATCCAAAATAAACTATATGGCCTTGCATGAAACCGGATCAATAACTTTGGTACTTGATTATTGAAATTTGATTTAAAATTATAACTTTGTAATATGATACGTTTTCATTTTGCTTGTAGTAGTGTGGGTGATATCATTCATACGAACAAATCTCGATAATATTATTTCAATACATTTATATTTGAACGTTTAATCTTGGTCAATATTTGTAATTCGATATTGATGTATGCTCAATGTGTTAAGTTAGGTTGTGGAAAAAATAACACTGATAATTGTTGTAAATTCACACCTTGAAGCACGCCTTTTTCAAAACTGATCTAAAGTAAAAACCTTCTAAGTACATCAGCAATATTATCAATTAATTAATATTTCTACACAAATATATAAGTAATCACTTAAAATAACATTGTCGTTTGTAGTGAAGGTTAGAAAGCAATTCAAAACAATCTTATTATTATGAGTATAGTGCTATTAAAACTAATACTGCGTACATTATTATATTAAAACAATGTAGAGAAGTATATTGATACATTGTTTCAATGGATACATTGTTCAACATTTATTAAAAGTAAACAAATAAATATCAGACGTACGATCTGAAGACTTACATTACTATATTAATTGTTAATTTAAATGTAGTTTGAAAGCCATTAAAACATAGCATATTAAAAGTATAGAGGAATTAGTTTAAAAACTGGCAGTACTTTTTAAATAAGTACAGAAAGTCTTCTCTCAGTTTCTCTGGCTCGAATAGACATAGCAGCATGGGTAATTCGAAGAAACTTGTCCTCGAATTGTGATGTATTTCAACAACTTTGACTCAAAGTTTTGCGACTTAGCAGCGACGTTTGTACAAGAATTGCAACTCACGATAAGGTTTCTATTAGTTCAAAATCTCTTCCACAAGTTCAATTTTATTCTATGATATAAATAAAACACATGATAAATGTAAAAAATGTTAGTGTAGATTTTGCACCTGATATAAAATATACCGTATGAAATATGATAATACTAATCATATAAATCAGATATTGGTTCAAGAGTTTCCAGGAATTAGAAAAATTTCACAAAGCATTTACTTGCGAGGCAAATTAAATTTTGAAATTTACAAAAATAATTTCTTATAATTTTAAAATAATTGAATTTGAATGCAAATAATTTAATTAAATTAAATTTGTAAAAATTAATTAATTGAAGATTTTCGCGGCATTAGTAAATACTACGCATTCGTAATACTAAGATTCTTATAACAAATCTCTTAAGATAGTTAAAAATTACTAAAATTAGGTCATTGACGAACGCAGTTCACAAATTGGA
>NW_020537646.1:14745627-14766159 GCF_003426905.1 Ctenocephalides felis | reverse complement strand
AATAAGCCATTGAATATGTTCACACGTTTTATTAGGTCAGTGCAGTCTCCGAAAACACTAATCCCATGTTATATTATATACTACATAGATCGTTATAAATTTAAAAGTCGGTCTCTCATATATCATTAAATTGTGTAGCTCAATCATTTAAGATGAAACAAACTAAACCGGTTATGCGATTTAAAGCGGTTACATATCCGTTATAAAGCCAAGAGATATCCCACAATCGTTGATTGTCAGATATCGTTATAAATCGCATTTTATTATTTTATTCATTTGGCGGTTGGTTCGATCGGACGTGTTAAATATCACACTATTCAGGCTGAAGAGAGTCATTATCGTACTACTCGTAGTTGAGTACCCCGCTGGATTAAAATGTCGTTTCAATTCAAAGGCCAAATTGAACTTTAAACTTTGATAATACTCGCACTAAAACTTTAAACCTTACACACAAGATGTGAGATTATATAATAATCATAATACATATATGAAATGCAATCGGTTCATAAACTGTACAAAAAAGTTGTTGGTCAAATCACAAATAAGTTCTGATGGATGTCATAGTAACTTGGTGCATTTTTTATTGATTGCAATTTATTAGTTTTAAAAAGTGAATAATCTTGAAGATGTTTGTATTCATGAATGAAACCATACAGTAGCAGAACGCTGAAATGCTCTGTTGTAAAGCTCGTTGTAAAACTAAAACTTGGCTAAGAATCATAAATATTATGTACACTCTTGGTAATAACTTTCTATAAAGTTAATGCAACTAACCATAAACGCCCAGATATATGTATATAAGCAACAAAATACTTTTGCTAGTAAATTATATTGTATCGTCAATTATAATTCATCCAAGATATAAGAAATTATCACTTGCTTTCAATTTATCAGCTGTTCCGGGGGGCACCCGGTTTTCCGTAACGCAAAACTAGAACGATGCTCAATCCCGTAGAGACGTCCCTTCTGGCAATACGTGTTTAGAGCACTTGAATGTGCAGCAATATAAGATTTAATTCACACCAACTACTTTTATGTACTTCCTGGGAATTGTTTAAAGTTTGGCTGTAATTTAGATAACAGACTGGGTCATTATGGGGTGTTTCTATGAACAAATATATAATTACTAGCAAACCCGACGAACTCCGTTTCGCCACCAGATGGTTTCGTGAGAAATTTAAGAAATTTTTTGTTTGTTTTATATTTGAAAAGGAAAAATTTGATTTTATTACACAACAGCAATAAATTTATTTCGATTACAAAAATAAAGCGTTTTATAGTTGAACTTCTCTAAGTAAATGAAAGTGAATCCGCAAATTATCCGTTTCATTGAAGTGCTCTTTGGTAAACCACATTTTTTGTTTTTTGGTCTGACGTTAACACAAACAAAGTGGATGGTTTTTCAACTCCTAAACAGGCAACGTATAACTGGCTAACTGCCCATGTGAAAAACAATGATTTTCTAAATAATCTATTTGAAATTTATCCCGTAAACACCAAGCGATTGGCTTTGCGACTTGTTATTGCGAACGAGGCAAACTGGAAATTGCAATCGATTGAAGTCAAACGGAAAACCAGTCGGAATCATTGGTATGTCACCAAATCGCCAGCAACTTTTGATTGAATGGTGGAATTCAATGCGTGTACATCATTATTATTTGCGGCAAGAATTGCTTGTTGACTTAACCAAGCATAATTCTGATAATTCTCACTAATATCATTACACAAATTTTTAATTACGGTGCGTAAAGTTCCAGCAATCTGCAATAAAGTGCACAAATTTAATTATTAGCTATAAACTTTTCGGAGCCCGAGACCTTTCCAACGAATGCAAAATTGTCGAAATCGGTTCGTGCGTCCTGGAGTTATATCATCAGGAAAGAAAACTCGACTTACTTTTATATATATGTAGAATCTACATTGTAGATTATTGCATCATATTTTCAGAGCAACAAGATAATTATATTATATTCTTTAAAAATTATATAAATTTTCAATTGTTTCTCAATTCAGAATTTGAATTTATTTAATATTTTAATGCATTCCATCGCTATAATCGTTACACATAGTTATATTTGATTGCTAGCTTTGATCTGATCATGTGACTTTTAATTAATTTATTATGTTTCTTCATTTTATATGTAAGATATTAATTAAATAGAGGGGAAATAAATAAATAGTATAGGAATGGATGATTTATAAAATTTATAAGACTAAAAAATTACAAATCTTACATATGAATGTATCGAATTAAATTTGATAACGATTTTTTTTGCATCAATTCCTTTATCATTTGAAAAGTTATAAGCTTTGGTAAGTTTTAAACAAACATTAAAATTTTAATATAAGAATTATTAATAAGAGAACATCAAATCACGCGAATAAGACTTCGCAGCACGATATCAGTTCTGAAGCAAAATCCAAGAACCGCCGACGGCTGACGGACGGGCGGACCGCCCACGATATTCTACCGGCAGGCGATTGATATAAGTCACTGTCATCGCAATCTATAACATAACACCGTGTTGTCTGCGAAGAACAGATAACTAATGTGTTAAAGGATTTGCATTTAAATTTCCTATAACATTATTACTATAATGTGATAGTTAAATGCAAAATTAATTGCAGTAAAATATAAATTGATAAAGTGATATAGACGCAGGCTGTCTATAACGAGAGAGTATAATTATTTCCGGGTTATTCTTCAAATTTATGGTCCTTCATAAAATCACTGAAGAAAATGTATCTTTCAAAACTATGCATAATTTAATTTAATCATAAAGGGAACGGTAATCAAAAGTTTATATGCAGAGATTGCAACAAAGAACTCTTCCACAATATTGTGGCTATATTGGGTTTGAACAAATTGAACTTTAACTAGTGGGGTGTGTGGCATCGTGCCTTAAGACAAATTGCTGGAACTCCCGAAATACTGAATGTTTTCAAATAGATTTTTAAAAATATTGTAACATTGTCTAATATTTATAAGAATTATATAAACTGAATTGCAAAGTTAAAATTATTTGTTTAAAGTATATTAGAACTTTAGTCAGAAATAAAAATAAAATCTGATTTATTTTCGATACACAAACAAATTTTGATAAAAAAATTATTTTGAAACAAATTTTTTTTTCCAAAATCAATTATTTTGTTAAAACAAGCAGGAAGTTCTTTGAATCATTTAAATCAGATGCATAGTTCTCTCAAAAAACTGCCATTTTTTTAACATTTAGCTCTGTATCTTCGAAATGGCTGGGCCTACCTTTGCCAAAAACTAATAACCACTTCTTCCAATCATTACTAATTGAATGTTTTTGAGATCATTCAAATCGGATACTCTGTTCTCCCAAAAACTCGATTCCTATTTTCTGCACTCTTTGCTCCGTATCTTCGAAACGACTGGGCCTGCCTTTGCCAAAAACTAATCAGCATATCTCCTTATCAATAGAAATCGAATGTTTTTGGAACCATTCAAATCGGTTGATCCGTGCGCCCGAAAACGTGACTGGAAAATTGTATCCATACATACGTACACACACACATACTCACACACATCCATATATTATGAGGTATGTCAAAATGTTCAGAAACCTTCAAAACGTCGAGAAATGTGAAAAATTTCAATTTCGAATTTTGAACGGTTACAATAACTTACCCTAAGGAAAGTTAAAAATACAATTTTCTCGAGTAAATTTAATTAGTGATGGCAAAACCATGCATTCAAAATGCTGTAATTTATGCTTTTGGTTCATATTTAACTAAATTGCGTGCAATAAAACCATGAGTTAACATATGAAAAATTAAGTTTCTCCATTAAATACGTTTTTCTATTTGTGATTGCGCTATAAATTTTATGAGAAAAATGATTGAAATTGCAAATGTTAAAAGATCTTCTCTTGATTCACGATCAGATTATTGCTGCAACGTTGTTACTTTGAATATGATCGTAAACATTTAACATCACATAACAATGTAATTTATCTTGTGATTCTTCTAAACTTTCACAAGGGTCTTAGATATACTGCATGGATACCACGATTAGAACGTTTCGTAATAACAGTATAATAAGAAAGACATACATATTTATAATTTTGTGTATTTGTGCATGATCGATAATTTTGAGCCATTTATCAAAGGTGAAATATATAAAAATATGCGATACGAACGACAAAATCCTCAAAGAGCAACGGAGATTTAAAAAATAATGATCTAATTAAATAGAATCAGAAGTAATGAAAGCGAGAAAAAAACGAAAAAACTGCTATGTTTAGAAAATGTCTTAGAAATCGCTTGAAACAAAGGCAATTTTGTATCGCGTATTTAATAAATTCAGCTAATAACAGTGCCTACGCCTAAAATAAGCACCAGAATATAATTTAAAAGATCAATTATTGCCAATTACGTTTCTACGGTCCAATAACAATAACCGTTTACAAATGCTCGCGAATTTCCTAGAAGCTATTTCAATAAACGACCCATCAATTGAAGTACAAATGGGCTGGAAGTCCTATATACCGTATTTTTATATAAACCACTTTTCGCACAAATTCAAGCTATATATCGAGAAATAGTGTTTAGAGAAATATATGGCGTATAAGGTACATATTTTTAGTTTTGAAAACATATATTTCATTTAAATCATCCAAGTTTCTTAAAAAGAAACATTCAAGAGATTGTTAACGAAATTCTGTTGTTATTTGAATGACTTTGAAGTTGAAGCAAACTCTAGTATCAAAAATTTTAACTATCAATTTTAGCATCGTACTTAAATTAAAGATTAGGTGGCCTTAGAAAATACTGGTTTTAATATCACTTAAATTAAGTGAATATAAGAAGCCAGAATAAACGTGTTTTGTGAGCAAACCGCCTATAAGGAAAGCATTGAGTAGCATAATGAGACGACGGCAATCTCTTGTTTATTCAGATCACGTACAAAGATCGAAAACTGCTTCGAAAAATGTGAGGAACAAGCACAACCTCATACGTTACCAGAGATGAAAATTCGGGCAAGTTAAATCTGCATGTAAAACAGAAACTATTGACATATAATATACAACAGCGTCTTCAAAATGAATATGAGTAAGACCTCTAATAGTTTGAATTTTGTTGCTACAAATATTTATAAGTTCCTGTTGAATCATGCATCTGTGGTTTCAATCGTCCAAATAGCTTTACTCATATAAAATCTAAACTCCTATTTAGGCGTTTCGTGGAATCACTAATCACAAACTGAATAAAACATATTTCAAATCCGATAACGCGCAAGAATGAATGAAATCATTCTGATATAAGAAACGATTTGACAAAAAAAGTAAAATTCTGTCGCCGACAGGAATGGGGATGTCAAACAGAGAGCAATGGCCAAGCAAGGTGCAACAGCCCCTTTGGAATGTTTTTCGCCGATATGCAAGAGTGAACTTTTTTCTTTTTTCGTATTGGCGGGCTAACAGCTGGTAGGTAAGAAAATCTTGGGGCCGTACAACAAAAATCGAAGTCGTAGCTCTTGAATGATCACGAATATACCCCCCAAATGAAACGAGAAATAACTTTTAGAAATTTCTTTAAATTTCAAAATCTTTCGAACCGAAATTTTTAGAATAAATTATCGCTATATTGGTATAACTTGATTTACTTGTTGTATGCAATTACGATCTGTGAGAGATTAAGAAAAAAACACATAATAAATATAATGTGCTTCAACGGTTTTCATACCATTAACTTTCAAATTATCCCTAAATTGATGTTGGCCATTGAAATTAGCTTCATTACAATTATTAATTTAGCCACTTGGACAACAAAAAGCCATCCGGTACAGATCGTAAAAGAAAAGCTTCTAAAACAGCGTTTGATAGAGTAGCATTGTTATGATAGTCGTGAATGATTGTTAAAAATAATGCTAAACTCTATTATAAATAAATAACTTTTCTTTCATGTATAAATTTATTTGAATTTGAAGTCATAATCATAGTAGATAGAACTTTTATATCTGGTTTAAGCTTGAAATTAATTGCACTTGCAAAATGTATATAATAACCTTAGAAATTATATACAAAATGAACCCAGACAGCACAAACATATATGATGATATCAACAATCTTATCGTAAAATTTGTAATCTCCGAATTACACAAAAACACTTCACAAAAACAATTTCCTAGAAATTTATTTCATAAACGATTTAAGCGAAAATGCTGATAAGGGAATTAATCAATATAATTTATAATAACAATATTTATCTTTATCTTTGATCTTTATCTTTAAATTAATTAATATCACAAATATATTATAATTTAACAATATAAATATAAATGATGGTTATTAGTGAACTCGATAGCATTAAGTGCACCCTAATGAATGAACTTTACCTAATTGTGAGTTTGACAAAAATATTTTTGCGTTATAAAGACACGTTCAAAAAAAAAGACTTCTCAGAAGCCACATACTTATTACATTACCCTTATTTGTAGAATGAGCATCCGAGTTCAAATCTCCGGCAAGAATTTGAAAAAATATTAACTAGTTAAGTTGGAATAATAATAAAATTATGAATTGTACTAAAAAAATATGTATGTAAAATCAAAATGTATAAAAATTAGAGAATTAGAATTAAAAATGAATTGAAGTAAGAAGAATTTAGAAGAAGAAATGAGAAGTATAGAAGAAGAAGAAATATGTGGTTAGAAGATGAAATGAGAAGATAGTAAAAGAAGAATGAAGATAAGTTAAGAAGTATAGAAAAAAAGAATAGGATTATATGAAGAAGATAGTATAAAATTGAAGATTGTATAGGATATATGATTGTATAGAATAATGTAGGTGGCTAAATGTTCGAGTAAGCGAGGCCAATAAAAATAATAATAAAAAAAAAATAGAATGAGCATAATTTGTAGAATTGTAAAAGCACATATCTGTGAAATTATTTATAAAGATTTAATCCGATAAAATTTCCAGTTTATTTGAATAACATTACTGTCACAAAATTGATGTACTCATCGTCAAATATAGCATTGAAATGAAAGTAGCGCCGACGATCATCATAAACATTTCAACGTGAAATACATATACATGTTATGCTAGGAAATAATAAAACTCCAAAATACAACGTTTTTCATATTATTGTCTTTAGTGGCATCATTTGATAGTGTATACTCAACAAAAGACATTGCGTGCTAAACTGACCTTAGTTGACGAATGAATGAACGTAACGTTGCTTAATACCAACTGAGGCCAATTGCCGCACATTAAGGGCAATATACTAGGTAATGTAAGTAGCAATTATTAGCGATCCGATGATTCTGACCAGGTTATTAAAAATATCAACTATATATTTATGAGCCGTTTTACTCAAAACTAATTATTATATGATGATATATATGCATAACTTTACTCAGCAAAATTGAATTGAAAACATGATGAGAATAACATTTTATACCAATGTCTTTCGTTTCCGCAGTGTAGGATTAGGGTAAGATTCACCCGCGTTTTGCGCGGTTTATTGCTTTATTGGACAATGCATTCAAGTTTTATATAAAGTACAATAGAAATGTTTGCATATAAATGCTTATTGTTTTTAAATCTGGACGCCCAAAGCTATCAACCCACTTCAATCATGCATCATGGCTTACCCTTTTCTTGTTGGGACAAGGGCTCTAGATCATAAATGCTATGGAATCATGTTGGTTTGTGAATTCTATTTGTATCCTAATAACTTTTAACATAAATAGTAAATCTACTTATATGCTAAAATTATTGTTAATTAATAACCAATTTAGTTAATTTATCAGCTGTATTTTTTCGCTCAATTATTTCGAAAACATTTCAAAACGTATTTGTTCCGCAAGATGCTTGAGTATCTTCATTAATAACTATACGTTACTTTTTAAGATATGTATTCAAAAATCACTAATATTATAAAATTAAAAAAGTAAAACAAATATTACAGAAGTTTCAACAAAAATGTTTGATTCGTGTGGGTATATACCAGTGCGTGTCAAGAGTATATTATAATCTGACGACACGGCATTAAACGCGGTATCCGGATAAAACTAATATATGCAGATTAAAATTATCATGATATACATAATTTCTTGTGTTTTTCAGATATTCAGAGTATAATATCCATTTATAGCGCAGTCATGAACCTTAAATGATTCAGATCATTGTTTCGTTAGTCCTTTAACAAGCAAAACTCGGAAATACAATTTGAATCTTGATTATTGTTATAAATTAGCTAAAAAGTTGTATTATTTGACACCGTTTTTAAAGATTTTGATATGAAAGTGTAAAATTATATATAATATAGGTTTGTATAACATCCTTTCAATTATCTACATATACATATAAAAATAAGTCGGGTTTTCCTTCCTGACGATATAACCCCAGAACGCACGAACCGATTTCGACAATTTTGCATTCGTTAGAAAGGTCTCGGGCTCCGCAAGGTTTATGGCTAAGAAAATTAGTGGTGCATGGCATCGTGCTTTAATGCAAGTTGCTGGAACTTCACACACCGTAATTAAAAATTCGAGTAATGACATTAGTGAGAATTATCAGAATTATGCTTGGTTAAGTCAACGAGCAATTCTTGCCGCAAAGAGTAATGAAGTACACGCACTGAATTTAACAATTCAATCAAAAATTGCTGGCGCTTTGGTGACATACCAATGATTCCGACTGGTCTTCCGTTTGACTTCAAACGATTGCAATTTCCAGTTCGCTTTGCGTTCGCAATGACAATTAACAAGTCGCAAGGCCAATCGCTTAGTGTTTGCGGGATAAATTTCAAATAGAATATTTAGAAAATCATTGTTTTTCACATGGGCAGTTATACGTTGCCTGTTCACGAGTTGGAAAAGTATCCGCTTTGTTTGTGTTAACGTCAGACCAAAAAACAAAAAATGTGGTTTACCAAAGAGCACTTCAATGAAACGGATAATTTGCGGATTCACTTTCATTTACATTGAAAAGTTCAACTAAAAAACACTTCATTTTTGTAATCGAAATAAATTCATTACTGTTGTGTAATAAAATCAAAATTTTCCTTTTCAAATATAAAACAAACAAAAAATTTCTTCATCTTTCTCACGAAACCATCTGGTGGCGAAACGGAGTTCGTCGTGTTTGCTAGTATATGTATATATTAATATATTTCGAAATAATCATATTCTAGGTAGGTACATTACCTCCCATATAAACATCTTATGCAAATTCAGACGTAAGTATTTTTTCAAAACTTTTACTTAAAAACTTAATTTCTACATCAGGTATCTTTTTGACAAATGCCCTTAAAACTAAACTAGGTAAGTAAATTTTCATGATACATTCCAGGTTTTAGATGAGACTTGCTAGGTATGGATGCCTAGCAGCAGTCAGACGGGCGCTAAGTGAAACGGCAAACTCGGCGGTTAAGGGATTTTGTTTGCTATGAAAACAACGAAACCGCGTTAGATTTCGGTGGGAACAAACCACTGCTCGCCATGATACAACAAACATTCTACCGGTATTAGGCCAATCACAGTCGCAGGAGAAAAAGCACATACCAAATATAAATTAAGAAACTTAATATGAAAATTGAGTGGCCGGCAACTTCAAGTAAACCATGAGACCAATATGACAAACTTAAAGAAATATTAAACAAACAATTTTGTTTTGGATTTTTTCATCCGGAAAGCTCATTATTAAATATTCGCAAAGCAATATTTGATGCGGACCTATATAATTGAGTATATTATATTATATGTTTGTGTTAACGTCAGACCAAAAAACAAAAAATGTGGTTTACCAAAGAGCACTTCAATGAAACGGATAATTTGCGGATTCACTTTCATTTACTTAGAGAAGTTCAACAAAAAAACACTTCATTTTTGTAATCGAAATAAATTCATTACTGTTGTATAATAAAATCAAATTTTTCCTTTTCAAATATAAAACGAACAAAAAATTTCTTCATCTTTCTCACGAAACCATCTGGTGGCGAAACGGAGTTCGTCGGGGTTGCTAGTTATATTATATATTTAAGATCACTACTGAAGCCATTAGAAAAAAATGTAACTAATAATCGTATATATTTGAATATTTGACCAAGACTCTTCTTTATTCGAATGCATTTTTTTTATCTACATCATTTTAATTATAATATATCTATAATATAAGTCTCTGAATGATCTACTTAGGCTCATAATACCATTTTCTAGCGTGACATAGTTTGTTGAAAAAACTATTTACTCATAGACACGAATATAATTATATATCACCATGTAGTTTTACTGAAATTATTATTACTTGCTGAATAGATATTGGATAGAAAAGTTTTACAGCTTGCGTGATGACTGTAAAATATTCCTGCATAGTGTAGTACTTTTGTGTACTGCGATTTTCAGCATAAGATAGGTTAAATTTACTTACCAAAAATCGGAGTAATTTTACAATTTTTAAATTAATTATTATACAAATCAATATTTAAATTATTTGTGTAATTTGTAGATAGTAATTATCTTTACTAGCTTGGAATTGAATTCATGATTTCTATAGAACACTTCTAGAGTAATGGAAAGTCTACTTCACAATATTACAAGCCTTGAATTTTGGATACAGGACAAAATTTGAGGTAAAATTAAAGTTTAAACCCAAAACAACGACTCAAACTTCAAATCGTGATTATTTTCATACCAATCTTTATATTTTTATAAAAAAAACACTAGGTAAAGTGTTGTTTTTATATTGATAAAAACAACAACTATACTGATTTTAATCATATTTGTGATAAATAAAAAAACTAAATCTAGAGCGAATGATATTCAAAGATAGAGTGAATTGAGATGTAAATAACAACAAAGACTTCTTTCACTGCTGAGGCGCCTGAAGGATAATTTCTTCAACATTTACTTGTCGTAAAATATGTGAAAGCAAAGATGAAAGTGCAAATTTGAAATCAAAGAAGATAATATCTTGTAAAACACAAATTAAATGTGCCATACAAAACGTCGCTGCAGTAAACAGAATATCTTGAACTGTGTTAGAAATTTTATGCGAAGATTGTTCACTTAAACAAGGTTGAGATTATGGTTCGTTATAAGCGAAGATAGAATAACGATTAACCTCTTTCTTGTTTGTTATTCTGCAAATATAAGCTTTATGATATTTTTTTTTGAAATTTATTTTATTGCTTAAAAATTAGATGTTTCTGGAATATTTTACACAAATATTCGTATAATATGTGGATTTCAAATAAGCTGAAATACTCTTATCAAAGATACAGAGATGTTTACGAGCAAACAATGTTTTATCAAAATTAAGATTTTGCTGGTTGCCATGAATCACTTCTTAATATTAAATTATCGCATTCCCGAGTTCAGACAAAGGACAAAGTTTTATGATTCTTTTGCAAGAACAATAAGATTATTGTGTAGAGTACTTGTCAGTTACAATTTTATGATGAGAATCTCTGCTGTGCGATATAGAGTCGGACAAATGTCATTTCATATTGGCATTCGGCCTTTGTTTGAATTATTAAGGTCAAGAAGAAAATATTTCAAATCAATCATCACTATTAATTTTCCTTGCCTTGTTAGAATAATTGCTTATTATACCTTATAGCCTTGAAATATCTTATAAAACTAAAATTCTTCATTCATGACATATTAAAATAAAACTCCTGTTCGCGCCATCCAGGAGCGAAAACCACTAACAACAACTTAATTCACAAAGAATAGTAAAGATTTTGAAATAATATATTTCAAGGCCGGGAGTATGTTCGCGCCATATCAAAGGGTGCGATTTATTAAAAAATCATAAATTCAAAATCATTATTAAAATCAAGTCAATCAATCCGTTATCAAAAACAACATTGAAATTATTATAAATACGATTATAACTTGCAATTAACATAAAATAAATACATAAAGCTACAAATTAAAGTGTTTATAACAAATTTGGTCCTTCAAAATTCAATCAAACAACCATTGGAAAAACAACTTCATTTTCAAAATATATTATACACAAGCTGTAAAAAGATGCAATATCGATCACGTCGATAAAAGTGGCTACAATGAATAAAAAATATTTAAATAACATCATAATAAAGTTCCATACCAGTTCTTTAAATTAATTTTATTCCATTAAATTTGAATTAAGTTAATATTTCGCCAATATTCATTATATTTAATATCGATTAATTGAACTTCATGACATTCTGTGTTACGAGATTGCACTGAACGTCCATAAATAAACGTGATTTTGATAACTTTCGATGCGATAAAACCACAAATCAATCGAAAGACAAAGGCCAAACTGTTCATATTTTCCAGTATTTTAATGATGATGTGTCCAAAATAAACTATATGGCCTTGCATGAAACCGGATCAATAACTTTGGTACTTGATTATTGAAATTTGATTTAAAATTATAACTTTGTAATATGATACGTTTTCATTTTGCTTTTAGTAGTGTGGGTGATATCATTCATACGGACAAATCTCGATAATATTATTTCAATACATTTATATTTGAACGTTTAATCTTGGTCAATATTTGTAATTCGATATTGATGTATGCTCAATGTGTTAAGTTAGGTTGTGGAAAAAATAACACTGATAATTGTTGTAAATTCACACCTTGAAGCACGCCTTTTTTAAAACTGATCTACAGTAAAAACCTTCTAAGTACATCAGCAATATCATCAATTAATTAATATTTCTACACAAATATATAAGTAATCACTTTAAAATAACATTGTAGTTTGTAGTGAAGCTAAGAAAGCAATTCAAAACAATCTTATTATTATGAGTATAGTGCTATTAAAACTAATACTGCGTACATAATTATATTAATAACAATGTAGAGAAGTATATTGATACATTGTTTCAATGGTTACATTGTTCAACATTTATTAAAAGTAAACAAATAAATAAGGTATCAGACGTACGATCTGAACGACTTACATTACTATATTAATTGTTAATTTAAATGTAGTTTGAAAGCCATTAAAACATAGCATATTAAAAGTATAGAGAAATTAGTTTAAAAACTGACAGTACTTTTTAAATAAGTACAGAAAGTCTTCCCTCAGTTTCTCTGGCTCGAATAGACATAGCAGCATGGGTAATTCGAAGAAACTTTGTCTTCGAATTGTGATGTATTTTCAACAACTTTGACTCAAAGTTTTGCGACTTAGCAGCGACGTTTGTACAGGAATTGCAACTCACGATAATGTTTCTATTAGTACAAAATCTCTTCCCCAAGTTGTAAATTTTATTCTATGAACACATGATATAAATAAAACACGTGATAAATGTAAAAAATGTTATTGTAGATTTTGCATCTGATATAAAATATATGTATGGAATATGATAATACTAATCATATAAATCAGATATGGTTCAAGAGTTTCCAGGAATTAGAAACAATTTCACAAAGCATCATTCACTTTGCGAGGCCAATTAAATTTTTAAAATTTACAAAAATAATTTCTTTATAATTTTGTAAAATTTAATTATTTTGAAGATCTTACTACGATTAGGGCATTAGTAAATACTAAAATTTCTTATAACAAATCTCTTAAGATAGTTACAAAATTACTAAAATTAGGTCATTGACGAACGCAGTTCACAACTGGAACATATTTCTCTTTAAATATTTGAGTATAAATTAAGGTACCTAGATAATAACATGTATGCCCAACAAGATGTTTATTCTACTTTAAAAGAATATTTAATTTAAAACAGAGTACCTCTCAAGTAAATATGGAATAATATAAATAGAGTTACCGGCAAGAAGAATGTAAAAAAGTTTGTAAAATGAATTGAACATGGTATTATTTACTAGCGACATCCTTTAATGAAGACATATAATTAGGGATAATACAGATTTTTCATAAATTGCGAAATATAACAATTTCAAAATATTATATGCGTCGAATAAAAAAAAACATAAAATGAAAAGAAAGTATGGGGCTAAATGCTCTAATAGGTCCAAAAAATGGTTCTTTCCTTAAAAAATGATTTTTCTCATGAATGAGGAAAAATCTAAGATAAGTTTAGTATTACAATATGTTTATATTATGTCATCTAGAATTATAAATATGAATAGTGTTTTACTTTACAGTAAAACAGCATTATCACATTACATCCATTGCAACGCGAAGAATCTCAGTGTCGGCAATAATATGAATCTGGGGCTGATATAATTATGAGATATAAGACATTCTATAAATATAGTCAAACACATGTCAAGATACGCTTACATATCAGATAATTAGCACTCCACATGTTACACACTCTTAAAAAATAATAAAAATATGGATTGCAAGCGTTTAATGGCATCATGATAGAAAATATTATTATTACATCATGATAGAAAATATTATTACTGCATCATGAAGAGCATATATGTTTATAAACTATGAGTGCACTTGGTATGTTGCGAATGATACAGTGAAATGAAGGATTATTTCTTCTTATTGCAATTATATATGTGATAAAATATGTCTTGTTGAATGTACTTTTGAACCCTATCTTATCATGCAGAAAGATGGAAAAATCAATTTCATAATTGATATTTAATTTTAATTAAATCAAGTTAAAGTGACGTTTTTCCACCGTACATTGTTTAGATTATTATTTCAAGGTAATCAAAGATACAAAATGAGAAAAATTTAAATTTAATATTATTATTATAAAAATTAATATAGTAGCATTATAAAAGGTCACCATATTTTTTTAAGTTAAAACCGGGACGGTAATTTTTAGTTATGCTAATCCGGGTTAAAAAGTTAATATGATATTAAAACTAGTGGGGCGCATAGCATCGTGCCTTAAGGCAAATTGCTGGAACTTTCCGTACCAAAAATTATTTTTTTTGCAACAGATTAAAATTTTTGAAAAAAAATTACTCTGAAAAAATTATATTTTTGAGAAACTATAAATTTTGACATTTTTTTTTTTGAAAAAAAAAAGACTTTTTGAAGAAAAATTTATTTTGAAATATTTTGGAAATTCTGAACTTTTTTCAAAGCAATCGTACTGCTTACTGCGTACTAATCAGCACGTCTCCTTATCAATACGAATCGAATGTTTTTTGAATTATTCAAATCGCTTCATCCGTGTTCCCGAAATCGTCGACGAAAATTTGTATCCGAACACACATACACACACGCACACACACACACATACATCCATTTTTTGTAAGGTATGCCAAAATATTCAGAAACCTCTAAAACTTAAAGATATATAAAAAAATTCATTTTCGATTTTTTGCGATTATTATAACTTGCCCTATGCGAAGTTAATAACAAATACTATTTAAAAATGCAACAAAAATCTGTCTCTTTGTGAGTAATTTTTTTTTTTTTAAATCAGAATTACTGAGACTGACTAATAACCTCATTATTCGGTTATATGTTATATTTTATCTTATATTTTTGGCTCTAAGTGTTTTTTCAGCTTTCAACATATTATAAAATTTTGTTCAATGCTCTTCATAACTATTTAAAAATACTTAGCAATTATTCCAGGCAGTCAAGAAGTTCATTTTCATATTTTTTGTTAATTTTCGCAAAATTGAAAATAGAAGATCAAAATTATGAATGTTAAGGCTATTATGAAGTTAATTATGAATGTTAACCCATCCTTTTTATATAAGCATATTAGTTGTAAATAATATTTTCAAATATTTGATGGGTAGTTGTAATTTTATTATCAAGAAAGAGCAAAATGATGGGTTCACAATATAAATGATCTGACGAAATCAAAATCAAAATGATAATGTATAATAATATATATGGAATATACTTATATTTTTAAGAA
The DNA here is from genome assembly GCF_003426905.1 of Ctenocephalides felis. Lineage (NCBI taxonomy): Eukaryota > Metazoa > Arthropoda > Insecta > Siphonaptera > Pulicidae > Ctenocephalides > Ctenocephalides felis. The sequence goes on along the minus strand of NW_020537646.1, from coordinate 14,750,360 downwards.
AAAATTTAATGGACGATTCTTGATTTCAGAACTAAATGACAAAGAACAAACTGGATTATTGGATATTTTAATATAAATTTAATAAGGATCAAAATGTACATTTGGTTTTAAATATAGCCCATTCAAAATTATAGAGTAGTATTGCATAACAAATAGTGTTAAATCAAATAATTTTGTCCAAATTTTAAAGTAAATATTAGAATACCAAAAATACTCAATTTTTTGACCTCGTTTTGCCACGGGCAAAAGTTTCGTTTAGAGTAAATAAAAAATGACAATATATTAATAAAACACACGCACTAAGTTGACTTTAGTTATAAAGTATGATTAGTGTACAAAACTAATTTAGTAAAACTGATTGTAAATGAATTTTAAAATTATGAACACTGTTCTAAAATATAGTATTGTTTTTTCAATTTGTAATTTTCCTTTTGTTTTATATATATACTGAATTAAAATAAACTATAATAATAAATCTCATTACGTATTTATATTTTGTAAATGATGAATCAATACGTTTCCTTCGGAAGATCGGTAATATATAACGATGTGCAGAATGGTTCATTTCGAAACCCCGACTAACCTAAGGTTATTGATTAGATGATTACGAGAACCCTTGATGTTGATATAAATAGACGTGATAACAGGATTTGCAAAGGTGATCAATAGAAGTAAAAATTTCATCATTTTGGGGTATGATTGAAATTAATCAATTCGACTAGATTAATACTGATTATGGTTTGCAACTCTTATTAATTAATATGTATAAAATGTAATACAAACATGGTGCAATCAAGATTAAGTAACCTTTATAATTTGTTAAAATATATCAGCATAAGAGGTAAAATCAAAGAGGGAATACATATATTAATTAAGAGCGTATACTACTGCAACCCTTTCATTGATGCAAACTTACTTACGGCAAATGTAACTAAATTATGAAGAGGAACGATGAGATCCATTGTAAAATTTAATTTTATCGTTTGCGGTTATTGTGTTATGGCGTCTGAAGGGTCATAAACCTCGAGGGAGTATTTTGAAACATGAAGTAACTATTAAACACCCTATTGTAACAAAATGGTCAAACGAGAAAATACAAAACACGATGCTATATCTTTGAGAATATATATATATATATATATATATATATATATGATATTCAGTTTTCAGGGCAATACATCAATTAAAAAATTTGTATGAATTTAAAACAATTTTATTTTTTCCATACGTTTCGACACATTGTTTTGTGTCATCTTCAGTGGACTCTAGATTGAAAGAACAGATAGAAATTATTAAATAAAACTAATATATAAGAAGTGATATGGTATGAACTTACATGTAAATATTATATTAGTTTTATTTAATAATTTCTATCTGTTCTTTCAATCTAGAGTCCACTGAAGATGACACAAAACAATGTGTCGAAACGTATGGAAAAAATAAAATTGTTTTAAATTCATACAAATTTTTTAATTGATGTATTGCCCTGAAAACTGAATATCACATATTTCAACATCAAAATTATATAAAAAATTTAATATATATATATATATATATACATATATATATATATATATATATATATATATATATATATACAGATATATATCTGTATGTTAATCCGTAATAAAATTTAAGCTCTTCACACCTATCGTAGTAAGCATTACAGCTGTTACTTAAAATCAAGTCGTATTAGTGAAATCACAAATGATTTTTAATAGAAATGGGGAAGGAGTTGATTTAAGTTGATGTCACAAGTACAACTCAACCTTTGGTAAATAAACAGAAACCTATTTTTAAAATCAAGTACATGGAAATGGTATCATTTTAGATTCTATCATTAACATTTGATTGGTGAAACGTAATGTAACAAAAACACATAAAATCAAATAATATGAAATCATAATATTTCAAATTCAACTGCTAAAAATTATGCAGTTTTAGCTTTTGTTTTTCATGAAAACCTAAGAAAAAATTATTATTTCAGACGCGCAAGGTATGTACGTGTATAAGTATATATTAAATTAAACTGCAAACTCCTAAGATATAGTGATAATATAAACTCTTGTTTCTCTAACCAACCAACCTAAACATGTACAATTCTAATGAAGTACGAACTGGAGCCCCTCCATTAATTTCCTTGCCACAGTTAAATGTGCAAACGTTCTTTGTGCAGGATCAAAACTTCAAAATGAGGTGTAAGGGATGGTCGATCTTGGTTACCTTTGCTCGTGAAAACATGATAAATATTATTCTCAGCTAAAAAGCAAAAATAAAGCACCATCAGAATATAGAAGAGAAGCTAGTCAAAACATTGGAATAGTCTCTACTTGTAAGTGTTTTATTTGCAAAGGGAAATTGAAACAATATTAGAATGCACAAAATATTAATATGAAATAGTTATAATAATTTTAAACATATTCCAAAGATTAACTTGGAATAAAGAGGCTGTCTTTTAAGAACAAATTAAGAGATTAGTCGAATTAATTCTAAAAACATTGATACAGGTAACCCCCGCATAACAAGGTACTTCTATAACATGGATTCGCTCTAACACAATATAAGAATTGATACCACCCCCCTTACAACACGTACTTTTAAAGCACAGATTCGCTCTAACACAGTTTCAGTATTGAGCAAAACCCTAATAAAATAAAAAATATAGTAACATCTATGAAAATCAAACACTATTTAATCTAAAATTAGTAAAATCGCAATACAATAGCTCAATGTATGTGATAAAACTAATGCAAAAATGTGATAAAACTAATTTGATACTTATGATTCGAGTGCGAACGTTCTATAGATAAAGAAAACTAGGCTTATCAGAACAATTAGTCAATTACTTTAAACAAAGATCCTTTAAATAAAATGAGCATAAAATTTTAAAAAATATATAAATATATAATATGGTAAATGGTAAATATATAAATATCTTTTCGCTAAAAGCAACTAATCGCAAATATAATTTTTTTTGCAAAAAATAATGCACGAATCTGGAATGAGGATATGTTGCAAAGAAAGGATTGCGTTGGATAACACTTACCAGTTAATCATGACAAAAAATCATATAATTTATGTAATGTATATTACTTATTAAAAATGAATAAATGTAACAATATTTATTATAAAGTCAGGATATGTATGTTTTTTTTTTGAATTCTTGGAACGTAACCCTTCTTTTTGTACTGGTTCTTTGTCCCGTATAATACGGATTCGCATAACACGCTACTTTTTTGTAACGTAATTACCGTGTTCTACGGGGGTTACCTGTATTGATTTTCGATGAAATAATGAATTTCTCCATGATGCACGTAACTTATCAACACCTAATGTAAGTTATTAAAAAAGTATACATTTTCGTATTACCGCTATCGCAGGAACTCGATATTTGCATCTTAAGAGCGTAATCATCAATTTAAAATTAAAATTTAATGCATGTTTGATACTGTGTTATATTTTAAGAAAAATATAATATTTATATTACTAAAATATATAATTTTTTATTACTTGATTTGCTCAAGTACAAACATATTTTAACAAACAGTTTGTAACAAATTGGTTCACAATTCGAAAAAAAAAAGTTCATCAACTCTTAGTCTAGCAAGAACCTATTTACCACAGTCAAGGAGAACGTCCCTCTGAATTACGTGAGATTTATGAATGGCTGCTTGAGAAGGTGGATGCTCTGACTAGGGATGGAAGTATACGTACGCTATGCACTTGCCGCAAACTGTGTCAAGGGAGTTTGACAAGTACCCGAACAAAGATCTTTGAAGACCCTTTTACGTTTATGACCGCTTTTATGAATCCATACTAATCGAACATTTGAGATTTTTCAAGTGAAGTATTTTGGTACAAACTCTTGTCAAGAAAGTAACAGTGGAAAGAAGGCTTAAAAGCTTTGCATTTGATTCGGTTGAGTTTGAACGTAGTAGAGAGTTGGATAGATTACATCACATGAGGTTAAACTATAAGATTTATAATTACATAAATTATTCATATACATTTCAGGTAGTTGCAATTATTAATATTAAATGGGATATGGTTTTTAAAAGTAAACCTAAAGTATTGCAAAAGAATTGATTGTAAAAAATAATTGTAATTGTTTGCAACGATAGAGATAAGAGAGTAGAGTAACATAAAATACGTCATATTTGCCAAAGAAGACTGAGGAAGAAGCTGCCCAAAAATAATATGGAGGACCATTAGAACTATTATAACTTTATGTGAATAGAATAGTAGAATCACTTATTGAAGTGTTTCTCTAAATATCAATGTAATATTTATCAGATAAATTTATATGTGTGTTTGAAAGTGTGTGTGTATGTGTGCGAGTGAATAGCAAATAGCTCATAGAATTGTCATGTATTCTGATTGCTATTGAAAATAAAATAAAATAATATATAAATATATATATATATATATATATATATATTTGCCAAAAAACACTGTCAATACATGTTTCAATGTTATATTCACTAGGTTGGTAGGAAAAGTCCATTATCCAGTGTTCATCCGCAAAAATAGCGATTTAACGTCCGCCAGATACTTTTTCGATTTCAATACAATTAACGAATTAAAAATCTTCACAAAATATATGAATAAACCACATATGGTTATAGTTCCATGAACTTTACTATAATTTTCTCACAAGAGTGTACAACTCGTAGACCCACGTGATTCTTCCTTTTTAATTAAATGTAAATAAACAAACGAGTACAAGACTCATC
>NW_020537646.1:14679935-14744627 GCF_003426905.1 Ctenocephalides felis | reverse complement strand
CCTATTATATATAAATATGCGATACAAACGACAAAATCCTCAAAGAGCAACGGGATTTAAAAAAAATGATCTAATTAATAGAATCAGAAGTAATGAAAGCGAGGAAAAACGGAAAAACTTCTATGTTTAGAAAATATCTCAGAAATCGCTTGAAACAAAGGCAATTTTGTATCGCGCATATCAATACATTCAGCTAATAACAATACCTACGCCTAAAATAAGCACCAGAATATAATTTAAAAGATCAATTATTGCCAATTACGTTTCTACAGTCCAATAACATAACCGTTTACAAATGCTCGCGAATTTCCTAGAAGCTATTTCAATAAACGCCCATCAATTGAAGTACAAATGGGCTGGAAGTCCTATATACCGTACTTTTATATAAACCACTTTTCGCACAAATTCAAGCTAGATATCGAGAAATAGTGTTTAGAGAAATGTAAATTCAAAAATATAGCGTATTAAATACATATTTAATTTAGTTTGAAAACATATTTCATTTAATTCATCCAAGATTCTTAAAAAGAAACATTCAAGAGATTGTTAACGAAATTCTGTTATTTGAATGACTTTGTAGTTGAAGCAATTCTAGTATCTAAAATTTTAACTATCAATTCTAGCATCGTACTTAAATTAAAGATTAGGTGGCCTTAGAAAATACTGGTTTTAATATCACTTAAATTAAGTGAAGCCAAAATAAACGTGTTTTGTGAGCAAACCGCCTATAAGGAAAGCATTGAGTAGCATAATGAGACGATGGCAATCTCTTGTTCATTCAGATCACGTACAAAGATCGAAAACTGCTTCGAAAAATGTGAGGAACAAGCACAGCCTCATACGTTACCAGAGATGAAATTCGGGCAAATTAAGTTCGGGCAGAACAATTTACATATAATATACAACAAGGTCTTCAAAATGAATATGAGTAAGGCCTCGAATAGTTTGAATTTTGTTGCTACAAATATTTATAAGTTCCTGTTGAATCATGCATCTGTGGTTTCAATCGTCCGAATAGCTTTACTCATTTAAAATCTAAACTCCTGTTTTGGCGTTTCGTGGAATCACTAATCACAAACTGAATAAAACATTTTTCAAATCCGATAACGCGCAAGATTGAATGAAATCATTCTGATATAAGAACCGATTTGACAAAAAAAAAAACGTGAAATACTTTCGCCGACAGGAATGGGGATGTCAAACAGAGAGCAATGGCCAAGCAAGGTGCAACAGCCCCTTTGGAATGTTTTTCGCCGATATGCAAGAGTCAACTTTTTTCTTTTTTCGTATTGGCGGGCTAACAGCTGGTAGATAAGAAAATCTTGGGGCCGTACAACAAAATCGAAGTCGTAGCTCTTGAATGATCACAAATATACCACCCAAATGAAACGAGGTGACTTTTAGAAATTTATTTAAATTTCAAAATCTTTCGAACCAAAATTTTTAGAATAAATTATCGCTATATTGGTATAATTTGATTTACTTGTTGTATGCAATTACGATCTGTGAGAGATTAAGAAAAAAACTCATAATAAATATAATGTGCTTCAATGGTTTTCATACCATTAACTTTCAAATTATCCCTAAATTGATGTTGGCCATTAAAATTAGCTTCATTACAATTATTAATTCAGCCACTTGGACAACAAAAAGCCATCCGGTGGAGATCGTAAAAGAAAAGCTTCTAAAACAGCGTTTGTAGAGTAGCATTGTTTTGATAGTCGTGAATGTTTGTTAAAAATAATGCTAAACATTATTATATAAAAACTTTTCTTTTATCTATGAATTTACTTAAAATTGAAGTCATAATCTTTTTAAATAGAACTTTGTTTTAAGCTTAACTTTGAATTAATTGCACTTGCAAAATGTATATAATAACCTTAGATATTATATACAAAATGAACCCAGACGGCACAAACATATATGATATATAGATAATATCAACGTCAACAATCTTATCGTAAAATTTGTAATCTCCGAATTACAAAAAAACACTTCACAAAAACAATTTCCTAGAAATTTATTTCATAAACTATTTAAACGAAAATGTTGATAAGGAAATTAATCAATATAATTTATAATAACAATACTTATCTTTATCTTTAATCTTAATCTTTAAATTAATTAATATCACAAATATATTATAATTTAACAATACAAATATAAATGATGGTTATTAGTGAACTTGATTGCATTAAATGAACTCTAATGAACGAACTTCACCTGATTGTGAGCGCCAGACAAAAATATTTTTGCATTATAAAGACACGTTCTAAAAGAAAAATGAAGCCACATTTTTGTTACATTACCAATTTTCGTAAAATGAGCATAATTGTAAAAACTCACATCTGTGGAATTATTTTCACAGATCTAATCCAGCAAAAATGCCGGTATATTTAAATAACATTATTGTCACAAAATTGATGTACTCATCGTCAAATATAGCATTGAAATGAAAGCAGCGCCGACGATCATCATAAACATTTCAACGTGAAATACATATATATGTTGTGCTAAGAAATAATAAAACTCCAAAATACAACGTTTTATTATTATTGTCTTTAGTGGCATCATTTGATAACATATACGCAACAAAAGACATTGCGTGCTAAACTGACCTTAGTTGACGAATGAATGAACGTAACGTTGCTTAATACCAACTGAGGCCAATTGCCGCACATTAAGGGCAATATACTAGGTAATGTAAGTAGCAATTATTAGCGATCCGATGATTCTGACCAGGTTATTAAAAATATCACTATATATTTATGAGCCGTTTTACTCAAAACTAATTATTATATGATGATATATATGCATAACTTTACTCAGCAAAATTGAATTGAAAACATGATGAGAATAACATTTTATACCAATGTCTTTCGTTTCCGCAGTGTAGGATTAGGGTAAGATTCACCCGCGTTTTGCGGGGTTTATTGCTTTATTGGACAATGCATTCAAGTTTTATATAACCTACAATAGAAATGTTTGCATATAAATGCTTATTGTTTTTAAATCTGGACGTCCAAAGCTATCAACCCACTTCAATCGTGAATCATGACTTACCCTTTTCTTGTTGGGACAAGGGCTCTGAATGAATTTCTGGATCATAAATGCTACGGAATCATGTTGGTTTGTGAATTCTACTTGTATTTTAATAACTTTTAACATAAATAGTAAATCTACTTGTATGCTAAAATTATTGTTAATTAATAACCAATTTAGTTATTTCATTAGCTGTATTTTTTCGCCCAGCATTTCAAAAAATTTGTTTTGTTTGTTTTGTTTGTTCCCCTAGATGCTTGAGTATCTTCATTGACAATTACACGTTATTTTATAAAATATGTATTCTAAAATTACTAATATTATAAAAATAAAACAAATATTACAGAAGTTTCAACAAAAATGTTTGATTCGTGTGGGTATATACCAGTGCGTGTCAAGAGTATATTATAATCTGACGACACGGCATTAAACGCGGTATCCGGATAAAACTAATATATGCAGATTAAAATATCATGATATACATAATTCTTGTGTTTTTCAGATATTCAGAGTATAATAGCCATTTATAGCGCAGTCATGAACCTTAAATGATTCAGATCATTGTTTCGTTAGTCCTTTTACGAGCAAAACTCGGAAATACAATCTGAATGTTGTAAATTAGCTAATAAATTGTATTATTTGACTCCGTTGTTTAACGATTTTGATATGAAAGTGTAAAATTATATATAATACACTTTTGTATAATAACCTGTTAATTATACATGTATAATTATATAAGAGTATCAATTATCTACATATATATAAAAATAAGTAGGGTTTTCCTTCCTGACGATATAACTCCTGAACGCACGAACCAATTTCGACAAATTTGCATTCGTTCGAAAGATCTCGGGCTCCGCAAGGTTTATAGCTAAGAAAATTAGTGGTGCATCGTGCCTTGCAAATTGCTGGAACTTCACGCACCGTAATTAAAAATTCGAGTAATAATATTAGTGAAAATTATCAGAATTATGCTTGGTTAAGTCAACGAGCAATTCTTGCCGCAAAGAATAATGAAGTACACGCACTGAATTTCACAATTCAATCAAAAATTGCTGGCGGTTTGGTGACATACCAATGATTCCGACTGGTCTTCCGTTTGAACTTCAAACGATTGCAATTTCCAGTTCGCCTTGCGTTCGCAATGACAATTAACAAGTCGCAAGGCCAATCGCTTAGTGTTCGCGGGATAAATTTCAAATAGATTATTTAGAAAATCATTGTTTTTCACATGGGCAGTTATACGTTGCCTGTTCACGAGTTGGAAAACTATCCGCTTTGTTTGTGTTACGTCAGACCAAAAAACAAAAAATGTGGTTTACCAAAGAGCACTTCATTGAAACGGATAATTTGCGGATTCACTTTCATTTACTTAGAGAAGTTCAACTAAAAAACGCTTAATTTTTGTATTCGAAAAAAAATCATTACTGTTGTGTAATAAAATCAAAATTTTCCTTTTCAAATATAAAACAAACAAAAAATTTCTTCATCTTTCTCACGAAACCATCTGGTGGCGAAACGGAGTTCGTCGGGTTTGCTAGTATATGTATATATTAATATATTTCGAAATAATCATATTCTATAGGTAGGTACATTACCTCTCATATATACATCTTATGCAAATTCAGACGTAAGTATTTTTTCAAAACTTTTACTTAAAAACTTAATTCCTATTTCAGGTATCTTTTTGACAAATGCCCTTAAAACTAAACTAGGTAAGTAAATTTTCATGATACATTCCAGGTTTTAGATGAGACTTGCTAGGCATGGATGCCTAGCAGCAGTCAGACGGGCGCTAAGTGAAACGGCAAACTCGGCGGTTAAGGGATTTTGTTTGCTATGAAAACAACGAAACCGCGTTAGATTTCGGTGGGAACAAACCACTGCTCGCCATGATACAACAAACATTCTACCGGTATTAGGCCAATCACAGTCGCAGGAGAAAAAGCACATACCAAATATAAATTAAGAAACTTAATATGAAAATTGAGTGGCCGGCAACTTCAAGTAAACCATGAGACTAATATGACAAACTTAAAGAAATATTAAACATGCAATTTTGCTTTGGATTTCATCATCGGAATGCTCATTATTAAATATTTGCAAAGCATTATTTGATGCAGACCTATAATTGAGTATATTATATTATATGTTTGTGTTAACGTCAGACCAAAAAACAAAAAATGTGGTTTACCAAAAAGCACTTCAATGAAACGGATAATTTGCGGATTCACTTTCAATTACTTAGAGAAGTTCAACAAAAAACACTTCATTTTTGTAATCGAAATAAATTCATTACTGTTGTGTAATAAAATCAAATTTTTCCTTTTCAAATATAAAACAAACAAAAAATTTCTTCATCTTTCTCACGAAACCATCTGGTGGCGAAATGGAGATCGTCGGTTATATTATATATTTAAGATCACTACTGAAGCCATTAGAAAAAAATGTAACTAATAATCGTATATATTTAAATATTTGACCAAAATTCTTCTTTTTTCGAATGCATTTTTTTCTCTATATCATTTTAATTATAATACATTTATAATGTAATAAAAGTCTCTGAGAGATCTACTACATCGGTTTATAATACCCTTCCTTCAAGCGTGACATAGTTTACTAAAAACTATTTACTCAGGCACGAATATAATTATATACCACCATGTAGTTTTACTGAAATTATTATGACTTACTGAATAGATATTGGTTAGAAAAGTTTTACAGCTTGCGTGATGACTGTAAAATATTCCTGTATAGTGTAGTACTTTTGTGGACTGCGATTTTCAGCATAATTATTAGCTTAAGCTAAAAATGTTAGGTTAACAGCAGTGTAAATCCAGTTTTAAATTTACTTTACAAAAATCGGAAATAAATTTAAAATTTAAATTGTTTGTATAGTTTGTAGATAATAATTATCTAGAGAATTGTTACTAGCTTAATTAAATTCATGATTTCTATTGAACACTTTTAGAGTAATGGAAATTCTACTTCACAATATTACAAGCCTTAAATTTTGGATACAGGATAAAATTTGAAGTATAATTGAAGTTTAAATCCAAAACGACGACACAAACTTGTAATCATGATAATTTTCATACAAATCGTTTCATTTTTATTTAAAAAAAGTACTAGGTAAGTTGTTTTTTTTGTATTAATACACAACAACTATACTGATTTTAATCGTATTTGTACTAAATAAAAAAAACCTTATCAAAACTAAATCTAAAGCGAATGATATTCACAGATAGAGTGAATTGAGTTGTAAATAACAACAAAGACCTCTCTTTCACTGTTGAGGCGCCTGAAGGATAATTTCTTCAACATTTACTTGTCGTAAAATATGTGAAAGCAGAGATGAAAGTGCAAATTTGAAATCAAAGAAGATAATATCTTGTAAAACACAAATTAAATGTGCCATACAAAACGTCGCTGCAGTAAACAGAATATCTTGAATTGTGTTAGAAATTTTATGCGAAGATTGTTCATTGAAACAAGGTTGAGATTATGCTTCGTTATAAGCGAAGATAGAATAACGATTAACCTCTTTCTTGTTTGTTATTCTGCAAATATCATAAACTTTGTGATATTTCTTTTTTGTGATATTATTTTATTGCTTCATGAAAGCTAAAATAAGCATCAGCATGAACAATCAATAAGCTCATTAAGCTAAATAAGCATCAGCATGAACAATCAATAGAACTCTTAACTAAACGATTGAACATTATATTATCAAAGATACAGAGATGTTTACGAGCAAACAATGTTTTATCAAAATTAAGATTTTGCTGGTTGCCATGAATAACTTCTTAATATTAAATTATCGCATTCCCGAGTTCAGACAAAGGACAAAGTTTTATGATTCTTTTGCAAGAACAATAGATTATTGTGTAGAGTACTTGCCAGTTACAATTTTATGATGAGAATCTCTGCTGTGCGATATAGAGTCGGACAAATGTCATTTCATATTGGCATTCGGCCTTTGTTTGAATTATTAAGGTCAAGAAGAAAATATTTCAAATCAATCATCACTATTAATTTTCCTTGTCTTGTTAGTATAATGGAATAATTGCTTATTATACTTCATAGCCTTGAAATATATTATAAAACTAAAATTCTTCATTCATGACATATTAAAATAAAACTCCTGTTTGCGCCAGGAGCGAAAAACCACTAACAACAACTTATTCACAAAGAATAGTAAAGATTTTGAAATAATATATTTCAAGGCCGGGAGTATGTTCGCGCCATATCAAAGGGTGCGATTTATTAAAAATCATAATCCAAAATCATTATTAAAATCAAGTCAATCAATACATTATCAAAAACAACATTGAAATTATTATAAATACGATTATAACTTGCAATTAACATAAAATAAATACATAAAGTTACAAATTAAAGTGTTTATAACAAATTTGGTCCTTCAAAATTCAATCAAACAACCATTGAAAAAACAACTTCATTTTCAAAATATATTATGTACAAGCTGTAAAACGTAGCAATATCGATCACGTCGATAAAAGTGGCCACAATGAATAAAAAATATTTAAATAATATTATAATAAAGTTCCATACCAGTTCTTTAAATTAATTTTATTCCATTAAATTTGAATTAAGTCAATATTTCTCCAATATTTATTATATTTAATATCGATTAATTGAACTTCATGACATTCTGTGTTGCGAGATTGCACTGAACGTCCATAAATAAACGTGATTTTGATAACTTTCGATGCGATAAAACCACAAATCAATCGAAAGACAAAGGCCAAACTGTTCATATTTTCCAGTATTTTAATGATGATGTATCCAAAATAAACTATATGGCCTTGCATGAAACCGGATCAATAACTTTGGTACTTGATTATTGAAATTTGATTTAAAATTATAACTTTGTAATATGATACGTTTTCATTTTGCTTGTAGTAGTGTGGGTGATATCATTCATACGAACAAATCTCGATAATATTATTTCAATACATTTGTATTTGAACGTTTAATCTTGGTCAATATTTGTAATTCGATATTGATGTATGCTCAATGTGTTAAGTTAGGTTGTGGAAAAAATAACACTGATAATTGTTGTAAATTCACACCTTGAAGCACGCCTTTTTCAAAACTGATCTAAAGTAAAAACCTTCTAAGTACATCAGCAATATTATCAATTAATTAATATTTCTACACAAATATATAAGTAATCACTTTAAAATAACATTGTCGTTTGTAGTGAAGGTTAGAAAGCAATTCAAAACAATCTTATTATTATGAGTATAGTGCTATTAAAACTAATACTGCGTACATTATTATATTAATAACAATGTAGAGAAGTATATTGATACATTGTTTCAATTGATACATTGTTCAACATTTATTAAAATTAAACAAATAAATATCAGACGTACGATCTGAATGACTTACATTACTATATTAATTGTTAATTTAAATGTAGTTTGAAAGCCATTAAAACATAGCATATTAAAAGTATAGAGGAATTAGTTTAAAAACTGGCAGTACTTTTTAAATAAGTACAGAAAGTCTTCTCTCAGTTTCTCTGGCTCGAATAGACATAGCAGCATGGGTAATTCGAAGAAACTTTGTCCTCGAATTGTGATGTATTTTCAACAACTTTGACTCAAAGTTTTGCGACTTAGCAGCGACGTTTGTACAAGAATTGCAACTCACGATAATGTTTCTATTAGTTCAAAATCTCTTCCACAAGTTCCAAATTTTATTCTATGAACACATGATATAAATAAAACACATGATAAATGTAAAAAATGTTAGTGTAGATTTTGCACCTGATATAAAATATATACCGTATGAAATATGATAATACTAATCATATAAATCAGATATGGTTCAAGAGTTTCCAGGAATTAGAAAAATTTTCACAAAGCATTTACATTGCGAGGCAAATTAAATTTTTGAAATTTACAAAAATAATTTCTTTATAATTTTAAAAAATAATTGAAATTTGAATGCAAATAATTTAATTAAATTAAATTTGTAAAAATTAATTAATTTGAAGATTTTAGTACGGCATTAGTAAATACTACGGCATTCGTAAATACTAAGATTTCTTATAACAAATCTCTTAAGATAGTTAAAAAATTACTAAAATTAGGTCATTGACGAACGCAGTTCACAAATTGGAACATATTTCTCTTTAAATATTTGAGTATAAATTAAGGTACCTAGATAATAACATGTGTGCCCAACAAGATGTTTATTCTACTTAAAAAGAATATTTAATCTAAAACAGAGTACCTCTCAAGTAAATATGGAATAATATAAATAGTAAAGTAAAATGAATTGAATATGGTATTATATACTGGTGACATCCATTAATGAAGGCAAAATAAATAAGATTTAGGGGTAATAGAGATTTTTCATAAATTTCAATGATTATTATTGTGATACAATGATGAGTTAGTTTAATAATGCAATCCTCAAAAGTTCCTTCACAAGGTTCAAAAAAGCTTAAAGTAAAGTAAAAGCGTAGTTCAATATGATAATTCAATGTCAATTTCAAAATCGAACTTGCGTAGAATGAAATAAAACATAAAATGGAAACAAAGTAAGGCGGCTAAAATTGTTTTTCACATGAATGAGGGAAAATCTAAGATAAGTTTAGTATTACAATATGTTTATATTATGTCATCTAGAATTATAAATATGAATAGTGTTTTACTTTACAGTAAAACAGCATTATCACATTACCATTACATCCATTGCAACGCGAAGAATCTCAGTGTCGGCAATAATATGAATCTGGGGCTGATATAATTATGAGATATAAGACATTCTATAAATATAGTCAAACACATGTCAAGATACGCTTACATATCAGATAATTAGCACTCCACATGTTACAGACTCTTAAAAAAATAATAAAAATATGGATTGCAAGCGTTTAATAACATCATGATAGAAAATATTATTATTACATTATGAAGAGTATATATGTTAATAAACTATAAGTGCACTTGGTATTGGAATGAAGAATGATTTCTTTTTATTGTAATTATATATGTGTTAGAATATGACTTGATGAATGTATACTTTTCAACCCTATCTTATCAATGAAGAAAGATGGGAAAATTAATTTCATAGTTGATATTTATTTTTAATTAAAATCAAGTTAAAGTGACATTTTTCCATCGTACATTGTTTAGATTATTATTTTAAGGTTATCAAAGATACAAAGTGAGAAAAATTTAAATTTAATATTATTATTATAAAAATTAATTATAAAAGGTGACCATATTTTGCCAAGTTAAAACCGGGAAGGTAATTTTTAGTTATGCTAATCCGGGTTAAAAAGTTAATATGATATTAAAACTAGTGGGGCGCATGGCATCCTGCCTTAAGGCAAATTGCTAGAACTTTCCGTACCAAATTTTTTTTTTTTTTTTAAAAAGATTAACATTTTTGAAAAAAATTTACTCTGATAAAATTAGATTTTTAAGAAACTATACATTTTTGTCAAATTTTTTTTTTTTGAAAAAAAAGTCTTTTTGAAGAAAAATGTATTTTGAAATATGTTGAAATTTCTGAACTTTTTTCAAAGCAATCATACTGCTTACTGCGTACTAATCAGCACGTCTCCTTATCAATACGAATCGAATGTTTTTTGAATTATTCAAATCGCTTCATCCGTGCACACATTCAGAATATTCAGAAACCTCTAAAACGTAAAGATAAATAAAAATTTTCATTTTCAATTTTTTTGCGATTATTATAACAGCCCTACGGTAAGTTAATAACAAATACTATTTAAAAATGCAACAAAAATCTGTCTCTTTGTGAGTAATTTTTTTTTAAATCAGAATTACTGACCAATAACCTCATTATTCGGTTATATGTTATATTTTATCTTATATTTTTGGCTCTAAATGTTTTTTCAGCTTTCAACTTATTAAAAAATTTTGTTCAATACTCTTCATAACTATTTAAAAATAGTTCCAATATATAGCAATTATTCCAGGCAGTCAAGAAGTTTATTTTCATATTCTTTGTTAATTTTTGCAAAATTGAAAATAGAAGATCAAAATTATGAATGATAAGGCTATTTTAACCAATCTTTTATATATAAGCATACTAGTTGTAAATAACATTTTCAAGTAAAAACAAAGTGATGGGGCTTTACAATACACATGATCTGACAAAATCAAAATCAAAATGATAATGTATTGTATCCCAAATATAAGAATATACTCATGTTTTTGAAGAAAAAACTCGATGGACAATTCTTGACTGCGAAATTAAATGACAAAGAACAAATTGGAGTATTGGATATATTAATATAAATTTAATGGGCATCAAAATGTACATTTGGTTTTAAATAGAGCCCATGCAAAATTATAGAGTAGTATTGCATAACATATAGTGTTAAATCAAATAATTTTGTCCAAATTTTAAAACAAATATTAGAATACCAAAAATACTCAATTTTTTGACCTCGTTTTGCCACGGGCAAAAGTTTCGTTTAAAGTAAATAAAAAATGACAATATATGAATAAAACACACGCACTAAGTTGACTTTAGTTATAAAGTATGATTAGTGTACAAAACTAATTTAGTAAAACTGATTGTAAATGAATTTTAAAATTATGAACACTGTTCTAAAAGATAGTATTGTTTTTTCAATTTGTAATTTTCCTTTTGTCTTATTTGACATAAAATATATACTGAATTAAAATAAATTATATTAATAAATCTCTATCTAATATTATGTAAATGATGAATCAATACGTTTCCTTCGAAAGATCGGTAATATATAACGATGTGCAGAATGGTTCATTTCGAAACCCCGACTAACCTAAGGTTATTGATTAGATGATTACGAGAACCCCTGATGTTGATATAAATAGACGTGATAACAGGATTTGCAAAGGTGATCAATAGAAGTAAAAATTCCATTATTTTGGGGTATGATTGAAATTAATCAATTCGACTAGATTAGTACTGATTATGGTTTGCAACTCTTATTAATTAATATGTATAAAATGTAATACAAACATGGTGCAATCAAGATTAAGTAACCTTTATAATTTACTAAAATATATCAGCATAAGAGGTAAAGTCAAAGAGGGAATACATATATTAATTAAGACCGTATACTACTGCAACCCTTTCATTGATGCAAACTTACGGCAAATGTAACTAAATTATGAAGAGGAACGATGAGATCCATTGTAAAATTTAATTTTATCGTTTGCGGTTATTGTGTTATGGCGTCTGAAGGGTCATAAACCTCGAGGGAGTGTTTTGAAACATGAAGTAACTATTAAACACCCTATTGTAACAAAATGGTCAAACGAGAAAATACAAAACACGTTGCTATGCCTTTGAGAATATATATATATATATATATATATATATATATATATATATATAAATATATTTATATCTGTATGTTAATCCGTAATAATATTTAAGCTCTTCACACCTATCGTAGTAAGCATTACAGCTGTTACTCAAAATCAAGTCGTATTAGTAAAATTACAAATGATTTTTAATAGAAACGGGAAAGGGATTGATTTAAGTTGATGTCACAACGCAACCTTTAGTAAATAATCAGAAACCTTTACGTTAGTCTATTTTTAAAACCAAAAAATACACATGGAAATGGTATCATTTTAGATTCTATTAATATTATTTGATTGGTGGAATGTAATGTAGCAAAAACACATAGAATAAAATAATATGAAATCATAATTTTTTAAACTGAGCCACTAAAAATTATGCAGTTTTAACTCTCTGTTGAAAATAAGTTGCTGCTATATAAATCAATCATTAAACCAATCTGGACCTACGGAATTGAGCTCTGGGGATGTGCATACAAATCAAATATAGCTATAATGCAGAGAACTTAATCAAAAATTTTACGTACAATACTTAATTCTCCGTGGTACGTTACAAATGAAACCATTCACAGCGATCTCAACATGAAAACGGTGCAATTAACGTTCAAAAAATTTAAGGAAAAATACAAAGGAAAACTGGAATCATATCCAAACCCATCAATAGGCGACATTTTACAACCATTTGGCGTAAGAAGATAACGTCAATGGCCTTTAGATTTAGTCTTAGATTAGCTTCAATATATCATTATCTTTTTAATTGTTGAACTAAGAACTTTCTGAGACATCGCTCTCAAATATTGTCAATTTAGCTTATAGGAATTCTTATTTATTTCTGATTGCTAAATAAAACAGAGTTAAAAATTAAAAAAAAAAGTTTTAGCTTTTGTTTTTTATGAAATCTTCAAAAAAAATATTATTTCAAACACACAAGGTTTGTATAAGCATATATATATTAAATTAAACTCTAAACTCCTAAGATATAGTGATAACACAAACTCTTGTTCCTCTAACCAACCAACCTAAACATGTACAATTCTAATGAAGTACGAACTGGAGCCCCTCCATTAATTTCCTTGCCACAGTTAAATGTGCAAACGTTCTTTGTGCAGGATCAAAACTTCAAAATGAGGTGTAAGGGATGGTCGATCTCGGTTACCTTTGCTCGTGAAAACATGATAAATATTATTCTCAGCTAAGGAGCAAAAATAAAGCACCATCAGAATGTAGAAGAGAAGCTAGTCAAAATATTGGAAAAGTCTCTACTTGTAAGTGTTTTATTTGGAAAGGGAATTTGAAAGCATCCTAAAATGAAGAAAATATTAATATAAAATTTTACAATAATTTTAAACATTCCGAAGATTATCATGTGTTAAAAAGGCTTTCTTCTAAGAACAAATTAAGAGATTAAGCGAATTAATCCCAAAAACATAGAGTTTGTTTTTCGATGGAAGGAACAATTTCTCTATGATGCACGTGACTTATCAACACCTAATATAAGTAATTAAAAAAACTAATGATGTATGGCATCGTGCCTTAAGGCAAATTGCTGGAACTTCCCGTACCGTAACGAAATGTTCGAAGAATATTAAATATTTTCAAATAGATTATTATAAATATCGTAACATTGATATTATTTATAACAAATATATAAAATGAATTGGAAAGTTGAAATTATTTGTTTAAAGTATATTAGAACAGAATTAAAATTAAAATCTGAATTATTTTCGATAAAAAAAAAATTAAATTTGAAACAAGCAGAAAGTTCTTTGAATAATTCAAATCGGACGGTTAGTTCTCTCAAAAACTGCATTTTTTAGCTCTGTCTAAAAGGCTGGACCTTCCTTGGCTAAAAACTAATCACCTCTTCTTCCAATCATTACAAATTGAATGTTTTTTCATTTAAATCGTTTAAATTGTTTCATTTAAATCATTTAAATCGGATACTCGGTTCTCTCAAAAACTCGATTTAAATTTTCTGCACTCTTTGCTCCGTATCTCCGCAACGGCTGTACCTGCCCCTGCCAAAAACCAATTAGCACATCTCCCCATCAATAGGAATGGAATGTTTTTTGAACCATTCAAATCGGTTGATCCGTGCGCCCGAAAACGTGGACGAAAAAATGCGAACATACAAAACACAAACATGCATTTTTTCTGAGGTATGCCAAAATGTTCAGAAACCTCCAAAAAGTCTAGAAATGCAAAAATTTTCATTTTCGATTTTCGGCCCATTACTATGACTACCCTACGGGAAGTTAAATATAAATAGTCATATCGCATATGGGTCATTCTTTTACAAACCGGACACTAATTAACCTTGACATTTTAGAATTGTCTGAAAATTTGTTTACAGATACTATTTATAAAATCATTTGACACGTATTTCAGAATTTTGCTGAAAAAAATTTTTTTACGTAAATATTTACAATTGAAATATGGATTTTTTGCTCAATTTCTATGAACATCATCTGCGGTAAATTATATATCTCCGAATGTGCTGATCCGATCAGTATTATTTTTTTTTATTACACTCATATTGAAGTGAACTTTGTAATGATTAAATTTTTGTTTTTGTTTTTGCAATTTTCTTAACGATAACAACCCTTAAATATTTACAAAGGTTTTACTCGGCCTTTACCCGAATTGAATCGATCCAAAAAAAAAACATATATTTTCTTGTTTTCTCTGCAACAAAATTCTTTTTACAATTTGTTGGAGGATTTGTTACATCGAAAGATATTAAATATTTTCAAGCGCGAGCCGCGCTTTTCACGTCGTGGACCTCAAAGACTTGTACTTATTTGTCGCTTTCGAATGACAATCATAATGTTTTTCGGTTGAAAAATATTTTATAATTTCGCTTCTGGCGAAAAATGAACATATAGTCGAAAAAAAAACATTAGGGGAGAGCGGAGCTTAAAAGTTCTTGGGTAAAAAGATCCACAGCCAATATCTCAAAAACAAGTAAAGTTAGAAATTTTTTAACAACAATATTTGAATAAAGACGGATTGTTCAATTAGATTTTTCTAATAATAAAAAAATGTTTTTCAGTCACTTTTTTAAAATTCGTTATTTTCCGTCTTTACTTCATAGCCTGGATAAAAAGGGATCGACTTATTTTTAATTTTAATAGAATTTTACGTAATAATTGCTAAATTATATAGCCAATGTAAAATAAAAATTTTATTCGTATATTTTTATAAAGAAAATACCAGATATGCCTTTGGTCTGATGCTTTGTCAGAAATATTTATCAAGAGAGTTAATTAACTATTAATTTATATATAATTATATATATATATATATATATATATCAATATATCTATTGTAAAATAGCTTTTTTCTAACTTAATTTAATTTTTTATTTACTATTTCCTTATTATTTACACCTAGGCCAGTATGAAGGTGTGGTTGAGTCTGTTTACCCCACCCACATGTAAGCTTTAATAGCGATTATATCAGAAAGGGTTGAAGCCAACTTAAATATTCCTCTACAATCAAATATTGTTGTTAAAAAATTTCTAACTTTACTTGTTATTGAGATATTGGCAGTGGATCTTTTTACCCGCGAACTTTCAAGCTCCGCTCTCCCCTAATGTTTTTTTTCGACTATATGTTCATTTTTCGCCAGAAGCGAAATTATAAAATATTTTTCAACCGAATAACAATATGATTGTCATTCGAAAGCGACAAATAAGTACAAGTCTTTGAGGTCCACGACGTGAAAAGCGCGGCTCGCGCTTGAAAATATTTAATATCTTTCGATGTAACAAATCCTCCAATAAATTGTAAAAAGAATTTTGTTGCAGAGAAAACAAGAAAATATATGTTTTTTTTTTGGATCGATTCAATTCGGGTAAAGGCCGAGTAAAACCTTTGTAAATATTTAAGGGTTGTTATTGTTAAGAAAATTGCAAAAACAAAAAAAAAATTTTTGCTCATTACAAAGTTCACTTCAATATGAGTGTAATAAAAAAAAATAATACTGATCGGATCAGCACATTCGGAGATATATAATTTACCGCAGATGATGTTCATAGAAATTGAGCAAAAAATCCATATTTCAATTGTAAATATTTACGTAAAAAAATTTTTTTCAGCAAAATCCTGAAATACGTGTCAAATGATTTTATGAATATTATTTGTAAACAAATTTTCAGACAATTCTAAAATATCAAGGTTAATTAGTGTCCGGTTTGTAAAAGAATGACCCATATGCAGGAACATTTATATCGATCATCGCATTTTCTATCTTTAACTTTTATAAGAGCGTAATCATCAATTTAAAATTAGAATTCAATGCAAATTTGATACTATCAAAGATGTTTCAGATTTATATTTCAAGAAAAAAATATAAAAATATTACTCGATTTGCTCGAGCACGAACAGATTTTATCATAATTATTATAAATACGGTTTCTACCAAATTGGTTCGCAATTCGAAAAAAAAAGTTCATCAACTCTTTGTCTAGCAAGAACCTATTTACCACAGTCAAGGAGAACGTCCCTCTGAATTACGTGAGATTTATGAATGGCTGCTTGAGAAGGTGGATGCTCTGACTAGGGATGGAAGTATACGTACGCTATGCACTTGCCGCAAACTGTGTCAAGGGAGTTTGACAAGTACCCGAACAAAGATCTTTGAAGACCCTTTTACGTTTATGACCGCTTTTATGAATCCATACTAATCGAAGATTTGAGATTTTTCAAGTGAAGTATTCTGGTACAAACTCTTGTCAAGAAAGTAATAGTGGAAAGAAGGCTTAAAAGCTTTGCATTTGATTCGGTTGAGTTGAACGTAGTACAGAGTTGGATAGATTGCATTCACATGAGGTTAAACTATTAAGATTTATAATTACATAAATTATTCATATACATTTCTGGTAGTTGCAATTATTAATTATTAAATGGATATGTTTTTTAAAGTAAACATAAAAGTATTGAAAAAGAATTGATTGTAAAAAAATAATTTGTAATTGTTTGCAACGATAGAGATAAGAGAGTAGAGTAACATAAAATACGTCATATTTGCCGAAGAAGACTGAGGAAGAAGCTGCCCAAAGATAATATGAAGGACCATTAGAACTATTATAATTTTATGTGAACAGAATAGTAAAATCACTTATTAAAGTGATTCTCTAAATATCAATGTAACATTTACCAGATAAATTTATATGTGTGTTTGAAAGTGTGTGTGTATGTGTGCGAGTGAATAGCAAATAGCTCAGAATTGTCATGTATTCTGATTGCTATTGAAAATAAAATTTCATATATATATATATATATATATATATATATATATATATATATATCTATATATATATCTTATATATAAAAATGGAGCTCTCTTTCAAATGTCCGAATAAAACTCGAAAACGGCTGAATCGATTTGGCCAGTCTTAGTCTTGAAAAATTCGTGCCAATCCAGAGAATCTCTGGCGATGAGATTTCTCTGGCAGAGATTG
This sequence comes from Ctenocephalides felis, assembly GCF_003426905.1. Lineage (NCBI taxonomy): Eukaryota > Metazoa > Arthropoda > Insecta > Siphonaptera > Pulicidae > Ctenocephalides > Ctenocephalides felis. The sequence goes on along the minus strand of NW_020537646.1, from coordinate 14,726,752 downwards.
TCCAAAAGGTGAGAAATTATTTCAAATCCGCGTAGAAACTTTACATTTTTAATTTGAAAACTTTTGTAGAAGCGTAATTTAAATCAAACAATGGACGGTGGCAATTTCGTGAAATGTCAAACGCTTTTGACAGATGATGTTCAATTACGTTTAATAGGATGTTTTACGCAAATATTATTTATTTATGATAAATTTGTAGTAAGTAGTTTTGTTTGTAGTTTTATTTATATACAAAAACGTTAGTAAACGGGCCGCAAGTGTTACTAGAGACTCAAAATATCAACTTTTTTGATATGTTAATATGAAAATGCACTTTTTGGCATATTTTTCTCAAACACGGTGCTCTGAAAGATTTCATTTGTATAATTATATACCCATTGGTAATTATAAAACATTTTCTAGGTTATATTATTTTTTATTTATCTTATTTAAATTCAGAACCTAAATTTGGTATCGATCAAATGAACATTTTGTCGAATAACATTTTTTCAGTTATAATTTCCCAGAATTTATCGCAGAATAGATAGTAATATATGAAGGTCCGGGATTAAAAAGGTCCACCACCGATGTGCCAAAAATCAGTAAAGTTAAGCATTGTTTAATAACAATATTTGAAAGTAGAGGAAAAAAGATGTATAGCCAGCTACAACCTTGATTTGAAATGGTTTAGAATATACCTTATTTAGCAAAACAACGTTTGCCGGGTCAGCTAGTATATATATATATTTGCCAAAAAACACTGTCAATACATTTTTCAATGTTATATTACCTAGGTTGGTAGGAAAAGTCCATTATTCGGTGTTCATCCGCAAAAATAGCGATGTAACGTCCGCCAGATACTTTTTCGATTTCAATACAATTAATGAATTAAAAATCTTCACAAAATATATGAATAAACCACACATGGTTATAGTTCCATGAACTTTACTATAATTTTCTCACAAGAGTGTACAACTCGTAGACCCACGTGATTCTTCCTTTTTAATTAAATGTAAATAAACAAACGAGTACAAGACTCATCACAGTATTTAAAAATACCTATAGAAAGTATAACATGTACACGAAGATAAACATATAAAGTCAAATAACGTATCTGAAAATATACTACTTGTCAGAAATGTATAAAAATACTCATATATGTTCATTATGCTTTTATTGCACAAAATGCATGCCGGCATAAAAGTGCTTATTAAGACATAAATATGTCAATTTAAGCCCCTAAAGTAGAATTATTATTGTGATTATATATATATATATATATATATATATATATATATATATATATACATAAACATATATACATATATGACATCTGCGGATATTTGAATTTAACTCACAATCAGTATAACTGTACCTAGTCGATATTTTGTTAACTTCCCGTAGGGCAAGTTATAGTAATCGCAAAAAAATCGAAAATGATAATTTTTATATATCTTTACGTTTCAAAACCTTCTGAACATTTTGGCATACCAGAAAAAATGGATGTATATGTGTGTGTATGTGTGTGTGTGCGTGTGTGTATGTATGTGCGGATACAAATTTTCGTCGACGATTACGGGAACACGGATCGACGATTTGAATAATTCAAAAAACGTTCGATTCGTATTGATAAGGAGACGTGCTGATTAGTTTTTGGCGAAGGCAGGTCTAGCCGTTCCGAAGATACGGGGCAAAAAGTGCCGAAAACAGTAACTCAGTTTTTAAGACAACGGAGCGTCCGATTTTAATCATTCAAAAAACTAATAATTCAATTGATCAAATTTTCATGTGAGCAGGTCTAGCGGTTTCGGAAATCTAACAAAAAAAGTAAAAAAAATGCCATCTGACGATCAAAAATGATCATTAGACATATGCACATTAAATTATCAGATATTTTATAGAGATTTTAACAATAAATATAAATTTTGTTTACATTCTTATGGGTTCCGTACCAATGTTTATCCGTTAGACAGCGACGCGGCGCTTACGCGCTTTATATTTTATCTCTATGAAGTTAAAGCAGTACCATTGCTTTGAAAAAAAGTTAAGATTTTCCAAAATATGTCAAAATAAAGAAAACATTTTTTTTTTCAAAAAAGTAATTTTTTGTCCAATTTATAGTTTCTCAAAAAGCTAATTTTTTCGAAGTAATTTTTTTTCAAAAATGTTATTCGTTTTTAAAAAAATAATAATAATTGATACGGGAAGTTCCAGCAATTTGCCTTAAGGCATGATGCCATGGGCCCCACTAGTTAGTTCTATACATTTGACTTAACAAAATAACAAATGCATAAACTACTAACTATTATAAAAAATAATTCTTTATGATTTCTAATCAACTTATTTCTCACAAAAATATTTAAGATTTTTGTAATTTACTGAGATAGATCAGCTATTAGTTCAAAGAGTGAAAACACACAGATTGAGTTTGAGTCCTCTATAGAAAATGATCAAGCGCTCTATATAAAATTTATATCCATTACTTTTATGTACCTCATATAATAAATATTAAACTCGACATTGTCGATAGATAGTCATCATAAATTTATGAGATACAGAAGTATAACAATTGACTGTGCTAATACGAGCGCGTTGTTCCAATTTAATAGGTAATAATAACTGATTAATTAAATATGTGTTCGAAAATGTCAAACGCGGGTTATAAATTATCCCGTTTTCATTGTATTTTATGAAATAACGCACACAAAAGCAAACTGCACTAGTATTTTCGATCAACAGGCTTTGAATTTACGAATGGATATTATTAATATGATTTGATTTACATATTCGTGCAGAGAAATTAATCATCTCTGTTTAATATGAAACTATAACTCAAATATTGTTCTCGAATAATCCAGATAAAACTAATAAGTCTCCTGGAATTGACTGATTATGACGCTGCTGGATAATTGATGTAAACTCGAAACTGGTAACATACTATACAAGTATAAATGCAATATCATCAGTAAAATTTCAGATGAATATGGGCCACCACAAGAATTCATTAATAATTGAATACCCATCATTTCTAGAATTTTACATCGACATCAATTCGATTTATATTTGAAAAGATCGCATTGTTCTTTGAAGTACATTGGCAAACATTACGTTATTGCTCGTCTACAGTTCATTTATAAAGATATCACAGGATTTCTATTTTCAAACCCTGCTTGTTTCTAAGGGTAAGTTTACAAGTCGAGACACATCAAGGGTAGTAAATACACAAATAAAAGCTTCTTTTTCTCGAGAAGGCGTCCTAACACTATAATCTCGCCAGGCAGGTGTTCAATGTTGGAAAAAAATATAATATCAGTATGTTGTTCATTGTTTTCATATTCCAGGTAACATATAAATAAATTTATTTCTATTGAATGAATTTGCTCAGAGAAAAAACATAAATTAGCCAAGTTAATTTTTGAAGTTACTTAATTTTTTATCGTTTATAGAAAGAGAGATTGTTATGCCAAAAGTATAGATATATCATTAGAAAAGTGTACTTTAAATTACCTTTTGCTGCTTGTATATGATCTGATCAATTGTCATTAATATGACATTGAGCAAAATTAGAAGTCAACCACTAGAATAGACAGCCAAAATTTTACAAAACACAAACTCTTATGCACAATTTTCTTGTTTTTTCGAGATTAATTCTCACATAGGTACGCAATTAAAATCAGGCTGAATTAACCTATACGTTAAAAAAGTAGCGTTGTACAAAATTTTAGCAAAAATTAAAGATTATAAAAATGTTTTAAATCATGTAATTTTTTTTTAATTTGTCAGGTTATTTATTGATAACCATGAATAGGAAAAACCATATATTTTCAACTTGTCGTGCATTCTTTAAAAAAAATGAGTAAAACATTTCTGAACGGTTCACCTGTAAAACCCTTGTACCTGAACAGACTTGGGGTGCTATATAAAACAAGTTTATTCTTTGGAAAGGGCTTGGAAGAATACCCAGAAATTTAAAGAGCAACCGAAATCCTGGCGCCTTGAGTTCAATTAACAATCAATGAAATGAATGTATATAGCCTATCATTGCCAAATCTATTTTCTGATACAATGACAATGTTTATTATGCATAATTAAAACCGTTGAAGTCTACTTTGAGAACTTGAAAAAAAAAACTATAGGCAATACTTGTTTATTTAGAACCATAGGTAAAATCAAATGATCATTTTAAGAGCATATACGTGTAAATCTCACAATATTCATAAATTGGGTAATTACCAAATAATTAATAATGGTATAATAGATTTTCTCAAATATTTCGGGCATTTCACGCAGCATATAGGTTTTTTTAGGAGACATTTAGGATTACTAAATGATAACACAGGCCAACAAAGAAAATGGTGCAAATGATTTTAATGCTGTTTTTAAGTATATTTGGGGCGCTGATTTCAAAAATGACATTGGTTTTCTTCTATGAGCTTTAGTTTTCAAGATATGATATATAAGGAATGTAAGTACAAAATAGTTATACAATTCGGAATGTTATTTTAATGAGATATAGATCCATTCGGCCTTAGTTGGGACATTAGTTGACACTGTGAAGTGTTTTTTTCCGTGACGACCTAGAATGGACCTGATTTCGGCAACTTTTTTCCAAGTTCCAGACTAGATGTGATACTAGATTCAAGTACTAACTGAGTAAAAGGATGGAAAAAATAGTACTTGAAAGATGAAGTTAGATTAAATTAGAAAAATACCATAGAGAATTGTCCTTACAGCGTTGCTGAGTATTAAGATCTGCACGAGCTATAAGTATTCGGAAATTATAATTTCCTTTCAACGTCTCGCTCACAAAGGACGTTATGTGGGCGGAATTGATGTAATAATTATGGATGAGATTATTTATTTGATGCCCTCCAATAAGTGGAAAATAGCCAATATGACAATATGTGACTTATAATAGGTAATTTCAAATCGAGACAAACTAGTGGGGCGCATGGCATCGTGCCTTAAGGCAAATTGCTGGAACTTCCCGTACCAAAAATTATTTTTTTTTTTAAAAAGATTAACATTGTTGAAAAAAATTTACTTAAAAAAATTAGATTTTTGAGAAACTATAAATTTGACAAAAAATTACTTTTTTTCTTTATTTTGACATATTTTGGAAATTCTGAACTTTTTTTCAAAGCAATTGTACTACTTTAACTGCATAGAGACGAAATGTCAAAGCGCGTAAGCTCCGCGTCGCCGTTTAACGGATAAACATTGGTACGAAACCCATAGGAATGTAAACAAAATTTATATTTATTGTTAAAATCTCTATAAAATATATGATAATTTGATGTGCTTATGTCTACTGATCATTTTTGACCGCCAAATGGCATTTTTTTTTTACTTTTTTCACTAGATCTCCGAAACCGCTAGACCTGCCGTCATGAAAATTGGATTAATTTTTCATCTTTTTGCCCCGTATCTTCGGAACGGCTGGACCTGCCTTCGCCAGAAAACTAATCAGCACGTCTCCTTATTAATATGAACTGAATGCTTTTTAAATTATTCAAATCGGTTGATTGGTGTTCCCGAAATCGTCGACAAAAATTTGTATCCGTACACACACACACACACGCACACACACATACACATACATCCATTTTTTCTAAGGTATGCCAAAATATTCAGAAACCTTTGAAACGTAGAGATATATAAAAAATTTCATTTTCGATTTTTTTGCGATTACTATAACTTGCCCCACGGGAAGTTAATTAGGCTGTTATAATAGTAGTAGTGATTAACAATCAGATATATCAAAATATTTGTGAATACTTAGATAGCTACATTCGAAGCGAATAAATATCCTGTATAGGATTAGCCATTAATCAAAAACAAATGCGTTAAGGGACTTAAATCATAAGCAAATGCTTAGGGCTAAATCACCCGATTTATAAACTTCATCATCGCATTACAAAATAATTTGCCTCGCGGGCGTTTTAAACATGATGTATGTATTATCACAACTCTTAACAACCCCTTTTGTTCACACACACATTTATACAGACATATATATATATATATATATATATATATATATATATATATATATCCATATATGTAAAGGAAGAACATGACAAAACAGCTAGATGACTATACTGACATTGGTTTTGGTATAGGCTTTCGTATTGATTTAGTTACGCAGTGCTTTGAACTCAGAACAGCATGTACGGGAAACAAAATCATCTCCCTCGATAACATTAATACGTCTGCAGACAAATAAAACAACCCATGATAAATAGGTGCTCATTGAATCGTGATTTTTGCGGTGGCGCGTGGGTTATGTTCAAGAATGCAAAGAATTGCAATAAATAAAAGATTTCAGTACTTTACAACCAAAATGAAATAAAACATGTCTAATTTTTGAGCTTTCAAAGCGGAGGTTGTAATATAATAATCGTTTAATTTGATCAATATTTAAATATTTGCTCTGGAATATTATTGAAAATATCTTTATTATAAAACATACAAAATTTACCCTGAACGTGGCTTTGACCACAACACTTTATTAAAAGAATTCGGTACACCTTCTCTTGCCACACGTCGACTTATCTGTACTATTATGTTCTTATTTAAACTTTACAAAAATGCTATATACTTATTGTCCTTTTATTCTTAACCAACTATCCTTTAATGTTCCAATTATCTACTCCTAAATCTAATTCTCTCTTAAATTCGCCAATTCTACTTATGCCCTCTATCTTCAACTTATTTAATAATGATATTAATTATTCATAAAACTTCACCTAATCAAATAATCTCCATCTGCTCCTTAACCTTTTTCTTTCTTTTCAAATATCTTTTATTATTTTATCTTATTCTATGTAAATAAATATAATTGTTACATTCTGTACTATGTAATTTTGTGTTAAGCGCATTATTAATTTTACTAAATATTGAAATTTATCCATATTATAATATCTATTATATAAAAATAAGTCGGGTTTTCCTTCCTGACGATATAACTCCAGAACGCACCAACCGATTTCGACGATTTTGCATTCGTTGGAAAGGTCTCGGACTCCGTGAGGTTTATAGCAAAGAAAATTGAAAAAAGATTTCAACAGAAAAGCGAAAAACACTTTTCCGCGTCTCTGATACTTAGCATGTACTACAAACTAATATTTTTTGTTTGGCTGCACTCATTTGTTTGACAACTACTCATTGTTCTCTGTTCAGTTAATTTCATGTGAAAAACCGGCATTGTGTTCACTGTGAAATTGTGCAAAAAAGTAAAAAAAATAAGTTTTTTATTTCCTTCAATTGGAAACCATCAAATCAATCAAGTGTATTATGCAAATTTTTATTCAATTTCAACAGCAGGCAATTTTTTTCTTCATCTTTTAATCACCAAACGAAATGTTACATAAAATGAAACTATGTGGTGGTGAAACGGAGTTCGCCCGGTTTGCTAGTTTGTATATATATATATATATATATATATATAATTGTTATCCATTATGTAAAATAATTGTATTTTTAAGTCCTCTTGGAAAAATAGAGAGCTATATATTTTAAAAAATAAATAAATAAAAAAGAAACAAATATTATTTTTGATGCTAGAATTAACGCATAACAGTATTACAGGTGAAAAGAATATTACTTTGGAAATAACGTTTATAACATTAATATTATCTAATAAATAGTGCAAAAAGGAGTGCAATGTGTTAATATCACCAAAATGATATATATATATATATATATATATATATATATATATATATATATACATGTTCAAACTTCAACAGACTTAATATTAAATATTTCCATTATTTATTGTGTCCAGGCTTCGCGTTATTAGAAACTCATTAGCAATGTAAATTATTTACAGCACGTTCAAGCAAAGCTAGATTTTATTGACCAAATTTATAACAAAAAGTCACTTGTGACGTACTTTAGTATTTAAATTAAGATTAAGTAAGTTGGAAATATATAATACATTTTTTTCCGGTATACATATATATTTATAGTTATTCAGAATAAATATTATCCTTTTAAACTATTTTGTTAGACTTTGTGGCTTTGTGGAGTTTATCTCGAATGAGATACCTCCTTTTTTTAACTTTTCCCTTTAAATCGTAATAATTAATTCTGGTGACCTGGTAGTTTCTCATAATATATTTTTCTTCTTTTATATCAATTTATTAATCGTTCTCATTTGCAAGTTGTATAGAGTGTCGTTTTTAACATACCAAGGTACATCCACAATACATCTTAATATTTTATATTGTGCCCTTTGTATTATTTTCATAATAAATACATATGAAGTTAAGAATTAGGTAAGTGTATTGCAATTTCTTTCATGATAATCATGTGATCATATAATAATAAACAAATTGAAATTATTCTTCCTGAATATCCCAAATTAAAACTAATTTTGTAAAAATGTGTAAAAGAAAAAATGTTCAAACACTTTTTACAAGATATCAGCTGGCTCGCGTATGACAGGTGTCCGTTGTAAACGATTATTAATTCGTTGGAAAACTATTCTATATAATTTCTATTCACAATTTTAAAAAATCGAGTCGAGCATCCATTAATATTCATGAAATTAATAATAAATATGTAAAAGTCATGGGAAGTAAAGATTTTTACAACAAATGAGCAGAAAACTAAAAATTAAAAAAGAATATTTCTACAAATATTTATTTCAGTGGAGCAAAAATAAGTTAGTAAATTTAACGAAAACTTATTTATAGTATAAATAGAGCCAATTATCATAACATGACAAGGTTTAAAAATATTAAATAACATATTGGAAAATATGTGAAAACTTTGATTTGATCGGACTCACTTTATAAGTTAATAAATTTAACGAAAACTTATTTATAGTATAAATATTATATTATATACTATTACTATAACATGACAAGAGTTTAAGAATATTAAATAACCTATTGGAAAATATGTGAACACTTTGATTTCATTGGACTCACGTTATAATCAACGACCAATGATTAAAATTATTAATAATAATATCACGCAAAAAATTTAAACTAAGATTTAAAATAATAAAATACAATTTTATACACTTTTGATATGACTTGTTAAAATACTTTGAATTTTATTTACGCAAATAAAGATAATAGCGTAATAAAAGTATCAACCGCTATAAAATTGTGAACTGACTGACTTTTATATTATTCGGCTAGAGTTACAATCAATATGAATTTATATAATTATTAAAAAATAAAAATAATTAGTAATAATAATTAAATATTGAAGTATCCAGAATTATGCAGATGAAATTTACAAATGTCAAAAGTTTTAGTTAATGAAGTTGGTAAATCGTGAAAATAAACCGGAAATACATGTGTATTATGAACTAATTTTTGAATTTAATAAAAACCCGACTCGATAAAATAAAAAATATGAAAAAATGATGTAACATATAATAGCTTTAAAGACGTTAAAAGCTTATTTAATAAATTAAAAATCCATGCAAATTACCTTTGTTATTATTTTCATTATCCGGCACTATGTGCATGGCATGAAGAAGTGCTGTAGCTTTAGCACATTCTTCTGTCCTATCTAAATTATACAAATTAGCACTCAATACAAAACTAATACAAACACTAATCACTAAAAGTTTGCAAAACATCATTTGTTCAACCATTTTATGAACGTTAGTCTTAAGCTAATAAAAAATAAAACACAATTCAATTAAAAATTTATTCCAATATTATTATATAGTTAATAATAAACTTTATTGTAAAATGAAACTCAAAACGACCATGTTACCCGACTGTCAAAAATGGACTAAACTGCGCACGGGATTATGGCCAGCTGCGCGTACCGAGTCTATACTTCGGATTCAACGGATCCTCGGGCGACGACGGAACTCGCGCCGAGAAAAGCCGAACGTGCGATGGATTTAAAAATAAGGACAAATGTGACCGATTTTGACTGCAATTTATAAAAATATCGCTATTTTTGAACTGAAAATATATTATAGAATTATCAGAAAACTTTAATAATTTTAAAATAAAATATTTTATCTTAAATTAATTATTTTTGAATAATAATTTTGATTGTAATATACCGCGTGGTCATCTTGCTAATTATTGCGCCATCTTAGGTAATTCTTTTACTACTGAGATGGGTGGTTTTAGTTAAAATATTGAATAATTATATATTTATTAAGAATATTAAATAGTACAAGAAGTAAAGAATATTAAATTGAGAACAGCTCAGTGCAACATTTAGCTTTAACCCTCCGTCGGTCGGATATTTTTTCACCTTCGAACGGTCGGAGTGGTCTGGCTGGACCACCATTAATTTTACATGCATTTATATGGGATAAATGAGTTTTTGGTGTCTTATATATTAACGATTATTAGTAGTAAATATTTATAGTTTAGATTTTTTCTTTATTTACCGTCTTTTGCATGTGTTGAGCTTAATTATAATAAAAAAAATTATATATTATATTTATACAAAAATCGTTGCTTTTGTATTATTTTTATTTTTCTGTTTTATATCAATGAAAAACAATATTTATTCTTTTTCGCCTTCTTCGAAATAAATGTGAAATTCAAATGAAAACGAAGTGAGGTGTGTCGCCTTTGAAATGAGCTGTAAAATTCAAGTTGAAAATATAAAAATTGTTGATAATGTGCGCATAACTCATCCGATTTTCAATATTTGCGATGACCAATAAGTTTTGTATGTTTTCAAGGAACTCTATCGTCGTGAAAATACTAACATTCATGTTACAACACATAGCAAAAAATATATAAAATGCAGTTTGAATAGAAAATACCAGACAAAAAGACAAAATACTGGTTTACATATATCAAAAAGCGTATATTTCATACAAAATGTATAAGTGGTCTAGCTAGACAGACGACTTCGACCGTTCGAAGTATAAAAAAGTTAATATCCTTATAATTATCCTTCTGTACATTTTTTCGTCGTGATTTTTTCATTGATCGACAGCTAATGAAATTTTAGGAATAGTCAAGAAATTTCAAGTCGATAGGATTACTAAAAGTTTTTTTTTTAAATTGAGGTCGAAAAAAGTCTGGCCAGACCACGCCGACCGACGGAGGGTTAAACTAACACCGTCAATTGATAATAAAACTTAAAAAAACGCCACATTGTTGGAACATGCTAATGTTTTTATAAATATTTATTAATATATACATTTATATAATATAAATTAAATTGGTATTTATAAATTGAATAACTGTTACACGTAACTGAAACTGTTCACAAAAATTAAATATCAATGAATACAGTTCGCAAGCATTTTGCTATTAACACCAATACTTTGCTAAACATATTAGTTTATTCACATTTTATATCTTGATACATAAATATCTTAAAAAATATGTTTCCACAAATCGTGTTGATTTATTGGCATTTACAAATGTGATAAAAGCACGCAATAAAAATATTTTTTATATTATTTCTTAACGTTGCAGAGATTTATTTGTTTTTTGATTTTCCTTCGGCTGCTTTTCGGTCTAAATAAATATTTTAATAATTATCATTATCATCTATATGTAATATATATTTATTGAATTAATCTTTTTTAATATTAAGTGCATACCTTTGCTTTTTAATTTGGCCTTTCTTAGAGCTCTACGAAATATCGTACCTTTCCACCACGCCTGCAATTTTAATAAATCGTTGGTAAAATACACACTAAGTACATAGATATCATAGACCGAAATGAGTTAATCTACATTTTTCGTAAATAGTCCAGTCATTTAAGCTTAAATTAGGTAAGAATCTCAGAATTCGAGATACCCAGCGGTAAGTCTGGGTACCCTAAAAGTTGTCTCAACACCTACGGTAGGGTGTACGCAACATATGTAGGTTTTGAGACAACTTTTACAGACTTACAGCTGGGTATCTCAAATTCCGAGGTGAACTAAAAGAATAATAAGGCATTACCATGTTCAAGATAAAATGCAACAATAACAATAAGAAATATTGAGCTCTTGCATTTGTCTTTGAAATAATTTATAGTCTAGTCTGTTCAAATTAACAACATATTTTTGGCAATAGGCAAAATTTATATAACTAAAATTAATAATTCCTCTGAAGCAAACCTGAATTTTAATAGCTGCATTATTCATTTCGCGAAGCATTTTCCTCTTCTCGACGTTTTGCATCGCGTTGTTCAATATAATCCGTCATTTCTTGATTTCTTCCCTGTAAAATGGTGCGTAGTTCCTCTGCTGAATTACGCAATTCACGTAACCTAGCGTTGGCGCTACGCAATTCGGCGTCGCGCTTTTTGGTGTCTGCTGCGTGACACTCCTCCCAAACATGGGTTAATTCTTTATATTGCTAAAACAAAGACAATAACTAGTGGGGTGCCTTAAGGCAAATTGCTGGAACTTTCCGTACCGTAATTAAAATTCTTGGTACGGAACCCAAAAAATTTACACAAAACGTGTACATATTATTGAAATCTCTATAAAATATTTGATAATTTGATGTACATATGTCCAATAAACATTTTTCACCGCCAAATGACATTTTTTTAACGTATTTTTATTGAGAGTCCATAACCGCTGAACCTGCCTTCCCAAAAATTTAATCAGTTCTTCATCTTGTCAATACAAGTAAAATGTTTTTTAAATTATTAAAATCGGACGCTCTGTTCTCTTAAAAACTGAATTACCGTTTTTGGCACTTTTTGCCCCGTATCTTCGGAACGGCTAGACCTGCCTTTGCCAAAAACTAATGAGCATGTCTCCTTATCAATACGAATCGAATGTTTTATGAATTATTCAAATCGGTTGATCGGCGTTCCCGAAATCGTCGACGAAAATTTGTATCCGCGCAGCACACACACACACACTCACACATATACACACACACTTTTAAACATTTTTTCTAAGGTATGCCAAAATGTTAAAAAACCTTTGAAACGTAAAGATATATAAAAATTTTCATTTTCAATTTTTTTGCGATTACTATAATTTCCCCATCGGGATGTTAATAGAAGATTTTAGACAAAATAAACAAGTTTTGAACCATTCCTTGGGGTATATAATATGACTAACATTGTAACTAAGCTTATGTTATTATTATTATATTTTTACCGTAATAATACGTTCGAAGAAAGCCGTTTTCTCTGCATGAATCCGCTTTTCTTGTAAAGAATTAACATCTAATTCACTTTTCTTCATCCTGATTGCTGCTTCTTCTTGCTGCCTGCATAGCTGCAGTTGCTCCCGGCGAGATTGTTCCCAACGTGATACTAAATTGCATTTAATATCACTCAGTAATTTTGAATCCTGAAAATAAATAATATTTTTAAATGTTAAAAAATTAATGAAACAAGTTTCTTAATAAACATCGAATGGTTTCCTAACGCTGAAATCGATGCTTAATAAAGAATGTTATGCCAAAATTTGAAAAAGTATAGCAATATATGGTCGATTTACTACAATGAATAATAACAAAAATATATGAATAAATCATATTATACTTGCATAGGATTTATGTTCTAAATTACTAATTTCAACGTGCGCTCTTCCCAAACGAAATCTGCTCTGGGCTTTATCGTGCTCCAGTTGGGCAGTAATTGTGCGTAGCTTCTGCGTCGAATTTGCTGCTTCTGAAAGTAATGACTGCTCTTCTATATCTTTATCTACCGCTTCTTTTATTGCATTGTTTAGTGATGAAGCTGAATTTTCAGAAGTCACTTCCTCTAGTACTTGATTGAGTACGCGGTGTAAGTAAAATCTGTTTTTAAATTGATAAATATAGATAAATAAACTCGAAGAATTTATTATTTCAAATTATTTCTACATATACTCACCGGTCTCTGTAAAGCTTCAGCAATTTCGATAAATAACTATGTCCATAGACACTCCTTTCTTCCATAACTGTAGGCCGTTTTATATCTCTGTGAACACGATCTTTCAGGCTCATTCCTTGATCAGGTCCAGGACTTGGTATTCCTGATTCACCGGATGCAGTACGCAATAATCCTAGTGAATTAGATGCTTGAAACAAAATACACGTGAATGCTGCAGATTCAAACGAGTTGAATTTTTCTGACATAGTGATTCTTTAATTGAAATAATGTTAATGTGTTTATTATATTAAAACTAATGAACTTATCAAAATTGTTCTACTGTCTCTACTCTTGAATTATTATTATATCAATATGTCACCATAGTGATACATACATATACAAGTTCATATATGTAACCATATACAGAATTATTTGAAGAAAATTTTGAGTAGCTATTGGTAGCTATGTAAATTGAAAATCAATGTATTATTTGCTAAGTTGAAGTAATAATGGATAGTCGGTCATCCCAATCCCCAATATTGTAATATATAACATTAAATGATTTGTATCCAATTGGTGCTTAATTTCACACAGTTTTTTAAGGATGATTTACAAATGCATTTATTGTTAATAACATTTTCTCATCTATGGCACATCTTTTAAATAAAACTGTAAAAATAATTGTTAACAATTAATTATACTACCAGTAAATTCCATTTAAGAATTAAAAATACAAATAATTAATTTCTAAATAATTTTTATTATTTACAGTTATTTTCTGCTATTTCTAAAACATTAAAATGTACAATGCCACATATCACTATTGGGAAAGAAGATTTATATTTATATATTGTTATAAATTCTCTCAAATCAAAAATACAATTCATAAATGTTATCCACATAACATATATTCTACAAACAGGACTTGAATTATTCAAGAAGGATTTATAGGATTGGATCATAACAAATACATCACCTTGCTATTTGATAATTTGACCAAAAAACTGTCTGAAAATCAAAGCATTTTTTTTTTATGGATTAAAAACTATTTTCAAAATATCCAAAAGAACTATTGTGTTATGTAAAGTGATTCCACTGAAATGAAACATGAATTTTGAATCCCTGATTTAATGATTGGTTCATAATGAAGTGTATATCTTTTTAAAATAAAAAACAAACAGAGCTTCATGTTATTTACATATAATATTCTAACATTATAAAAATAATAATTTAAATATAAAAATAACGAAGAAATAATAAATTATTGCAAGGTTTATGATCTTTACTAAGGTCATTTCTCTACTTTTATGACCTGCTACCCATAATGAAGGCCGGTGCTATGAGGCTCTTGATCACAATTTCGGTCTCGACCACTTTTAGTTTGCAAACACCATTCAACAAAATCATCAATTAATACCGGCCATGCACCTTCTGCATCATAATTTGACATATCTTCATCTATATGTGAAGCAAAATCTAATAGCAAATTCCAAGTGTCTTTTGGTATGGAGCGTTTATGATGTTCCTAATAAATAAATAATTGAAATATTAATATGATAAAATATGATGTATCATTTCATACATTTGTTAATAGACATAAATTTTCAACTGATTATTTCTGAAATAAAGTAGGTATTTGTTTTGAAGTACAAGTTTATAATTCAACATTAATTCAAAGGTAAAATAAAAATAAATTTAGATAAGTTACTAAATTACATTAATATTGAAGAGAGTGCAGTACGATATATTCACATTTATCAAAAAAAAATTTAAATCGTAGAAATATGTAGTTGTCTAATTTTAAATAGGAGATTCTGAATGTGATTTAAAAAAACTATAGTTAATCTTCATACATACCTGTAAAAATTTACACCATAATTCCAGGAATTTAAATCTACCAGCTAATACAATATTCCAATATGCTATTGCCATATCCAAATCAATGCCCTTTTGTCCGGGGTCTTTTGCATAATTAAAAGTAAAATGATAGAACTCTTTAAATTTCATTATATCTTTGAGTTCATTTTCTAATAATGGTAATTTTGCTTTTAATTTATCTATGCTGTCAACACCCAAATCCATCATACCGTTTATGAACTCATCCCTAGAGAATTCACATTGTGTCTCTGCTTTAAATTTCCAAGCTATTATTAAAACTAATTTAGATTCTGGACTAAGACATAAATCATCCAAAAATTTCATTATTCCATCTGCTGATATTTTGTCATTTTCAATAGGGTCCCGATACCGTTGAAATAGAGCTTCTAATTTTTTTCTATCTATAACTACTTTAGGTTCTTTATAATAAGCATCTGGATTTTGAAAATAGTTATCACTGGCAATATCTAATTTCCAATCATTATGTGTAAGACAATAAATAGCTGTATTTTCACTAGTTTGTGTCAACTGTATAAATTTTTTAACTTTGTCCCGTTGTGAAGATTTCAGTTTGTGCTAAAAATATATAAATATTTATAAAATAATGTGCATGAAATAATAAAAATGTGAATATATTATATAGAAGTTGCAAAAATAATATATTACGCGCAAGAGACAAATTGTGACAGATAAGAATCACAATGTAGTAGATCTGTTACAATGAAAAAAAAAATGCAACCAAAAATAATAATTAATATGCAAAAACTCACCATTTTTGTGACCAACTAAAGCCAGAATATTAATTTAAAAATGTTATTTGCATTGAAATTATGCGATGAACATGCACATATGCA
Organism: Ctenocephalides felis; assembly: GCF_003426905.1. Lineage (NCBI taxonomy): Eukaryota > Metazoa > Arthropoda > Insecta > Siphonaptera > Pulicidae > Ctenocephalides > Ctenocephalides felis. The sequence continues at coordinate 14,710,276 of NW_020537646.1, read as the reverse complement.
CAAAAATGCTGCAATTTTATCATAACCTAAAAAGGTACGGCAATATTATATTAACATAACAACAACACTAATAATTTGTTCTTTGCACTACAAAAATCATAAAAAATATGAGATTTGCGTTGCACTTCGATGAATAGCCCTACACAAATATTATTTAATGGTCATTAGACATTGGGAGAAAGCCAACAGACGAACGATTCTTGACAAAAGCACTTGTATGTAAATATGGCAACACTAAAAATATATTTTTGAGAAATTACAGTAAACAATTATGAAGACCAATTTATGTTTTAATTTAATATATTGTTAAAAATTTTGTATGAAGATATAATTTGAGAATTTAATAATTGAATAAAAAAATAAATGAAGAAATAAGATTGACAAATAATTTTAAGTACTGTAGAATATATTGTTTTTATTGTAAATAAAAGAACACAAGTTTATCCTCATCCATATTTTATTATACAAAGTTATGCTTACAAATAAAATCTTGTAAATTGCCACAGAACTGCGCAAAGTTCAGACAAGTATTTACAGATAATAATCACAAACAGACTTGAATATGTAAATATTCATATAAATATGGATTTCCCAAAATGTTAATATTGTGGAACAAGTTCTTAATCAAAGAGACCGAAACCCATGTCATCATCTTCAGACTCAGATTCCTCTTTCTTTTCTTCTTTCTTGGATTCAGCAGGTGCTGCAGCAGCAGCAGCTGGAGCGGCAGCAGTAGCAGCAGCAAACTTGCTGGGATCCTGCAAGAATAATAATTGCAAATTAAACTAAGTTTAAACATATATAATACTATTGATGATCTAAAAGTATCAGTCCCGTCTTGAAACATGTTGCCATCATTGATTAACTTCGGCAAGGTTTTAACATCATTTTGTAGTATTTTATTAAATATCAGGCATTACATGCCAATTTTGGCATGTAGTGTAAAATTATGTTAGAAATTTTATAGTAAATATGTGTAATTTGATGTTTAAACAAATTACCTTAATGTATTCCTTAATTGTGGTAGCTTCTTTGAATTCAACTTCAGTAGTGGCTGCAATGGCCAACAAGTTCTTGAAACCATTAGCCAAGCTGTGTGGAGCAGAAGCAATAGTTGGATAACCAATAGACAAACAAACTGAAGCCAAATTGGCAACTCCAGCTTGGAACTTAGCACGCAAATCTTCAGGCTTGATGTCTAAGATTTCAGGAGCAAAGATAGTTCCAGAATCATAAACCTGTAAAAAAAAAGATAATTAAAATGCAAACAAATTAAGACAATTTACTATAATAGCAAATTTACAGATAAGCTAATGTGAAGTTTTATGAATAAAACTCAATTCTTGATAAATTATCAATATTTACCTGTTCAACCAAAAGACCATATGAAAAGGGAGAAATGTTCAACATGTTAAGCAAAGTAGCTTCTGAAGCACCAACTTTATCACCAGGTTTTAAGATATGGACATCATTGATGATTTCAATAGTACCTGGGGAAAGCAATATTTTTAGAAAACAACAAAAAACAATTCAGCAAATTGAAAGTATTTTTTGGACATTCAGACAGCACAAGGCATTTTTCAACTGTAACGGTCCATAAACTAGAGGGTTCTGCTATACTCTAGCACTAGTTCAGCTAGGTCCGTTTTCAGACGGAAAGTGTAACATCATTTGTTATTGTATGTAATGGATTATTTATATAAAATATTTACCTTTTGAAATTTTTGTTGGGATGGACAGAGCTTGGAAGAAAGATGTCTTTTCGGGTCCTAGACCAGTATTTTGAGCTGGAATAATAACAGACAATGGAGCAATGGCACCAGCACGAGCTGGAGCACGCACTTTGTTTTCCAACAATTTATCACGAATCTAAAATTAAGTTTTCAATTATTATTGAGTATTAATATCAATATAAAACAAACTAAAATAATTACTTACATCAACAAGATCTCCACGGGTGAATACAAATCCTACATTTCCACGAATGTGAGGAAGAAGCTTTTCAAGAGCCTGATTATTCTCAACATGACCTTTGATAGCTTTTCGCATCATGGTGTTTTTGCCCATAAGGACAACGGCGCTTCCACGCAAAGACATACGAATTTGTTGCATTTGCTTGGAACCCACATTGTCGGCTCCCACAATAAAACATTTTGGGTATTCATCCAACAATTGCTGCAAAAGTTAATTTATATTGTGTCATCTTTTTACTTGGTTATTCACTATTGACATTCACTTTGTATTACTTACGACGAGCTTAGTAAAGTAGTTTGACTTCCAGGTGGCTTTGTCCTCCCTACCCATCTTCGTGCGCGTAGGGACTTCTTTGAAATTTAAGGACTGAAAAGAGGTTAAAGAAATATGTCAAAAACGTGTACATAATAAGAGTAAACTCCATAATTCACCAGTAATTGATAGAATAATAAAATTTTATGAACTTTTTGCAATATAACAAATATTGGGAAAATAGGATTATTACTATAATTTAAGATTTCCAAACAACTCACCAAAGTAAATAATCTATTCAAGGTCCGAAAACGCAATGGCGGAATGTCTTCAATCAGCGGATGTTGTAGACAGTGAGAGTTACCAGATGAGAAATAATATCCATGTCCATAGATAAGCGAATCATAGATAGATTAGCCCGGTTGAAAGTTTAGATCGGAAGAAAAAGCATAGATATGTAAACATAGGGTAAGGAAGTAAGCATAGATAAATAAGCATAACGGTAGGAAATAAGCATGAAAGAAACAAAAAAAAAAACTGTTTGAAGATCATTTCAATATATCGTTAGTTTTAATTAAAATATAATATTATATATAATTTTTACACATATAAATATATTTATCAGGAAAGCCTATAAGAATGTAAACTAAATTAATTAATCCTAGTCGTGATTTTAAAAAAGGCAAAAAAAAGGTATAAATAAATATAAGTAATAAGTAATTGTAAAAATATATTTGTAAAATTCAACTATTATCACATTACAAGACAGCACAGCACATGAGTGAATACACAATATGATTAATCAATTTCAACATAGAATTTTTATCGCCTTTTATACTTTTTTCTAAATTTGTATTTATGGTTGAGCTTATTTTGGCGAAGTTGTTTATTTCCCTGCACTTCGTGATGTTTAAAGGCATTGCCAATACGACTTGATCCTTTGGCGCATTTTCCTGGTTTCATGTACAAGAATGACAATTCATAGCAATCAGGTTTAGACCCGTAACAGTGCTTTAACATGTTTTTATGCCAAAAACATAAATGATGTAAATTCATTATTGGTACTTGTGCTATGACACAACCATGATCTAGATGTCTATGTGAATCGATCAATGTAGCCTATAACATCAAAATTATTATTGTATTATACTAGGACCAAAAATTAAGCCATTAATACCTTTTCAAGTGTTCTTTGAAATACAAATAATATCGATCTATTGTCACATATGAGAACCACAAACACATAATCTAACGTTCTTCCCAATGATGTTCCCCACCAGGAGCGCAAGCCTGCTTTCATTTGGTCATATAAAGTATCGCCCAAATCCAGTAAGTAAATCAATGATTTCTGTAAAAAGAGGTCATAAAATTTATCCAGTTGATAACTGAAGAAAGAAATGTGGAATTTGAAATCTTGTTTTATAAATTTATCATGTTTAATTTTAGTTTAAACAGATTCAATTGCATGATCGTATAAAATAATATATATATATAGTTCTATACCCATTCTGTAAGTCCAACTAAAGAATCTGCAGCGCCTTCCAGAGCTTCTGGAATGGTGAGATTTACATGAGTGATAGCACCAGAAGTCAGCAGTTCTCGATGTATGTCGTTTCCCTCCAATATTGCTTCTGCTAATGCAAGGACTAGTACTGGGTTTAAATTGCAATCTGCATACATCTATTAAAATGTTGAAGTATAGATATAAAAAATTAGATAATAATATTGCATATTTTATACATGGAGTAACTTTACTAGAAAAAAGCTACTGGTACTGAATGAAAAATGTGTTTAAAAAAACTGATAATGTTGTAGATAAGGAAAGTTTAAGTTAAACCATTATTGCAGAATTATATTATTTTTGTGTTAAACCACATTTGATAATTTAATTTAATATTTTTTCATGATTTAACATAAAACTTTAAATTGTAAATTAGTAAATAAATATAAACACACACACACTATATATATACATATAATAAAATAGATCTGATACTCCCACACTGGCTGTGATTGTGGGCCGCAGCAAGTCTAAATTGTTTATTAAATATTTGACAAATTATTAAAGAATCCTGAATTTGTTTTTCCAAAAATTACGAAAAATAATCGGGTTTGCTCAGGCTTTCGTTAAATCTTTATTGATTTAATTAAAAATCCAAAAGGATCACCTTTATACAGCCAGCTGCACATTTCCTGGCGCAGAGCAAGGCAATAAGAGTGCACGCATTACTCCCTCGATTATCTGGACCGTACCGACCTTGCGAGAAGTTACGTTCAAACCACCACACATCAACCTGTTAAATATATTATATATAAATATAAATTATATATGTATATATATATTAGAAAGGGTCAATTTGAATGCTTAAAAAAAGTCGCTTATGCACATATGATTTTCGGATACTGGGGATCAAAATAAGATTATTTGCTGAAGAAACCATACCTCTAAAATGAATTCTGATGTCCCGTGCAATGACCCAAAGATAAACGTTAAATTTTGAAAAATTTCGTTTTAACCCATTTAGAGTGCTCCAATCGCGTCTAAATGTATGACCGAACACCACTAACTTTGGAAAACCGATTCATCCATGGTTAATCTTGGGGCCACCCCTTAGAAGTCCGCCATACAAAACTTGCATCATTTATGGTATACTTGACATGACAAAAACAGGCGATTTATTTTTTATTACAAAAATTATTTAATCATAACATATGTAAATAAAACTATGTAAAACTTATAAATTATTGCTTGAAGTCTTTTTTGGTTTCAAGACTGGAAAATTTCCCACGGCTCTCTAATGTCGTCGCCATAACAGCCTCTAGGTCAGCGGTCGGGGAACTTTTTAAATCATCACCCCAAAATATTTTTGTCCTAGTTGATATTATAACCCCCATAGCAAAGATATATTACTCCCATAAGAACAACTACGTAGCAAATGCAGTAAATATCGATTAATTTTACCCACAAAAATCTAAAAAGGCTATAGCAGGCTTTTTCAAAATTTGACCCCCAATCTTTGGGTCAATGCATACGTCATCAGAATTCATTTTAGAAATACGGTTTCTTCGGCAAAGTATCTTATTTTCATCCCTAGTATCCAAAAATCATGTCATATATATATATATATATATTTTAGTGTGATACCTGTAATTTGACTTCATGCTCCGCGGAAGGGTAGAACGGTATTGACGCCCGTCTAGTGGATGACATGACTTCTCTTGCATGGTGCACTCAAATTAACATAATAACTGACCTATTTACACCATTTTGGTTTTAAATCAAAATATAAAAATGAAATAAAATATTTACATTAATAATAATCAGTGGTGTTGTCCTATTATTTCACCGGAACGCGTATATATATATACCTTAGGCCGTTCCTGTCTTAAGAGGAAGTACCGGGACGACCTGCCACAACACCACTGATATTAATGTTGCCATAAAAAAAGCCAATAAACCAATAAATAAAAAATAGTTTTTATAGATTTAGCATGCTCAGCAACAACACTAAGTTCTTCTATTACCTTTTATTAATAAAATAACTTATACACAAGTCCTTGTAAATTAGTGTAGTTAACAAATTTTAAACAGAATTTCATGTGATACGCATTCAAAGCTTATTGCAAATGAACTTTAAATTTTTCCAAATCTTTCATATTATCCGTTTTTACTAATAATTTTTTAATTTAGTCGTTCAAATCTAAACAGAAGAATATTTTATACTTTACCAACAGATAGGATTCAAATGTGCTTTTTCACTCATGAATATTTTCTACTTAGTTTTACAAAATGCAGTGGAGCGTGTACTTTTAATTTTGAAGAATTTTTTAAATGTCATTTTCACGAAACTATTATGTAAAATGCATTTCTTTTGTTTAATTATTTGCATACATTGAATATAATCTAACAAAAGTATTAAATATAATAGAAATAAATCTATATCGGAATAATTTTGAATTCAAAATGGTACAACAAAATTTAAAACAATAAAATCAGAAAAAAATAATAAAAAAATAAAAATAATTTGGCTTGTAGCTGTCATTTTAAAAATGACATTAAATATATAAATTAATTTATAAATTTACTTTAATTTAATAAATTTGATTAAGATCGTAGCGTAGTGTAAAGTACAAATTAACATTGATATGGGCCAGAGATAAATTTTTAAATGTACCTTTACTAAATTATGTATTAATTGTCCGTTTGTTGACTATCTATATTTTAAGTTTAAGTAAGATTTAAAAAAAAAATCCTCTCATAGATTTCTTACAATTTAAATTAAACTTCTTAATCTAAGCTGCGTAATCAAAACACAATTTTACGTTTTTGGGATGCTCATTTTTATTTTATAAATTGATTATAATTATTATTCTACATATCTAACATTTTTTTATATTTTTTTAACATTTTTGTGCATGCATAAAAGTATCTAAGTTTTCAAATTACATTTTATATAAGTAGTGCAAGCAATTTAGTCCAATTATAAAAACAACATTAATAATCTTCTTACATAAAAATAATTATATCTATATATTCGTCAGTTAGAAAATTTTACTTGTAATGTTTTAGTGACTGATATAGATATTTTTTTATATAGAATACTTTGTAATTATATGATCACTTATTCTAATAACAGATATATTAATTCGCAATAACTATATACTATTGTTTTGATTTCTCTAATGTGTTTCATTGTTAGCAGGGAGCACTACAGGGCCTTATATTTTAAATGTTTTATTGTTAGTACTGAAATAAATGGCTTATATATAAGATTAATAAGCTATTACAATATCTCATAGCTCCTTCAATATCTAATATAATGACAGTTTTAATATATAATCTAAAATTAAGAATAATGTCAATATATAATCATGGTATATCTATCCTTAACATATATAAAGAAAATGAATTATATAAAAATTACAATAGAACTAAATTAAATTAATTTATGGAAGACCTAATAATGCTTAACTAGTATAAAAAATGTGGAAATCAATAATTTTATGAATTTAATGCCAATTACAATAGTTAATGAAAAAATCGATCGAGAACTATAAAACATCAATTGTAGGAGATTATGGAATTGCTCAAAATGAAACTATTTCTTAAAATAATATACTAGTGCCTTAACTACATAATTTCAATAATTTTGTCAGTAAATATAAATATTACATAAATCACAATCGCTGTTCTCTTTTCAATCTAATTAAAATTCAAATTTCCCGGGTTAGTACACATTTATGCCCATTATGTCTAAGAATTAGTAAACTTATATAGTATAGTGATTAAATTTTAATAGGAGCAACGTTGCATGCAAATATATTATTTTTAATTTTAACTTAACAATTGCATTATTGGTGAGGCCTAAATGCTAAATTATTTATTATAACTAATTAATAATATCTAATAAGAAGACGTGAATTATTTAACAACTAATAGTCCCGTTAGACGTATAATTATAACAAAAAGCTTACGAATTAATGATGTAATAATATAATATAAGTTTAATATGAATTTGGGTCAATTCTATTTTTACTAATTAATCTAATCTAAAAATATTTTTACAGCTTTTTGGATTTATGCTTTTGGAATTATTTACATAATTTTACATGATATATCTCAGTTTTTAAAAATGATTTTAATCGATTATATAAAAAAGTGTTGGATGGTTTTATAACCTGTTAAATGAGTGTATGGTCGTTTAATTATTATTTAAAGATCATGCTTATTAATTAATAATATGTATATTATTAATTGTTTATACAATTAATAATATACATATTGTATATTATTATTTGTTTATACAATTATTTTTGAAAACATTAATAATATGTATATTATTATTGTTTTCAAAAATGATTTTAATCTATTATATAAAAAAGTTTTGGATTGGTTCTATAACCTGTTTAATGAGTTTTTGGTCGTTTAATTATTATTTAAATATGATGCTTTCTGTCTGATAAATATAGTGTAAAATTCGTATTAACTATATATTTATATCTATAAATTAATAATATGTATATTAGTTTTTAACGTGCAACGTATCGGTTTTAGCTTCTAAAATGCTTATTTTCGCGCATTTCTGCAATTGTTACAGACTCTTATTGGTGATTTATATCTTATATATTATGATGGTTTAGTGTATTATTTTTTAACATTAATGGAAAATATTTTTAAAATAATAAAATCACAGTTGAATACTTCTTGTAAGGAACTAGAAAATTGACGAATGATTCTATACAAAATTGCTACAACCGTATCAATATGAAATACAACTCAAGTATTAATATTTTGCGTTGGATTTTTGAAAATTGTTATAAACCAGGGTTTAATAGTCTGAGTATAAATCATAAATTTATTTCTATTTTTTTTAAAAAAAAGTTATTTAAGTATGTGATTTTTGCTTACCAAGTTAAGTAAATATTAAAAAAATTTAAATTCAATATTAACGTTTTGCTTTTCAGATAAGTACCGTTTTTTTACAAAAAATATTATTAATCATTCACGAAATCTGCCAATAATTACAATATTAAATAAAAATAATACAATCTTTAAACATTGATAAAGTTTTAGAGAAATTGGAATTTAGAGAAAAATCGATATTTTACCATTAGAATTTAGAATTTGTAGTTTTTTGTGGGATCTTCTATTGCATTCTTTTTTAATTATTGTGTATTTCGAAAATATATACTTCATAATGTACATCAAATTCATACTTATGCAATACATATTTTATGAAACAATGAAAAATTTACCTTGTGTTCGACCAATGAGGGTGTGTTTGTGGGGTCTTCTATTGCATTTTTTTTTTTAAATTATTGTGCTATTCGAAAATATATACTTCATAATGTATATCTAATTCATACTTATGCAATATATATTTTATGAAACAATGAAAAAAATACCTTGTGTTTAGACCAATTAAGCTTTCACGATTTGATTTAGAAATTTATTCAAGGAAGAAAAATACCGATAAATTTTGCTATTGAAGTATGAGTTGTCGATTTTTTGCCAAATAAGATCAATTAAGCTATCGCAAATTTATTTATAAATTTAATCAGAAAAAAAAAGAAATACCGATAAACTTAGTATGGTTTAACAAATTGATGCGATTGTAGCATTATAATTAGGAAGTTTCAATATACTAAGCATTAAAAATATAAACTAAATTTCAAAATCTAATAATATATTGGTCAATTGCTATTATTTATTTAGTAATTAAGTCTAATTATTTATTAATACTGCGTTCTAAAAGCACTTCATTTATGCAAGCATAATAATAAATTTGATTAATTCAGAGTAAGATCTAAATATCGCAATTTTTAAAGATAAAAAGTGAACAAATGACTAATTTATGTTCTTGTAAATAATAAGTAGCTAAATCTATTGCATTTTAATGAACATTTAGAGAAAATTCAATATTTTATCATTAGAATTTAGAATTTGTAGTTTTTTGTGGGGTCCTCTATTGCATTATTTTTAAATTATTGTGTATTTCGAAAATATATACTTCATAATGTATATCAAATTCATACTTATGCAATATATATTTTATGAAACATTTTTTTTTTAATGAAAAATTTTTCTTTTGTTCGACTAAAGTTTAGTACAATTAAGCTTTCACGAAATTTTATAACAAAAACATGAACTAATTTAATTAAAAAAGCTAAGTTTGAAAATTAATTTAATTTTCTACTCAGTCCAAACGAATTAGAAATATAGATATTCATAACAAGCAAAAATTAAAATATAATTAATAAAATTTTCATATCAAACTGCAGTCTCAGGATACTATTAACGACAATTAAATTTAGTGCATAGATGAAGCGCAAATAGATTAAATATAAAGTACATGTTATCTAAATTACGATAATATTATATAGTATTATATTATTAATATAAAAAATTAAACTATTCATCAATATATATCTCTATAAGCCATAAAATAGTTTCCCAATACGAGGTAAAATATGAAATATTCACATGAAAAAAAAAATTGGTACTTTGCTATTTTATGGCTTGAAAACCTTAAAGTGCAAATACTGTTTCCCATATTGGTCTTGCGGTAAGTTTTCGTGGTAAAAACCAGAAAATACTTAAACTATTATAAAGTGGCTCTGTGAGGATAATAAAACTACAAAACTTACTCAAAATGATGACCACAGACAAGCTTATATATAAAAGTAAAGTAATATTCTAATAGGAAGTAATGCTAATAATATCTGAATAATTCTAATCTAAATTATATGCATGACAGCTTTCAAGAGCTATTTTAATATATCTGTTATTAGAATCTTGCAATCAATAATTGAATAAAATTCTTGGTAACTACAACTCAAATTATGTTGCACCGATTTTTATGCGATAAAATTAATGTTAATAAATATAATTGAACTAAATTCTCAAAAAGTGATTAAAAATTAATTATATAGCTAGAGTGATTATGATTAATAGATTAAAATACAATATATAATATAAGGATAATATATTTAAAATATAGGAGAACGAGAAAAGTCAGGAATTAGCTTGCCGTTGGTCGTTTTGTGATGGTATATGCGCCTTGGACTTGATTCGATTTTTATTTTCATGTTTTATTTTAATTATAAAGAATAGTCAAGATAAAAAATTTGAAAGGAATTCATCATTTACTCCGATGTATACTGATTTCTGTTATGTTATGCCATATTAAACCGATTTATAGTATATTCTGTTAAGAACTCTAATCTTTGCACACGAGCTGTCCTTACTAATAGAGGAAAAGACACAAACAGACAGATTAACAGAGTTAATTCAAATTAATTAACAGAATTAATCCAAATATTATATTAACAGAAGTGAATTGCAATATGTGTTATTTATGAAAATTTAAATTTATACAGCACGAATTCTTTTACCGGTGAGGACTCATTACAAAGATTTGGTTCTAGCAAAATATCTCCTAACATTGTCCGAATATTTAACCGTGTTCCATGGATTAAAATTCCTCAAAATATCTAATCTTTGTGGTTGATATATATTATGTTTCAACGATTTTCGAATCAAGTACCGAAATACCATCAAGTTTTCAATTTCTACTTATGATTCACCTCTAATGAAGAAGATCGCATGCTGTGGGCTCGTCAAAATCACATCCTTCTGGATCAGATGGATAAGAAGCCTGGCCTGGACACAGCAATGGTTTGTTATCATGGCAGCAAATTGGGTCGCGAGCTGTAACCCCAGTATAAGTCCAGTCACCATCGCAAGTTCTTATAAATATAGCCACCTGAAAAATGTAATAATAGTAATAAAGTTAAATTAAATTAAATTAAATAATAGTTTGGTAATAAAGGAAAATTAGTTCTATCATTGAAAGTGATAGGGAATGAAGTAAAGTGTTAAATCTATATACTAAGATTAATTACTCTCTTACACGACACCGTCAAGGGTAAAATAGAAGGAACAAAAGGAATGGGAAGAAGAAGAATGCAGATGATTGACGACTTACGCGAGAAGAGAAAATACAGAGAACTGAAAGCCAAAGCATGATCAAGAAGAATGGAAACAAAAGTTTAGAAAGGAAAATACATGAAATAAAAAAATGGGGATAGAGAATAGTGGTAATGGGATGAAGGGCAAGGAAATCATTTGTTGTGGTGGCTCTCACACCATGGACCTGCCTTCGGGCAGACTACCATTTATTATTATTATTATTATTATTATATATACTAGCTGACCCGGGAAACGTAGTTTAGCCATAAAAAATATTTCTAGAAAATCTTTAGTATAAAAAATAACTGACTGATGGTGAATGTGTAAGTATGTGGTATATAAGTGAACGTATAAGTTTTCAGTGGGTTTATCCACTGAAAAAACATGCCTCATATAAATATTCCTGGGACATATTAATATATTAATATGCCCTCTACTATAGTAAGTGTTAGAGCGAGCTTTATCTGAGACTGATTTCATTTTAATTGAATTTGTACATTTTTATATTCAATAAGATTTTGATATATTTGATCTAAGGATGATATTATATACCACTATCTAAGGATCTAAGATCTAAGAATAATATTATATTATATAGACCCGGCAAACGTTGTTTTGCCATAAATAATATTTTTAGTATAAAATTTTTAGTACGAAAATAACTAACTGATTGCAAATGTGGTGCACAAGTGAAAGGAGCAGCTAACAAAAAATATATAACCATTTTCAAATACTCAAAAAAAATCTTAACTAAAATTATGTAAAATAAAGGCCAAATTAAAACTATAAGTAAATTTATTCGAAAATTAAAAAAATAGGGGTGGACAACCCTCGATAAAAATAAATAGTTTTTCGAAGTCAAGAAAGTTCTATGTATTTTTCAATTTCAAATTACAGAAAATTGAAATAAAGAAAGTTGATCAAAAACAATTTTAAAAATTTTAGGGGTGGACAACCCTTGATAAAAATAAATAGTACATTGAAGTAAAAAGTATTTTGTCAATACCAATAATTAGAAAAATTCAAATAAAAAAAGTTGACTAAATTTAAAAAAGTATTAGTATTGGACAACCCTTAATAATAATAAATTGTATTTTAAAGAAAAATTCAAGCTTTTTCTTTAAACTCAAAAATCGAAACTAAAATTATGTTCAAAATATTCAAAGATAACGCCGGATAAAAAATGATTGAACTGCTATAAAAATAGGGGTTGGTGATAAAAAAGTAAAAATTTGGGTTATATGTATTTTGTAATGCCATATTATAAAAAAATTCTGTCCAAAAATTACAAAACAAAATAGGGGGTGGACTACACCTCACATTTAGAAGGATCAGAAAATTATAAAAAAAAAACGGGACACAAGATGAAAAATCCGGGACTGTCCCGACCGAACAGGGACGTATGATCAGCTTTCAGATAGGTATATTTATGGTAGGTCGGTGCAAATTTTGATTTGCATTTATTTTCAATTACGTATTAAAAAAAATTAAAACAAAGAAAATTGACCCCAAAATTAAAAAAAAGAAATTGTTTTGGCCATCCTTGATAAAAATTTAAGTAAAATTTAAGCTTAAACTCAGAAAAAAAACTCAACTAACAAAATAAAGGCAAAAACTTTAGGGCTTAGTGTTTATTTTTTGACTTTGTATAAACGTACATTAGTCAAAATTTAAATTTCTGGCTGTATGTGTGTTATAATTACAAATTATAAAAAAATTGAATAAAAAAAGTTGATCAAAAAACTTAAGGCTGAAAAACCTTTAGCATGTAGGGTTTTGGGAAATAGATGTTGGCCGATTTTCAGACAAAGTGATCGCGATTATAAAATTTTATAAAAATAGGTCGTTTAATATTTAATATAACGCGTTTTGGGAGGAGTATTGCGACGAACATCAGGGCAAGATATATATATATATATATATATATACATATATATACACGTATATATATTCTTAAAATGTTTATTGCAGCAAAATAGTAGAAATAAAAAAAAATACTATTTCGACTATTTGGCTGCAAATAAACATTTTAATATGTTTCATCATCGAATAAAAAAATCTAAATTAACTTAAGTTAATATATACTAAAATATAATATACTTTATGAACCAAAAACGTATATCATAAGTATATTTTATATCAATGTGATAGTTTCAGCAGGTAAATATAGTTAAAGCAAAGTTTTACCTTGACAGAGTCCAGATGAGAAACAGCATCGCAGAGTACTTCAGGCCCGCGAGCTCCTGCTGCTCTTGCCAGTGCAAGGCAAAGTTTCTTGCAGGAAGCCGCTCCTTCTTCGTTGCAAGGAACTTTTACTCCTGGTGATTGGGACAGAAGAGGTGATCTGTCTGCTTCGCCTTCGGGAGAATCGAAAGCTGCACATTGGCATAGTCCACTCTCGAAATCATCCAAGGAGTGGCTACCTTGACCACTAAATGGAAAAAGTAATAAATAAGAGTTAAAATTATAAATGGTAGATCATTATAATTCATAAAAAGAATCCGGAAAATCTATGAAATACAACATTTACTATTATACATAATTATTTATTGATCATGATAATATATAAATTGAGAAATGCATAGTTGAGTCATATACAAATAATGAAAATAAATTACTTAAATAATGAATTCTTACCTTAGAATGAGCAGAATGGATATGGTAAATATCAAATCCAGATACTTCATCTTGAACACAAACGTAGAACTTCCAGTCCAAAAAATATGTTTGAATGACTTCCAACCGAAGACAAAATCAGATATGAAGATATTGGCCTGCACGTGCGGTTTATATACCCTTTCTTGCTGCTCCTCTCTGAAAACAAATACTGTTGCATTGTGTATTCAGGGACTGTGAACTGAAACTGGTGAATTTTGAACATTTTTTGACAAAACTAAAGAAATATAAATTATTGAGCAAAATTTATGATATGCCGATGATACTAAAAGATAGTAAATATTAGTGATCAAATGGATGAAAATAGTTATTTAAATAAAAAAATTATTTTAATGGTAACTGAACGTATTTTTTATTTTTTAAGGGGTTACATGGGTTTCACTGTTTCAAAAAATCAAAAAAAAAATCTGTTTTATTAAATTCTATAACATCTCTAGAATATTGTCCTAAATTTTTAAGTTGATTCGACTAATAGTTTCGGAGATACAGCTTTGAAAAAGTGGACGCTTGATCCACTCCATCTTTATTGTTTCTTTAAACGCGATTTTCTCAAAACTATGTTTTCAAAGACGGTTGTCAGGATTTCTTAGGAACTACTCAACTGATCTTGATGAAACTTTACACAGGTCTTCGAGATATTGTTTACAAGGTATTGAACGAAGGATTTTCTTTTTGTTTAATTACAACTATTTAAAAAAAAAAGAATGTCGAGAAATTTTAATCGGAACTTGCATTTTTTTTACAAAAACGTCTGCCAAAAATCCAATTTTCATTTTTTTCTTTTTTTTTCGTCCAATACCTAGTTTATTGTTTTTACTAAAACACGTATTTTTTATTTTTATTTCGGATGATCATGAAAGAAGTTCTGCTGACAAAGCGAAGGCACCTTTCTTTCCGAGGGACTTCCGGAAATGGCGTCGTAATGACCGCGATTTTGATATTTTTTTTGAAAATTTTACAAAATGTTTATTAAATATGTATTTTTTAAATAAAAAAAAATATTAAAATATTTCATTTTTTATATGTAAAAAACATAATTGAAAAAATGCCGTTTTTTTGCCAGAAGAAACCCATGTAACCCCTTAAATCAGGACAGTAACTAATCCATGATAGTGGGGGTTGTATTTATGCTGAATAAGTTATAATATGATTTAAATTAACAATAATTAATCAATCCCTTTATATTTTTCAGATATGTTTTTTTTTCGCTAAAGCCTTGTATAAAATTCTGTGCTTCATTACTTTAATAAAAAATATCGTTTAATAGAGTGTGCAGATTTCATTCGAGTCTTGTTATTTGTCTAACGAACTTAGGCAGTCAGAAAGTTCGTTTTCGCAATTTTTTGGTAATTTTTGTATATTTGAATATGAAAGTTCAAAAATTAAATTTCGAATTGAAATCGGTTTTTAAATCGATAATTATTACTATAGATGAAAAGTCGCAATAGTTTAATGTGTTTTGTTTTAATACAAGTTTTTTTATTTATAGATTTATTTATTTCTCTTTCAATTTGTATTTTTAAATTCGACATAATGTTGCCAATACCCTTAATTTTTGCACACAGCCCCTTCAAAATTTTCCGATGTACTTTTGAACCCAAAATGTTTTCGCTAACACAAGACAAAATATACATATCAGTCGGTGCCGGAAATTGATATTCGAGGAAATTTGATAATTGTTTGTCTTAAAGACATGCAGTCTTGTAGAATAATCATCGCATGCCATTGTTTGTGATGGCTATTATACATCCTCGAACAAAGATGTTTTTAAACATATTTGATTACAATTTGATACGAACATGGTTTTCAAATACCGATGCATGATATGGATTGCAAAACAACAAAAATTATATACAACATATGTGTGCGTATTTGTTCAGCTTCTAATAAAGAATCCAAAATCCAAAAAGTTGAACCTAATCCAAATGCACAAAAATCCCAAAAAGTTTTTTAAAAACTTATTTTCATTGCCGATGTTTCGGAACTACGAAAGTTCCATCTTCAAGAGAAACTGGCAAGGCATGATCTTTCTTAGATAGCAAACAAAACAAATTTACCTAATAAAAATTATAAATATGTAAATATATTTATTCATCATTTTAAATATTGAAAAAAAAATAGTGAAAAGAAATCTCACTGAAGAAGACTTACATTCATTATTGTATATTTACACTCTTTGTAGTAGATTTACATTCTTTTTGAAACAGATTTACACTCTTGTAGTAAATTTATACTTTTGATTGTAGATAACAATAAATTTATACTCATTTACTCAATCCATAAGTTCACCCATTCTCTATAATTTTATCCTTACATCAGAAGAGGTCTTTTTAATAGTATATACATGAAGAGAAATGCACGTCCTACTCATGAAAAATTAATCTATTGTAGTTGAAATCACATATAATTCAAAAAATCACGTTTTGTAAAACGTATAATAATTGATAAATAAGAAAAATTAATGTATGCATTAATTTTTTCTTATTTATCAATTATTGATACATTGATTATTTTACTGAAGTCCTTCCAATGCCATATAAAAATGGTTAAAATATGCTGAATTTTATAAATTACTTATAATTCAAAATCCTTTTCAAAAATGTCCTGGTGGTGGTCCTGGTCATGTAATGGTTGACCGAAAAAGCTTTGATAATGACTCATTCTTTCATAAATTGCTAAAAAACAGCTTTTATGTAAGAACAGAACCAGCCCAAAAGTCCTTGTGCCATAAGAGGATATCATTGTTTATGATATATTTTATTAGCTCAGTATAAAGCCCTTTGAAATGACATATATTTTTCCTAAATGATTTATGTAAAAATCATTCAGATAAAATGTCTGGTCTAGGCTATAATCATCTTAAAAAATATAATTTTTCGATTATGATAATTTACAAACTAAATTATATAATACAGAAAAGTTTTGTATGAACAAATGAATAATTTTTAGCACTAATAGCAATAGTAAGAACCAAATCGAATATAGCTGGTTTTATCTGATAAATATTTAATATTGCTTCAGAACCTTCGTATAATATGAATTCCTAATTCTTTTTACATTGTGTTAATACTGTATCTTTGACATCTTTCAAATATTTACTCATTCCTTCGTTTAAAACAAGGGCATTATTTTTATCACAGGGCAACTAGGCAGATCTTGGTTGATTGCCCATGTATTTCATCCAAAATTTCAAAGAATCCTTTTCTACCTTCAATGAATTACTAAAATTTTGACATGAAGAAATATTATATATCTGACTCACTAATGCATTCAAAATTATTTGAGTATGTAATGCTACTTCACATATAGATATAGTGTCATCTGTACGATCCAATAGTTTTATCGTTTTGGATTCTTATAATTTTTTATTGTTGATAAAGTAAAAGCAGGTCTTCTCCAAATACTGTATCGGTCATGTTTCAACAAATCATCTGCAAGATTTATTTTCTTATGTATACCTTCAATTGTCACCTGATTCATTGTCTGATATTTGCCAGCAGCCAGTTTGAGTTTTTTATAAAAAAAATTTGATGGTGTATTTTTTTCGGTGCTTTTAATGCATGTATATAAAATGATATTTAGTCTCCTGAAGCTATATTATATAAACACATCTTGCTGTCTTTGGATACAGCAATTATATTTTAGATCACTTGGGAAAAATTTTACCCTCGGCATCAGTGATGTCAAGTTTTATAATGCGGAATTAATATTCATTTATACACCCACTAGGGTTGACCTTGCATTATCCAAAGTTAGCTCAGTAAGACTATTCTTTTATTAAAGAATAAACAACTTTTTTTCTAGAAATTTAACAAGTGACATTAAGCTTTTATAAATATATTGAGAAGAAAATTGTTTTAAAGAAATAACTATTCTGGTATGGTCAACTCATAATGCTATAAAATTATATGCAAATATGTGAGCACATAATATAGATTATGTAAGCAAAATAATGGCATAATAGAAATATTCAGATGCGCTTTTTTATATTGAATCATTCATAAATCTTACATGAACTTTTATTTTTAACAAAATGCAGTCATACATATTATCTATGAGATATTTTGCTAATAAATTTAACAACATATACAAACAATATGATTTTAATGAAAATGGATCTTATTCAAATGTTATATTACCATTTTATAATGAAAAATATAAAAATATTGATTCAAATTCAATATTCAAATAAAATAATAATACATCAAGATATTTACATAATTGAATATAAAAAAATATGCATCACAATATTTTTTCAAAATACAGACACGAAATATTTGTTTAAAAAACTTAGAAATACATATATGTGTATAACAATTTATAAAAAATATTGGCATCTAAAAATTTGATTAAAACTTGTATAAAAATATGTTCTATATGTTATTTAAACATGGTGTGAGAGCTTGAATGAGCAAAAAATCAATCATATTATATTGAAATTTTAACTTTAAGTTTCCATAAGATTATTATTTATCTTCTCTAAGGCATAACGTAGATTTTGTGCGAGACCCATTGAGCAACCATATTTTTCTATTGTTGCAAATGGAAATGTTCTGAAGTTTTTCTCTTGATCAATATATGTTACAGCAGCCATTAATGGGCACATTATGATTTTAGTGTGATCCAGGAAATTGATCTATTAAACAGAAATAGAATTACTATTTAATATAGTTCCTAATGGAATATAGCACTTATCAAGCTTTTGTTTCAAGAGTTTTCTTAACTATATATAATACATAATTTTGAATAACTCAATCACATTTCATTTATTAAAATACAAGATGTATTAAAAAAATAAAAGAAAATTTTTAAAAACACCAAAATTATAGCACTTGGTGAAAAGCATTTTTGTTTTAAAAATATGTTTATAGAAAATGAATACCTGAACTGTGCCATTTGTTA
This sequence comes from Ctenocephalides felis, assembly GCF_003426905.1. Lineage (NCBI taxonomy): Eukaryota > Metazoa > Arthropoda > Insecta > Siphonaptera > Pulicidae > Ctenocephalides > Ctenocephalides felis. Next base: position 14,691,000 of record NW_020537646.1, on the reverse strand, counting down.
AATGCATTATAACACCAGAATTTGTCCTAAACCATTGGTGTAAATGTGGAATTCTAGACAATGAATCACATTCCCGCACTGGTACAGAAGCACCAGCTTTCATAAGATGCTCCGACATATATCTTCGAAAGTATGTAAGTAATTTCATCTTCTTTTCAAGAACTGCTGGGTAACTGTCCATCGTCATGTATGATTCTGTTCCATCTTTTGCAATATAATGCACATTCCTTAAAAATTAAGTCAACATGATTTAATTAGAAAAAATAATTCAAACGCCATATTATTGCCAGAATAGTTTAACAAAATTCTGTTAAGAAATAACATCAAAGAATATGATATTATGTTATCTATTCTCCAGATTTATTGTATGCCATTCAATCAACACAAATCAGTCATAGAGTATTAAGAGTAAAAGTACCCAAGATTTTCAAGGTACCCAAATTATGCAAAACAATTTAAAATCAAATTGTATATACAAATTAATTCTACTTGTACACTTTTCAAACTTACACAGCATTTGCAAGCATAATAAGTTTTGTAGTATCATTGAACATTACTCCAACTCCTTCATCGCAAAGCTGATAACCAAATCCATATTTGTCACTGTAATCTACCCACTTAGAAACCCAGACCAACGGTTGTGATGCAGGATCAGACATTTCATCTCCAAAGTTACCATGCACGCGGCCAGGCTAAAATTAATTTTAATCATTGATACCAAAGAATAATATTTTGTTGAATAATTAGAAGGTAAAACAGAATTGTTATTATAATAGTATAAAAGATATATCATATCAAATTATTCATAAGTTAACATATTAAAACTGACCTTAGTTTTTAGCAGTTGAATCAATTGGTCTCTAAGGTTTACAATATTTTGTTTATATTCTTCAACTCCTCTTATTGGATTTAAACGGCAACCAGCTGCAATTGTTTCCATTGCATATTTTTTGGGACTATCAACCATCATAATAGAATCGTTACCTGGAAAAATATTATTAGCCTTACACATTCACAATAAATTAGTTATGTTCTATTAGAAAATTATTGAAAATAATTTATATGGATTAATATTGTTTGCCACACCCTACAAATATAGCCCAGTTTTGATTTAAAATTGAAAAAAAAAGTAGCTGGTATGATCAGTAAGAAATTTAAAAACATTACATTATTACCTCTATTAATTTCATGAAGAGGCTTGCGATCTGTATTAGAGTATTCAACTTGGTCAAACCTAGGTGCCATTGTTAAACAAGAAGATGGCAACTGCTTAGGCATGTAACCAGCGTTGAAAAACTCATGCTTAAGAAGTTGATCTACAGATGGTCTAGATTGGGGATCGGACTGTAACATTTCAATGATCATGCTTGCAGATTGTTTATGAAGTGTCGTAGGTAATCTAGGAAAAAACAAAAAAAAAAATAAACATATTGTATAAATATATCCATATTTATATTAATAATATATTCTTAAGAAAAATTAAAATAACCTATATTTACCTATAATCACATTTCTTTATTCTGGTATAAGTTTCCTTTAAAGTTGAAGTTTCAAATGGAGGTTTACCAATTAATAATGTGTACATAATACAACCTGTTGACCAAATATCAACTTCAAATGAATGGCCCTTTTTATTTAAAATTTCTGGAGCTATATAGTTTGGCGTTCCGCATAAGGTTTTCTTCCTCTCACCTATAATTATTACACACAAAATTAAATGATTGAGATATATTAAATCAAGTTTATTTTTATATATAAAGCAAACATATTTACAGGTTTTTAAGTAATAAATAACATATTAGATGATTCAATTTCATTAAGTTGCACATTATACAAATTATACAGACCTTCATATTCTATTCTCGCAGCTAAGCCAAAATCACCAAGTTTAACATTTAAATTATCATTCAAGAACAAGTTTCCAAGTTTTAGATCACGATGAATGATTTTCTTATGATGCAAATATTGCACGCCTAATAAAATTTGATGCATATAAAATCTTGTCTCAGGCTCAGTTATAGCTTTTCTTCTTTTGTGTAACTCCATCATTGACTATAGCATATTAAAAACTTATAAATATTCTAAAACTAAATATAAAAAAATCATACAACTTACCCGCTTTTTACACAGTTCTAATATTATATAAATGTTAAAATTATCTTCAAAAAATCCATGAAATCCAACAATATGTTTGTGGTTCAGAGAGCGATGTATAGCAATTTCTTGTGTCATTTTTTCTCTTTGATTATCTTTCAACATTAATTTTTTGGATACGATTTTGCCAGCCCATACTTCTTTCGTTTTACAATCAATAATCTCGTAACACTTAGCAAAACCACCCTATTTGAAAAACATAGTAAAAATATTTGTAACAACAAAAGCACAAAACAAGTATTTTACAACATTGATAACTAGTACGAGACTACAATGGCTACAACTGAAAAAATGTTTGAGAGGAAGGAATATAAGGATAAGGATTTCATGCCAATCAAAAATATTAGGTTATGACAAATGTGAATTTCAATCGTCATATTAGGTTATTTTTGTTCATCAAGTTTACGAAAAAAAGGAATAATGCATTCAATACTTTTTATAAAAATGAAATATCTAAATATAAAACTTAATTGGAAAAACTTATTTATTTCAATTCACACATATTTACCTTTCCAAAAAATCTGTGTCTTTTATAACTTTGCTTAGTATTAGCATCGTATATAATTTCAGGAATTTCTTCCGACTTATGCTCCGTTTTACCACTCATCTTATTTAATACAAATAATTATAAAAACTAGTAACAAACATCAACTGAATACCATAAAACATAAAATCGTTGACAAACCGAAATAAATGGCTGTTACACAGATGTTATTTGAAATTCTATCCACAGAGACAGTTCACGCACCCAACAAGATGCTCGACTGTATAAAATTATTTGGTATTTAATTACTAATAACGAATATGTCATTCAAAACTATGCACACTTGTTTGTCAAAAAGGTAAACCAATATTGAGTTCCTTTGTTTTATGGTATAAAATGCAGTTAAAAGGAAAATAAAACTAACAATGAACGATACTGAATCTGTGCCATCTGTGCTAGATCACCCGCCTGCGCGAAAAAGTTATGCATTCCTTTGCATTCTGGGAGATCGACAAATGTCAAATGAGACATCGGTGATTGGTCGAATTTGAAGGAATGGCGCACAGACAGGTGTTTTGACGCCAACAATAGGTTATGTCGTTTTCTATATGGAAGTAATATTTACTTAAATAAATTCGCAAATTATTTGTTATTAAATAATGGCTGGAAATTTTTGGCAAAGTTCGCATCATCAGCAATGGATTTTAGATAAACAAGATTTAATACGTGAACGACAGCATGACTTATCTATTTTGTCAGAAGAGGAATACCAAAAAATCTTTATTTTCTTCTCAAATTTAATTCAGATTTTAGGTGAACAGCTTAAGCTTCGACAACAAGTTATAGCAACAGCAACAGTTTACTTTAAGCGATTTTACGCTAGAAATTCTTTAAAGTGTATAGATCCTTTGCTCTTAGCACCAACTTGTATATTTCTCTCTTCTAAAGTTGAAGAATTTGGAGTAATATCTAATTCACGTTTAATCACCACTTGTCAAACTGTGATAAAGAATAAATTTAGTTATGCGTATGGACAGCAGGAATTCCCATATAGAACTAATCATATTTTAGAATGTGAATTTTATTTACTTGAAAACTTGGACTGTTGTTTAATTGTGTATCAGCCTTACCGACCATTATTACAAATGGTGCAAGACATGGGCCATGAAGAGCAATTATTGACATTAGCATGGAGAATTGTTAATGACTCACTAAGAACAGATGTTAGCTTGCTATACCCTCCTTACCAGGTAATTTGAACAAAGATCAGAAATTCGATCAATATAAAACATTAATAAATTTGAATGATTTAATTTATAATATATAAGTATATATATATATATATATATATATATATATATATATTTATTCTTAGATTGCTATTGGATGCTTGCAAATTGCATGTGTAATACTTCAGAAAGAAATGAAGAGCTGGTTTGCTGAACTCAATGTTGATATGGAGAAGGTACATAGCTCGATTATATTAAAGAATAATGTTTAACTGTTGTTAACAAAAATAATTTGCCCTCAGATTCAAGAAATTGCTAAAACTGTGATAAACCTATTTGAATTATGGAAGGGCTTTGATGAAAAAAAAGAAATTCAAGCATTGTTAGGAAAAATGCCAAAGCCAAAACCATCTCCACAGCGATAATATTTTAACTGTAGTGATTTTAGTATGAAATATTTTATATGTTTTTACTCTCAAATAAAGTATTGCATTTTGATATCCACTTTTATTATTTTTATCAAACAATATTTAGTAAATTTGCATTATATTAACAAAGAATGTAACCAAACTTTAAAATATTTTATTTTTTCAATCTAAAAAAGGAAAACAATATTTTCAAAATAAATAAATCACACTTTTATTTAAAAAAAATAAAGGGTATTAGTGTTCTACAGTTAAAGAATTTTTTATCACGCCTAGCAGCCTTTTATAAAGGAACGATTGTCTGGAAGTTGGTTTACATATATCTAAATGATTACTTGGAGCTGTATAAAAATCTCCTATTCCCGGATCAGCACTTTGTGGAGCTACAAATACTAAAGGAACCTTAAGAGCTGTTAATAATGTTGGTTTTCCTTCACATACGGTAACCACTTCTACTTTGTGATCATCCAATATTTCAAGAAATTTGTGATGTAACTCTCTTAGTTTAGGCGATTTCTCTCTCAACTCTTTCACTTCAATAGATGGCCATAATAGTGCTGCTGTTGGAGCAGGCAATGCTGCTATACTAGATCCATCATGTGGGGTGCCAAGAAATGCTATTCCAGATGTACTTTTATACAAAGATCTTAACATTTCATTCTGGCTTTCAAATGATTGAACTAACATAGATTTTACTAGTAAACCACCCATAGAATGAGCAACCCAAACTACTTTCCGACCATCCATACCGACTCCTGCTTGAACTAGTCTATGCATTAGATCATGAGCTCTCCCTTCAAGTGTCGACCCCATAGAACTATAGCAATTGCAAGATGTAGTTGTCCAAAGGGAAAGGGAGGTATCATAATTGACACCTAAAATTCGAATGTTTTCAAAATCTTTTGGTAGCCAATCCATTGGCCAACAGAATGAATAGGGTTCATTAGGAAAGTTGAGTTCTTGCTTTGGTGGAGGTACTGTAACCTTTCTCATTTGAGAATCATCACAAATTCCACCACAGGTCATACTTTCCACAAGACCCAGAGCTTCATCTTTGATATCACGTTGACGCCATGTGATAAATACACCACCTAGAAGACCATGAACAAAAATAACATCTAACTTTGGTTTTCTCGTACATCTTTTTACGGGATATAATGGAAATACTCTAGCTGGATATGTGTAATCACCTACTAAATCATCCTCGTCAAAATTAATTAGAGCTCTAGATGCACAAACTCTTAATCGTACATCTTCATCAATAGACCATTGATGCAGAATACCAATCCACCCAGAACTGTACACCAAACTTAAAGAATTTCCATAAATAGCAATATTTGACAATATTTCAGCAATATTTGATTTAATTTCTGTGTTTGATTTACTATGTCGTGCTACATCTATTAACAATTGTAAGGCTCCATTTTCTACCAATTCTTTTGCTTTTCCTGGTCTAACAGAAAGATGCACCAGGGCGTCAACACATAATTTCATTGCATCTTGCACATGACTGAACAGTGGAGTTCCTGGAACATACTCTATGCTATTGTCATAAGAATCTCCAAACTCATGGAAATCATGAAACATTTTATTCAAAAATGATTGCATACATGGATGTGGGCCTAATGCTATGAGCAACAGTCTCAATTCCTGTATCAACTTTTTAGGTTCTAAAGTTTTATAACGAAATGGTGGATCTAAAAACCATCGAAAATCACAAGATGTAGAGCGTGCTAATCCAACTGCAGTTAGTGCATCACATTGTTGAGCTAAAGATCTATAGTCCCAATCTTGCAAATAAGTCATTTTTGATAACAACCGGATAGCACGAATTCTATCATATTTTGTACCACTATGTGCTAAGTGGATCAGGCGTAAAGCATAATTATTTTTAATATTTTTCCACCACTTAGTAAATGATGGCATTTCAAAGCCATTTTTTTTAAGTCCTGGCTCTTGAGTAAACTCATCACCCTCGCCATATATTTCAATCAAATGTTCTTTTAAATTAGGATCATTAATAAATATATAATCAGCACGTTTTCTTTCGCACTCTAAAACATTAGTTCTTAGCAGAGAGTTTAATTTTTTTCTAGTTCTATAAGTCTCGAAGAGAAGTAAAGAGGCACTAGTGGTGGATAAAATAATTGCTGAGTATTTTAGAATTTTAAAATGATAGATTGACAGCATTATTTTCATCAAAAGGTAAATTATATGGACTCTAGAAATAGATTTACAGACATCAGTAAACAAATACATAAGTGTAGTTTAAAAAAGTGAGGGCGTCTCCATTTTATTAATATAGTATATTTTCGTCTTATATTATTTGATAAAGTTAGGTTATGATACAAATCATAAGGACGAAATAGAAGACACTGAAAAACTACTCACAAGAATCATGTATAAAAATGTTTGTTTACATATCTTTTTTGCATTATTCCAAAAGGTATGATTAAAGCAATTAGTCAAATCTTTAACAGTATACATGGTAAACATTTTTTTTGTATTTTCACATTTTGACATTAATTCGCGCTTCACATATTAGTAGCATATTATTATTAGTCCGGGAGGTATAGGCATAATATTTTTGAACACAGTGAATTTATTCGAGCGGTTTAACAGTTATAAAAAGCTATTATATTTGCGTCATTTGTAACTATTATTTGCTATAATAAAAAAATCTTTATCAATATAAACTTAAATAACATTTTTCGACGAAACTTCAAGCCAAGAATTATATAATTTTATTTTTACCGAGCTTATCCACAAGTGTTCCACTAATTTTCAAATCTCCAACACAAATTATGGAAAAATTTACTCCATAATAAGTTGAGAAAATTTCAAAATTTAGAGTTTTGTTTAAATTTAAGTTTATTTTAGTTTGTTCGTTCAAAAAGCAAGAACAAAAGTAAAATTTGAACGCGGATGCAACGATTCAAATAATACCAAAATTTTTCTTATATCTACTTCAAATTCAAAACTTAAAAAATTAAATAAAACATTTTTCATTTACCAATTCCCGGTAAACACATATGATGTCCATGGCAGAAGACGTGAAAAACTTTGATTTGAAAAATTGAGCAATACAGTCAACTAATTTTATTTAAAATTTTTGACTGAAAGCATAATTTTTGTCACGTTATTGTTATTGATCACATAATATAACTTTTAATTTACCTTAATGCATTACATGCATGAAAATATATCACACACAAATTACATACAGTGGTGAACGTCATTCCGGCAAATCATTTTTGGGCCGGAACGCGTTCCGGCAAGAATTTTTTTTTTTAAATCGCTCCATACAGTAAATGATTTAATAAGTGAATTTTATAAATTATAATTCAACTAATTTTTATTAAATGTTCATATTATTGTAATAAACATTCATATATGTACACAAAATGGGTTTTGTAATAATTTTTGTTTCTTTCCTTTTCGAACGGAACCGGAACAAACATGAGAAAAAATATTAGCACAACACCACTGATTACATACATATATATATATACTAGCTGACCCGGCAAACGTTGTTTTGCTAAATAAGGTATATTCTAGACAATTTCTAGAGAATCAAAAATATTAATACTTTAAGTGTATAAGCATGTGTTGTTTGAATGCTATATACAATGAAGTATTATAAAAACAATAAACCCCATTGGTTCCGGATAATCCGAAGTCCGGATAATCCGAAGTCCGGATAATACGAAGTCCGGATAATCCGAAGTCCGGATGAACCGAAGTCCGGATGAACCGAAGTCCGGATGAACCGAAGTCCGGATAATCCGAAGTCCGGATAATCCGAAGTCCGGATAATCCGAATTCCGGATATTCCGAATTCCGGATATTCCGAATTCCGGATATTCCGAATTCCGGATAATCCGAATTCCGGATAATCCGAATTCCGGATAATCCGAATTCCGGATAATCCGAATTCCGGATAATCCGAATTCCGGATAATCCGAATTCCGGATAATCGGAATTCCGGATAATCGGAATTCCGGATAATCGGAATTCCGGATAATCGGAATTCCGGATAATCCGAATTCCGGATAATCCGAATTCCGGATAATCCGAATTCCGGATAATCCGAATTCCGGATAATCGGAATTCCGGATAATCGGAATTCCGGATAATCGGAATTCCGGATAATCGGAATTCCGGATAATCGGAATTCCGGATAATCGGAATTCCGGATAATCGGAATTCCGGATAATCGGAATTCCGGATAATCGGAATTCCGGATAATCCGAATTCCGGATAATCGGAATTCCGGATAATCCGAATTCCGGATAATCGGAATTCCGGATAATCGAATTCCGGATAATCGGAATTCCGGATAATCGGAATTCCGGATAATCCGAATTCCGGATAATCCGAATTCCGGATAATCCGAATTCCGGATAATCCGAATTCCGGATAATCGGAATTCCGGATAATCGGAATTCCGGATAATCGGAATTCCGGATAATCGGAATTCCGGATAATCGGAATTCCGGATAATCCGAATTCCGGATAATCCGAATTCCGGATAATCCGAATTCCGGATAATCGGAATTCCGGATAATCGGAATTCCGGATAATCGGAATTCCGGATAATCGGAATTCCGGATAATCGGAATTCCGGATAATCGGAATTCCGGATAATCCGAATTCCGGATAATCCGAATTCCGGATAATCCGAATTCCGGATAATCGGAATTCCGGATAATCGGAATTCCGGATAATCGGAATTCCGGATAATCGGAATTCCGGATAATCGGAATTCCGGATAATCCGAATTCCGGATAATCCGAATTCCGGATAATCGGAATTCCGGATAATCGGAATTCCGGATAATCGGAATTCCGGATAATCGGAATTCCGGATAATCCGAATTCCGGATAATCCGAATTCCGGATAATCGGAATTCCGGATAATCGAAATTCCGGATAATCCGAATTCCGGATAATCCGAATTCCGGATAATCCGAATTCCGGATAATCCAAATTTCGGATAATCCGAATTCCGGATAATCGGAATTCCGGATAATCGGAATTCCGGATAATCGGAATTCCGGATAATCGGAATTCCGGATAATCGGAATTCCGGATAATCGGAATTCCGGATAATCCGAATTCCGGATAATCCGAATTCCGGATAATCGGAATTCCGGATAATCGGAATTCCGGATAATCCGAATTCCGGATAATCCGAATTCCGGATAATCCGAATTCCGGATAATCCGAATTCCGGATAATCCGAATTCCGGATAATCCGAATTCCGGATAATCCGAATTCCGGATAATCGGAATTCCGGATAATCGGAATTCCGGATAATCCGAATTCCGGATAATCCGAATTCCGGATAATCCGAATTCCGGATAATCGGAATTCCGGATAATCGGAATTCCGGATAATCGGAATTCCGGATAATCGGAATTCCGGATAATCGGAATTCCGGATAATCGGAATTCCGGATAATCCGAATTCCGGATAATCCGAATTCCGGATAATCCGAATTCCGGATAATCCGAATTCCGGATAATCGGAATTCCGGATAATCGGAATTCCGGATAATCGGAATTCCGGATAATCGGAATTCCGGATAATCCGAATTCCGGATAATCCGAATTCCGGATAATCCGAATTCCGGATAATCGGAATTCCGGATAATCGGAATTCCGGATAATCGGAATTCCGGATAATCCGAATTCCGGATAATCGGAATTCCGGATAATCGAAATTCCGGATAATCCGAATTCCGGATAATCCGAATTCCGGATAATCCGAATTCCGGATAATCCGAATTCCGGATAATCCGAATTCCGGATAATCGGAATTCCGGATAATCGGAATTCCGGATAATCGGAATTCCGGATAATCGGAATTCCGGATAATCGGAATTCCGGATAATCGGAATTCCGGATAATCCGAATTCCGGATAATCCGAATTCCGGATAATCCGAATTCCGGATAATCCGAATTCCGGATAATCCGAATTCCGGATAATCCGAATTCCGGATAATCCGAATTCCGGATAATCGGAATTCCGGATAATCGGAATTCCGGATAATCGGAATTCCGGATAATCGGAATTCCGGATAATCGGAATTCCGGATAATCGGAATTCCGGATAATCGGAATTCCGGATAATCCGAATTCCGGATAATCGGAATTCCGGATAATCCGAATTCCGGATAATCCGAATTCCGGATAATCCGAATTCCGGATAATCCGAATTCCGGATAATCCGAATTCCGGATAATCCGAATTCCGGATAATCCGAATTCCGGATAATCCGAATTCCGGATAATCCGAATTCCGGATAATCCGAATTCCGGATAATCCGAATTCCGGATAATCCGAATTCCGGATAATCCGAATTCCGGATAATCCGAATTCCGGATAATCGGAATTCCGGATAATCGGAATTCCGGATAATCGGAATTCCGGATAATCGGAATTCCGGATAATCGGAATTCCGGATAATCGGAATTCCGGATAATCGAATTCCGGATAATCCGAATTCCGGATAATCGGAATTCCGGATAATCGGAATTCCGGATAATCCGAATTCCGGATAATCCGAATTCCGGATAATCCGAATTCCGGATAATCCGAATTCCGGATAATCCGAATTCCGGATAATCCGAATTCCGGATAATCGGAATTCCGGATAATCCGAATTCCGGATAATCCGAATTCCGGATAATCGGAATTCCGGATAATCGGAATTCCGGATAATCGGAATTCCGGATAATCGGAATTCCGGATAATCGGAATTCCGGATA
>NW_020537646.1:14672435-14674935 GCF_003426905.1 Ctenocephalides felis | reverse complement strand
GGACATTATTCAGTCACGAATAAACGAAAGGAAGAAACTAAAACCATGAAATTTTTGATTTTCACTTTTGGAGTTGCGCTGAGCATACTAGGATTCACAAGGTTATTTATCCAAGATTTTATGGAATTGAATTAATAACAATTTATACATATTTCTTTCCATTTTTTGTGTTTTCATTTTTAAGACGTATAAAAATAATACTGTTCATTTATAGTCAGGATTTTCGAATCATGTGCATGTGATTGTTTTTGCATAAATTAGTAACTTTTCCTTTTTTACTTTTTTCCTTACTAGTGCCGTGGATCTTGGGCTATGCGAATGCGGGGCGTTTTCCAAGAGCGTAATAGGCGCTGGTGAAACTCCCATTATGGTCCAGCATGCAGGAACACGTGTAGGCTGTGGGGCGGAAGGAGCTGCAATTTGCAAAAAGCAATGCATGAAGAAATACGATGTGCTTAAAAATGGAGAATTTCCAAATTTATGTGATGGCGTCAAACACTTGGAACGAATGACGGTAATTTCAAGTAATAAACTGGAATAACAGTAAAATAAGTGGAATTCTGTCTTAAGGCAATTAAGGCATCGTGCCTTAGGGCAAATTGCTGGAACTTCCCGTACCAAAAATTATTATTTTTTTTACGATTAACATTTTTTAATTAGATTTTTGAGAAACTATAAATTTGACAAAAAATTACTTTTTTTTGAAAAAAAATTTTTTCGGAAAGAAAAATGTTTTCTTTATTTTGACATATTTTGGAAATTCTAAACTTTTTTCAAAGCAATCGTACTGCTTGAACTGCATAGAGACGAAATGTCAAAGCGCGCAAGTGCCGCGCCGCCGTCTAACGCATAAGCATTGGTACGGAACCCATAGAAATGTAAAAAAAAATATACTTATTGTTGAAATTTCTATAAAATAACTGATAATTTGATGTGCATATGTCTAATGATCATTTTTATTTAACCGCCAAATGGCATTTTTTTTACTTTTTTCATTAGATCTCCGAAACCACTAGACCTGCATACATGAAAATTTGATCAATTCTTCATCTTGTCAATTCAAGTAAAATGTTTTTTGAATTATTCAAATCGGACGCTCCGTTCTCTTAAAAACTGAGTTACCGTTTTCGGCACTTTTTGCCCCGTATCTTCAAAACGGCTAGACCTGCCTTCGCCAAAAACTAATCAGCACGTCTCCTTATCAATACGAATCGAATGTTTTTTGAATTATTCAAATCGGTTGATCCGTGTTCCCGAAATCGTCGACGAAAATTTGTATCCGCACATACATACACACACGCACACACACACACATACATCCATTTTTTCTAAGGTATGCCAAAATGTTCAGAAGGTTTTGAAATGTAAAGATATATACAAATTTTCATTTTCGATTTTTTTGCGATTCACTATAACTTGCCCTCCGGAAAGTTAACAAATATTTCATATGTACTAGGAGATCCGTGAGTTGAAATAATCTTCAAACCAATTTGGATGAAGTTCGGTTTAACAAGTTTTTTATTTAAATAAATATGATGTTCTGTTTAATAGCAGACCAGTAAGCCGAATTGAATCCTGACTTGAACTAGGAAAGTTTAGTCTTTGAGCTTTTCAATTGCTTTTTAGTAGATTTTGTTATGTTTAAACATTGCGATTAATAAAATGTTATAGGTTTCAGTATTTTCGAGAGCCTGCCAAAAGAGCCTTGGGCATATAGTGGCGTTACGTTCGTCAATCCTATATGCTGCCACGATGGCATGACTGCAGATTGTAACAACCTGGCACCAGAAAATATAAGTAAACGTTAAGAGGGCTAAGAAATCCATTCAAATCAAGATAAACCTGCAATGACCCTGAATAACATGATTCGCTTATTTTTATAACATAAAATTTGTCAAAAATACATACTATAATAATTTTAGTAGCGCATTTAATTTGATAATAAAGAAACCTTGCAACTTGTTTTAGTATATTTTTGTGTTATAATATGTGAACATTGATTGTATACATATTCCTAGATAATTGATTAATCCATACATTTCGACTATCTAATTTTAATTACATATAAATATAGGTTAAAATAATTTTGTCTAGAAAGTTATTAGTATAAATGTTTTTGAAAAAATAAACATATGCATTACCGGAAGTAAGATTAAAATAAGTATAATTAATTCAACATTAGTAATAAGTATTATTAATATATCATAGTATATTAATATATTAACATACAGCATGAACCAAAATTGAAACATTATAGGCAAACATTTATATGAAATAAAAAATTAAAATATTATAATTGTATATTTATAGTTAGATCTAATAAAGGAGAAACTAACAATAAGTGCACTTTGAATTTTTATTAAACACTAATCCATTATATTTATAATTTGAAATTCGAAAAAGAAGGAATGGTAATTGTGTTTTTTTAAATAATCAATACTTTTAGTGTTTTATATAAACTACTCTAATTTTAAAAAATAATATTATATAAATATTTAAT
>NW_020537646.1:14652314-14671435 GCF_003426905.1 Ctenocephalides felis | reverse complement strand
TTTTATAAATATTTATTAATATATACATTTATATAATAAAATTAAATTGGTATTTATAAATTGAATAACTGTTACACGAACTGAAACTGTTCACAAAAATTATATCAATGAATACAGTTTCGCAAGCATTTTGCTATTAACACCAATACTTTGCTAAACATATTAGTTTATTCACATTTTATATCTTGAACATAAATATCTTAAAAAATATGTTTTCCACAAATCGTGTTGATTTATTGGCATTTACAAATGTGATAAAAGCACGCAATAAAAATATTTTTTTATATTATTTCTTAACGTTGCAGAGATTTATTTGTTTTTTGATTTTCCTTCGGCTGCTTTTCGGTCTAAATAAATATTTTAATAATTATCATTATCATCTATATGTAATATATATTTATTGAATTAATCTTTTTAATATTAAGTGCATACCTTTGCTTTTTAATTTGGCCTTTCTTAGAGCTCTACGAAATATCGTACCTTTCCACCACGCCTGCAATTTTAATAAATCGTTGGTAAAATACACACTAAGTACATAGATATCATAGACCGAAATGAGTTAATCTACATTTTTCGCAAATAGTCCGTCATTTAAGCTTAAATTAGGTAAGAATCTCAGAATTCGAGATACCCAGCGGTAAGTCTGGGTACCCTAAAAGTTGTCTCAACACCTACGGTAGGGTGTACGCAACATATGTAGGTTTTGAGACAACTTTTACAGACTTACAGCTGGGTATCTCAATTCCGAGGTGAACTAAAAGAATAATAAGGCATTACCATGTTCAAGATAAATGCAACAATAACAATAAGAAATATTGAGCTCTTGCATTTGTCTTTGAAATAATTTATAGTCTAGTCTGTTCAAATTAACAACATATTTTTGGCAATAGGCAAAATTTTATATAACTAAAATTAATAATTCCTCTGAAGCAAACCTGAATTTTAATAGCTGCATTATTCATTTCGCGAAGCATTCCTCTTCTCGACGTTTTGCATCGCGTTGTTCAATATAATCCGTCATTTCTTGATTTCTTCCCTGTAAAATGGTGCGTAGTTCCTCTGCTGAATTACGCAATTCAAACCTAGCGTTGGCGCTACGCAATTCGGCGTCGCGCTTTTGGTGTCTGCTGCGTGACACTCCTCCCAAACATGGGTTAATTCTTTATATTGCTAAAACAAAGACAATAACTAGTGGGTGCCTTAAGGCAAATTGCTGGAACTTTCCGTACCGTAATTAAAATTCTTGGTACGGAACCCAAAACATTTACACAAAACGTGTACATATTATTGAAATCTCTATAAAATATTTGATAATTTGATGTACATATGTCCAATAAACATTTTTCACCGCCAAATGACATTTTTTTAACGTATTTTTATTGAGAGTCCATAACCGCTGAACCTGCCTTCCCAAAAATTTAATCAGTTCTTCATCTTGTCAATACAAGTAAAATGTTTTTTAAATTATTAAAATCGGACGCTCTGTTCTCTTAAAAACTGAATTACCGTTTTTGGCACTTTTTGCCCCGTATCTTCGGAACGGCTAGACCTGCCTTTGCCAAAAACTAATGAGCATGTCTCCTTATCAATACGAATCGAATGTTTTATGAATTATTCAAATCGGTTGATCGGCGTTCCCGAAATCGTCGACGAAAATTTGTATCCGCGCAGCACACACACACACACTCACACATATACACACACACTTTTAAACATTTTTTCTAAGGTATGCCAAAATGTTAAAAACCTTTGAAACGTAAAATATATAAAAATTTTCATTTTCAATTTTTTTGCGATTACTATAATTTCCCCATCGGGATGTTAATAGAAGATTTTAGACAAAATAAACAAGTTTTGAACCATTCCTTGGGGTATATAATATGACTAACATTGTAACTAAGCTTATGTTATTATTATTATATTTTTACCGTAATAATACGTTCGAAGAAAGCCGTTTTCTCTGCATGAATCCGCTTTTCTTGTAAAGAATTAACATCTAATTCACTTTTCTTCATCCTGATTGCTGCTTCTTCTTGCTGCCTGCATAGCTGCAGTTGCTCCCGGCGAGATTGTTCCCAACGTGATACTAAATTGCATTTAATATCACTCAGTAATTTTGAATCCTGAAAATAAATAATATTTTTAAATGTTAAAAAATTAATGAAACAAGTTTCTTAATAAACATCGAATGGTTTCCTAACGCTGAAATCGATGCTTAATAAAGAATGTTATGCCAAAATTTGAAAAAGTATAGCAATATATGGTCGATTTACTACAATGAATAATAACAAAAATATATGAATAAATCATATTATACTTGCATAGGATTTATGTTCTAAATTACTAATTTCAACGTGCGCTCTTCCCAAACGAAATCTGCTCTGGCTTTATCGTGCTCCAGTTGGGCAGTAATTGTGCGTAGCTTCTGCGTCGAATTTGCTGCTTCTGAAAGTAATGACTGCTCTTCTATATCTTTATCTACCGCTTCTTTTATTGCATTGTTTAGTGATGAAGCTGAATTTTCAGAAGTCACTTCCTCTAGTACTTGATTGAGTACGCGGTGTAAGTAAAATCTGTTTTTAAATTGATAAATATAGATAAAAAACTCGAAGAATTTATTATTTCAAATTATTTCTACATATACTCGCCGGTCTCTGTAGAGCTTCAGCAATTTAGATAAATAACTATGTCCATAGACACTCCTTTCTTCCATAACTGTAGGCCGTTTTATATCTCTGTGAACACGATCTTTCAGACTCATTCCTTGATCAGGTCCAGGACTTGGTATTCCTGATTCACCGGATGCAGTACGCAATAATCCTAGTGAATTAGATGCTTGAAACAAAATACATGTGAATGCTGCAGATTCAAAAGAGTTGAATTTTTCTGACATAGTGATTCTTTAATTAAAATAATTTTAATATGTTTATTATATTAAAACTAATGAACTTATCAAAATTGTTCTACTGTCTCTACTCTTGAATTATTATTATATCAATATGTCACCATAGTGATACATACATATACAAGTTCATATATGTAACCATATACAGAATTCTTTGAAGAAAATTTTGAGTAGCTATTGGTAGCTATGTAAATTGAAAATCAATGTATTATTTGCTAAGTTGAAGTAATAATGGATAGTCGGTCATCCCAATCCCCAATATTGTAATATATAACATTAAATGATTTGTATCCAATTGGTGCTTAATTTCACACAGTTTTTTAAGGATGATTTACAAATGCATTTATTGTTAATAACATTTCTCATCTATGGCACATCTTTTAAATAAAACTGTAAAAATAATTGTTAACAATTAATTATACTACCAGTAAATTCCATTTAAGAATTAAAAATACAAATAATTAATTTCTAAATAATTTTTATTATTTACAGTTATTTTCTGCTATTTCTAAAACATTAAAATGTACAATGCCACATATCACTATTGGGAAAGAAGATTTATATTTATATATTGTTATAAATTCTCTCAAATCAAAAATACAATTCATAAATGTTATCCACATAACATATATTCTACAAACAGGACTTGAATTGTTCAAGAGGGATTTATAGGATTGGATCATAACAAATACATCACCTTGCTATTTGATAATTTGACCAAAAAACTGTCTGAAAATCAAAGCATGATATTGTTTATGGGTTAAAAACTATTTTCAAAATATCCAAAAAAAGTATTGTGTTATGTAAAGTGATTCCACTGAAATGCAACATAAATTTTGAATCCCTGATTTAATGATAGGTTCGTAATAAAGTGTATATCTTTTTAAAATAAAAAACAAACAGAGCTTCATGTTATTTACATATAATATTCTAACATTATAAAAATAATAATTTAAATATAAAAATAACGAAGAAATAATAAATTATTGCAAGGTTTATGATCTTTACTAAGGTCATTTCTCTACTTTTATGACCTGCTACCATAAGAAGGCCGGTGCTATTATAGAGGCTCTCTTGATCACAATTTCGGTCTCGACCACTTTTAGTTTGCAAACACCATTCAACAAAATCATCAATTAATACCGGCCATGCACCTTCTGCATCATAATTTGACATATCTTCATCTATATGTGAAGCAAAATCTAATAGCAAATTCCAAGTGTCTTTTGGTATGGAGCGTTTATGATGTTCCTAACGAATAAATAATTGAGATATTATTATGATGAAATATGATGTATCATTTCATACATTTGTTAATAGACATAAATTTTCAACTGATTATTTCTGAAATAAAGTATTTGTTTTGAAGTACAAGTTTATAATTCAACATTAATTCAAAGGTAAAATAAAAATAAATTTAGATAAGTTACTAAATTACATTAATATTGAAGAGAGTGCAGTACGATATTCAAATTTATCAAAAAAAAATTTAAATCGTAGAAATATGTAGTTGTCTAATTTTAAATAAATGATTCTGAATGTGATTTAAAAAAACTATAGTTAATCTTCATACATACCTGTAAAAATTTACACCATAATTCCAAGAATTTAAATCTACCAGCTAATACAATATTCCAATATGCTATTGCCATATCCAAATCAATGCCTTTTTGTCCGGGGTCTTTTGCATAATTAAAAGTAAAATGATAGAACTCTTTAAATTTCATTATATCTTTGAGTTCATTTTCTAATAATGGTAATTTTGCTTTTAATTTATCTATGCTGTCAACACCCAAATCCATCATACCGTTTATGAACTCATCCCTAGAGAATTCACATTGTGTTTCTGCTTTAAATTTCCAAGCTATAATTAAAACTAATTTAGATTCTGGACTAAGACATAAATCATCCAAAAATTTCATTATTCCATCTGCTGATATTTTGTCATTTTCAATAGGGTCCCGATACCGTTGAAATAACGCTTCTAATTTTTTTCTATCTATAACTACTTTAGGTTCTTTATAATAAGCATCTGGATTTTGAAAATAATTATCACTGGCAATATCTAATTTCCAATCATTATGTGTAAGACAATAAATAGCTGTATTTTCACTAGTTTGTGTCAACTGTATAAATTTTTTAACTTTGTCCCGTTGTGAAGATTTCAGTTTGTGCTAAAAATAAATATTTATAAATATTGTAAAATAATATGTATGAAATAATAAAAATGTGAATATATTATATAGAAGTTGCAAAAATAATATATTACGCGTAAGAGACAAATTGTGACAGATAAGAATCACAATGAAAGAAAAAATGCAACAAAAAATAATAATTAATAGGCAAAAACTCACCATTTTTGTGACCAACTAAAGCCAGAATATTAATTTAAAAATGTTATTTGCATTGAAATTATGCGATGAACATGCACATATGCACAAAAATGCTGCAATTTTATCATAACCTAAAAAGGTACGGCAATATTATATTAACATCACAACAACACTAATAATTTGTTCTTTGCACTACAAAAATCATAAAAAATATGAGATTTGCGTTGCACTTCGATGAATAGCCCTACACAAATATTATTTAATGGTCATTAGACATTGGGAGAAAGCCAACAGACGAACGATTCTTGACAAAAGCACTTGTATGTAAATGGCAACACTAAAAATATTTTTTGAGAAATTACAGTAAACAATTATGAAGACCAATTTATGTTTTAATTTAATATATTGTTAAAAATTTTGTATGAAGATATAATTGAGAATTTAATAATTGAATAAAAAAAAAATAATGAAGAAATATATTGACAAATAATTTTAAGTACTGTAGAATATATTGTTTTTATTGTAAATAAAAGAACACAAGTTTATCCTCATCCATATTTTATTATACAAAGTTATGCTTACAATAAAATCTTGTAAATTGCCACAGAACTGCGCAAGTTCAGACAAGTATTTACAGATAATAATCACAACAGACTTGAATATGTAAATATTCATAAAATATGGATTTCCCAAATGTTAATATTGTGGAACAAGTTCTTAATCAAAGAGACCGAAACCCATGTCATCATCTTCAGACTCAGATTCCTCTTTCTTTTTCTTCTTTCTTGGATTCAGCAGGTGCTGCAGCAGCAGCAGCTGGAGCGGCAGCAGTAGCAGCAGCAAACTTGCTGGGATCCTGCAAGAATAATAATTGCATATTAAACAAAGTTTAAAAATACACAATACTATAATGATATAAAAGTATCAGTCCCGTCTTGAAACATGTTGCCATCATTGATTAACTTCGGCAAGGTTTTAACATCATTTTGTAGTATTTTATTAAATATCAGGCATTACATGCCAATTCTGGCATGTAGTGTAAAATTATGTTAGAAATTTTATAGTAAATATGTGTAATTCGATGTTCAGATAAATTACCTTAATGTATTCCTTAATTGTGGTAGCTTCTTTGAATTCAACTTCAGTAGTGGCTGCAATGGCCAACAAGTTCTTGAAACCATTAGCCAAGCTGTGTGGAGCAGAAGCAACAGTTGGATAACCAATAGACAAACAAACTGAAGCCAAATTGGCAACTCCAGCTTGGAACTTGGCACGCAAATCTTCAGGCTTGATGTCTAAGATTTCAGGAGCAAAGATAGTTCCAGAATCATAAACCTGTAAAACAAAGATAATTAAAATGCAAACAAATTAAGACAATATACTATAATTGCAAATTTACTGATAAGCAATTTTAAAGTTTCATGAATAAAATGTCAAATTATCAATATTTACCTGTTCAACCAAAAGACCATATGAAAAGGGAGAAATGTTCAACATGTTAAGCAAAGTAGCTTCTGAAGCACCAACTTTATCACCAGGTTTTAAGATATGGACATCATTGATGATTTCAATAGTACCTGGAAAAAGCAATATTTTTAGTAAACAATGAATAACAATTCAGCAAATTTATAGTATAATTTGGACATTCAGACAGCACAAGGCATTTTTCAACTGTAACGGTCCATAAACTAGAGGGTTCTGCTATACTCTAGCACTAGTTCAGCTAGGTCCGTTTTCAGACGGAAAGTGTAACATCATTTGTTATTATATGTAAAGGATTATTTATATAAAATATTTACCTTTTGAAATTTTTGTTGGGATGGACAGAGCTTGGAAGAAAGATGTCTTTTCGGGTCCTAGACCAGTATTTTGAGCTGGAATAATAACGGACAATGGAGCAATGGCACCAGCACGAGCTGGAGCACGCACTTTGTTTTCCAACAATTTATCACGAATCTAAAATCAAATTTTCAATTATTATTAAGTATTCGTACATCAATTTGGCGTAGATCAATTTCTTAATATCAAATTCAAGCTAAAATAATTACTTACATCAACAAGATCTCCGCGAGTAAATACAAATCCTACATTTCCGCGAATGTGAGGAAGAAGCTTTTCAAGAGCCTGGTTGTTCTCAACATGACCTTTGATAGCTTTTCGCATCATGGTGTTTTTGCCCATAAGGACAACGGCGCTTCCACGCAAAGACATACGAATTTGTTGCATTTGCTTGGAACCCACATTGTCGGCTCCCACAATAAAACATTTTGGGTATTCATCCAACAATTGCTGTAAAAGATAATGTACATCGTCATTTTTTCTTGATTATTATTATTGATTCACTATTGGCATTCACTTTGTATTACTTACGACGAGCTTAGTAAAGTAGTTTGACTTCCAGGTGGCTTTGTCCTCCCTACCCATCTTGGTGCGCGTAGGGACTTCTTTGAAATTTAAGGACTGAAAAGAGGTTAATGAAATATGTCAAAAACGTGTACATAATAAAAAGAGTAAATTCCATAATTCACTAGTAATTGAAACAATAATAAAATTTTATGAATTTTTTGCAATAAAACAAAAACTGGAAAAACAGGATTATTATTATAAATAAAGATTTCCAAACAACTCACCAAAGTAAATAATCTATTCAAGGTCCGAAAACGCAATGGCGGAATGTCTTCAATCAGCGGATGTTGTAGACAGTGAGAGTTACCAGATGAGAGTTTATATCCATGTCCATAGATAAGCGAATCGAATAGATTAGCCCGGTTGAAATTTTAGATCCGAAGAAAAAGCATAGATAAGTAAACATAGGGTAAGGAAGTAAGCATAGATAAATAAGCATAACGGTAGGAAGTAAGCATGAAAGAAACAAAAAAACTGTTTGAAGATCATTTCAATATATCGTTAGTTTTAATTATAATATGATATTATATATAATTTTTACACATATAAATATATCTATCATAAAAGTCTAGTAATGTAAACCATATGTAAACTAATTTAATTAATCTTAGTCGTGATTTTAAAAAAGGTAGAAAAAAAGTTATAAATAAATATAAGTAATAAGTAATTGTAAAAATATATTTGTAAAATTCAACTATTATCACATTACAAGACAGCACAGCACATGAGTGAATACACAATATGATTAATCAATTTCAACATAGAATTTTTATCGCCTTTTATACTTTTTTCTAAATTTGTATTTATGGTTGAGCTTATTTTGGCGGAGTTGTTTATTTCCCTGCACTTCGTGATGTTTGAAGGCATTGCCAATACGACTTGATCCTTTGGCGCATTTTCCTGGTTTCATGTACAAGAATGACAATTCATAGCAATCAGGTTTAGAGCCGTAACAGTGCTTTAACATGTTTTTATGCCAAAAACATAAATGATGTAAATTCATTATTGGTACTTGTGCTATGACACAACCATGATCTAGATGTCTATGTGAATCGATCAATGTAGCCTATAACATCAAAATTATTATTGTATTATACTAGGACCAAAAATTAAGCCATTAATACCTTTTCAAGTGTTCTTTGAAATACAAATAATATCGACCTATTGTCACATATGAGAACCACAAACACATAATCTAACGTTCTTCCCAATGATGTTCCCCACCAGGAGCGCAAGCCTGCTTTCATTTGGTCATATAAAGTATCGCCCAAATCCAATAAGTAAATCAATGATTTCTGTAAAAAAATCATAAAATTTATCCAATTGTTAACTTCCACTAAAGTAAAGAAATGTTGGTTTTGAAATCTTATTATATAAATTTACCATGCTTAATTTTATTTTAAACAGATTTACCTGATAAAGATATAAAATTTGATTTTTTTTTTATTATGGATAGGAAATAACCTCAAGTCATCACTAAATTATTTCGAAAAAAATTTCTTATATGTTTTTCTCTTATATATTTGTTATATGATTGTATTTATATGCTTAATTTTTTTTAAATAACATAAGATTCAATTTCATGATCGTATAAAATAAAATATACATAGTTCTATACCCATTCTGTAAGTCCAACTAAAGAATCTGCAGCGCCTTCCAGAGCTTCTGGAATGGTGAGATTTACATGAGTGATAGCACCAGAAGTCAGCAGTTCTCGATGTATGTCGTTTCCCTCCAATATTGCTTCTGCTAATGCAAGGACTAGTACTGGGTTTAAATTGCAATCTGCATACATCTATTAAAATGTTGAAGTATAGCTATAAAAAATTAGTTAATAATCTTGCATATGTTATACATAAATCAAATTTACTAGAAAAAATGTTGTGCCCTGTTGTATTATTAAAGGTTCCTGAATTTGTTTTTTCAAAAATTATTGATTTAATTAAAATTTCAAAAGGATCACCTTTATACAGCCAGCAGCACATTTCCTGGCGCAGAGCAAGGCAATAAGCGTGCACGCATTACTTCCTCGATTATCTGGACCGTATCGACCTTGCGAGAAGTTACGTTCAAACCACCACACATCAACCTGTTAAATATATTATATATATAATATATATTATATAATTAGAACGGGTTGAATTGTATGCGTAAAAAAGTCTCTTAGGCACATATGATTTTTGGATTCTGGGGATCAAAATAAGATTTTTTGCTGAAAAAACCATACCTCTAAAATGAATTCTGATGTCCCGTTCATTGACCCAAAGATAAACGTTGAATTTTGAAAAATTTTGTTTTGACCCATTTAGAGTGCTCTAATCGCGTCCAAATGTATGACCGACCTAAACTAACTTGGGAAGCCCGATTTATCCTTGCCCATGTTTTACCCCCTGGGAACTTCCCTTAGTGGTCTCCCATGCAAAAATTGCATCATTTTTGGTACTTTAACATGACAAAAATCGGCGATTTATTTTGTTATAAAATTTATTTAATCATAACATACGTAAATAAAACTATGTAAAACTAAATTATTGCTTAAAGTCTTTTTTGGTTTCAAATCTGGAAAATATTGCTCTCTAATGTCGTCGACATAACAGCCTCTAGCTAGAATAGAAACGCAGAGACATAATGCATTGGAAAAATTGAAACAAAAAATTTTAATGAATTTTTTTTGGTGAAAAAGTTGTTTTGTGTGTGTGTATGAATTAATATCAGAAAAAATGGCATATCGCAATTTTTATATGGGAGACCTTTCAGGGAGGGTCTCCGAAGGTAAACGACAGACATCGGTGGATTGACCTTTCAAAGTTAGTGGGGGTCGGTATACATTTGGGGTCATCTAAATGGGCCATAACCGGCCTTTTCAAAATTTGACCCTAATCTTTGGGTCAATGCATGAGACATCAGAATTCATATTAGATATATGGTTTCTTCGGCAAAGTATCTTATTTTGATCCTTAGTATCAGAAAATCATATGTGCCTAAGTGACTTTTAAATCGACCCGCCTTAATATATATATTTATATATATATATATATATATATATATATATATATATATGTATATAATTTAGTGTGATACCTGTAATTTGACTTCATGCTCCGCGGAAGGGTAGAACGGTATTGACGCCCGTCTAGTGGATGACATGACTTCTCTTGCATGGTGCACTCAAATTAACATAATAACTGACCTATTTACACCATTTTAGTTTTAAATCAAAATATAAAAATGAAATAAAATATTTACATTAATAATAATCAGTGGTGTTGTCCTATTATTTCACCGGAACGCGTATATATATATACCTTAGGCCGTTCCTGTCTTAAGAGGAAGTACCGGGACGACCTGCCACAACACCACTGATATTAATGTTGCCATAAAGAAATAAAAAATAGTTTTTATAGATTTAGCATGCTCAGCAACAAACTAAGTTCTTCTATTACCTTTTATTAATAAAATGACTTATACACAAGTCCTTGTAAATTAGTGTAGTTAACAAATTTTAAACAGAATTTCATGTAATACGCATTCAAAGCTTATTGCAAATCAACTTTAAATCTTTCCAAATCTTTCATATTATCCGTTTTTACTAATAATTTTCTAATTTAGTCGTTCAATTCTAAACAGAAGAATATTTTATACTTTACCAACAGATAGGATTCAAATGTGCTTTTTCACTCATGAATATTTTCTACTTAGTTTTACAAAATGCAGTGGAGCGTGTACTTTTAATTTTGAAGAATTTTTTAAATGTCATTTTCACGAAACTATTATGTAAAATGCATTTCTTTTGTTTAATTATTTGCATACATTGAATATAATCTAACAAAAGTATTAAATATAATAGAAATAAATCTATATCGGAATAATTTTGAATTCAAAATGGTACAACAAAATTTAAAACAATAAAATCAGAAAAAAATAATAAAAAAATAAAAATAATTTGGCTTGCAGCTGTCATTTTAAAAATGACATTAAATATATAAATTAATTTATAAATTTACTTTAAATTAATAAATTTGATTAAGATCGTAGCGTAGTGTAAAGTACAAATTAACATTGATATGGGCCAGAGATAAATTTTTAAATGTACCTTTACTAAATTATGTATTAATTGTCCGTTTGTTGACCTAACTATATTCTAAGTTTTAGTAAGATTTAAAAAAAAATTCTCACATAGATTTCAAACAATTTAAATTAAACTTCTTAATCTAAGCTGCGCAATCAAAACACAATTTTACGTTTTTGGGATGCTCATTTTTATTTTATAAATTGATTATAATTATTATTCTACATATCTAACATTTTTTTATATTTTTTTAACATTTTTGTGCATGCATAAAAGTATCTAAGTTTTCAAATTACATTTTATATAAGTAGTGCAAGCAATTTAGTCTAATTATAAAAACAACATTAATAATCTTCTTACATAAAAATAATTATATCTATATATTCGTCAGTTAAAAAATTTTACTTATGATGTTTTAGTAACTGATATAGATAATTTTTTGATATAGAATACTTTGCAATTATATGATTACTTATTCTAATAACAGATATATTAATTCGCAATAACTATAAACTATTGTTTTGATTTCTCTAATGTGTTTCATTGTTAGCAGGGAGCACTACAGGGACTTATATTTTAAATGTTTTATTGTTAGTACTGAAATAAATGGCTTATATATAAGATTAATAAACTATGTACTATTAATTACAATATCTTATAGCTTCTTCAATATCTAATAACAATTTCAATATATAATCTAAAATTAAGAATAATGTCAATTATGGTATATTTATCCTAACATATATAAAGAAAATGAATTATATAGAAATTACAATAGAACTAAATTAAATTAAACTATGGAAGACCAAATATTTCTTAGCTACTGTGAAAAATTTGGAAATCAATAATATTATAAATTTAATGCCAATTACAATAGTTCATAAGAAAAAATCTATCAAGAACTATCAAACATCAACTGTAGGAGATTATGGAATTGTTCAAAATAAAACTATTTCTTAAAATAAAATAGTAGTGCCTAAACTACATAATTTCAATCATCTTGTCAGTAAATATAAGTATTACATAAATCACAATCGCTGTTCTCTTTTCAATCTAACTAAAATTCAAATTCCACGGGTTAGTACACATTTATGCCCATTATGTCTAAAAATTAGTAAACTTATATAGTATAGTGATTAAATTTTAATAGGAGCAACGTTGCATGCAAAAATATTATTTTTAATTTTAACTTAACAATTGCATTATTGGTGAGGCCTAAATGCTAAATTATTTATTATAACTAATTAATAATATCTAATAAGAAGACGTGAATTATTTAACAACTAGTAGTCCCGTTAGACGTATAATTATAACAAAAAGCTTACGAACTAATGATGTAATAATATAATATAAGTTTAATATGAATTTGGGTCAATTCTATTTTTACTAATTAATCTAATCTAAAAATATTTTTACAGCTTTTTGGATTTATGCTTTTGGAATTATTTACATAATTTTACATGATATATCTCAGTTTTGGATTGGTTTTATAACCTGTTTAATGAGTTTATGATCGTTTAATTATTATTTAAAGATGGTGCTTATTAATAAATAATATGTATATTATTAATTGTTTATACAATTAATAATATACATATTATATATTATTATTTGTTTATACAATTATTTTTGAAAACATTAATAATATGTATATTATTATTGTTTTCAAAAATGATTTTAATCTATTATGTAAAAAAGTTTTGGATTGGTTTTATAACCTGTTTAATGAGTTTAATTATTATTTAAATATGATGCTGCCTGTCTTATAAAAATAGTGTAAAATTCGTATTAACTATATATTTATATCTATAAATTATTAATATGTATATTAGTTTTTAACGTGCAAAGTATCGGTTTTAGCTTCTAAAATGCTTATTTTCGCGCATTTCTGCAATTGTTACAGACTCTTATTGGTGATTTATATCCTATATATTATAATAGTTACTGTATTATTTTTTAACATTAATAGAAAGTATTTTTAAAATAATGAAATCACAGTTGAATACTTCTTGTAAGGAACTAGAAAATTGACGAATGATTCTATACAAAATTGCTACAACCGTATCAATATGAAATACAACTCAAGTATTAATATTTTGCGTTGGATTTTTGAAAATTGTTATAAACCAGGGTTTATAATCTGAGTATAAATCATAAATTTATTTCTATTTTTTTTTAAAAAAAGTTATTTAAGTATGTGATTTTTGCTTACCAAGTTAAGTAAATATTAAAAAAATTTAAATTCAATATTAACGTTTTGATTTTCAGATAAGTACCGTTTTTTTTACAAAAAATATTATTAATCATTCACGAAATCTGCCAATAATTACAATATTAAATAAAAATAATACAATCTTTAAACATTGATAAAGTTTTAGAGAAATTGGAATTTAGAGAAAAATCGATATTTTACCAATAGAATTTAGAATTTGTAGTTTTTTGTGGGATCTTCTATTGCATTCTTTTTTATTTATTGTGTATTTCGAAAATATATACTTCATAATGTATATCAAATTCATACTTATGCAGTATATATTTTATGAAACAATGAAAAATTTACCTTGTGTTCGTCCAAAGGGTATGTTTGTGGGGTTTTCTATTGCATTTTTTTAAAATTATTGTGCTCTTCGAAAATATATACTTCATAATGTATATCAAATTCATACTTATGCAATATATATTTTATGAAACAATGAAAAATTTACCTTGTGTTTAGACCAATTAAGCTTTCACGAATTGATTTAGAAATTTATTCAAGGAAGAAAAATACCGATAAATTTTGCTATAGAAGTATGAATCGTCGATTTTTTTCCAAAGAAGATCAATTAAGCTATCGCGAATTTATTTATAAATTTAATCAGAAAAAAAGAAATACCGATAAATTTAAGTATGGTTTAACAAATTGATGCGATTGTAGCATTATAATTAGGAAGTTTCAATATACTAAGCATTAAAAATATAAACTAAATTTCAAAATCTAATAATATATTGGTCAATTGCTATTATTTATTTAGTAATTAAGTCTAATTATTTATTAATACTGCGTTCTAAAAGCACTTCATTTATGCAAGCATAACAATAAATTTGATTAATTCAGAGTAAGATCTAAATATCGCAATTTTTAAAGATAAAAAGTGAACAAATGACTAATTTATGTTCTTGTAAATAATAAGTAGCTAAATCTATTGCATTTTAATGAACATTTAGAGAAAATTCAATATTTTATCATTAGAATTTAGAATTTGTAGTTTTTTGTGGGGTCCTCTATTGCATTATTTTTAAATTATTGTGTATTTCGAAAATATATACTTCATAATGTATATCAAATTCATACTTATGCAATATATATTTTATGAAACATTTTTTTTTTAATGAAAAATTTTTCTTTTGTTCGACTAAAGTTTAGTACAATTAAGCTTTCACGAAATTTTATAACAAAAACATGAACTAATTTAATTAAAAAAGCTAAGTTTGAAAATTAATTTAATTTCTACTCAGTCCAAACGAATTAGAAATATAGATATTCATAACAAGCAAAAATTAAAATATAATTAATAAAATTTTCATATCAAACTGCAGTCTCAGGATACTATTAACGACAATTAAATTTAGTGCATAGATGAAGCGCAAATAGATTAAATATAAAGTACATGTTATCTAAATTACGATAATATTATATAGTATTATATTATTAATATAAAAAATTAAACTATTCATCAATATATATCTCTATAAGCCATAAAATAGTTTCCCAATACGAGGTAAAATATGAAATATTCACATGAAAAAAAAAATTGGTACTTTGCTATTTTATGGCTTGAAAACCTTAAAGTGCAAATACTGTTTCCCATATTGGTCTTGCGGTAAGTTTTCGTGGTAAAAACCAGAAAATACTTAAACTATTATAAAGTGGCTCTGTGAGGATAATAAACTACAAAACTTACTCAAAATGATGACCACAGACAAGCTTATATATAAAAGTAAAGTAATATTCTAATAGGAAGTAATGCTAATAATATCTGAATAATTCTAATCTAAATTATATGCATGACAGCTTTCAAGAGCTATTTTAATATATCTGTTATTAGAATCTTGCAATCAATAATTGAATAAAATTCTTGGTAACTACAACTCAAATTATGTTGCACCGATTTTTATGCGATAAAATTAATGTTAATAAATATAATTGAACTAAATTCTCAAAAAGTGATTAAAAATTAATTATATAGCTAGAGTGATTATGATTAATAGATTAAAATACAATATATAATATAAGGATAATATATTTAAAATATAGGAGAACGAGAAAAGTCAGGAATTAGCTTGCCGTTGGTCGTTTTGTGATGGTATATGCGCCTTGGACTTGATTCGATTTTTATTTTCATGTTTTATTTTAATTATAAAGAATAGTCAAGATAAAAAATTTGAAAGGAATTCATCATTTACTCCGATGTATACTGATTTCTGTTATGTTATGCCATATTAAACCGATTTATAGTATATTCTGTTAAGAACTCTAATCTTTGCACACGAGCTGTCCTTACTAATAGAGGAAAAGACACAAACAGACAGATTAACAGAGTTAATTCAAATTAATTAACAGAATTAATCCAAATATTATATTAACAGAAGTGAATTGCAATATGTGTTATTTATGAAATTTAAATTTATACAGCACGAATTCTTTTACCGGTGAGGACTCATTACAAAGATTTGGTTCTAGCAAAATATCTCCTAACATTGTCCGAATATTTAACCGTGTTCCATGGATTAAAATTCCTCAAAATATCTAATCTTTGTGGTTGATATATATTATGTTTCAACGATTTTCGAATCAAGTACCGAAATACCATCAAGTTTTCAATTTCTACTTATGATTCACCTCTAATGAAGAAGATCGCATGCTGTGGGCTCGTCAAAATCACATCCTTCTGGATCAGATGGATAAGAAGCCTGGCCTGGACACAGCAATGGTTTGTTATCATGGCAGCAAATTGGGTCGCGAGCTGTAACCCCAGTATAAGTCCAGTCACCATCGCAAGTTCTTATAAATATAGCCACCTGAAAAATGTAATAATAGTAATAAAGTTAAATTAAATTAAATTAAATAATAGTTTGGTAATAAAGGAAAATTAGTTCTATCATTGAAAGTGATAGGGAATGAAGTAAAGTGTTAAATCTATATACTAAGATTAATTACTCTCTTACACGACACCGTCAAGGGTAAAATAGAAGGAACAAAAGGAATGGGAAGAAGAAGAATGCAGATGATTGACGACTTACGCGAGAAGAGAAAATACAGAGAACTGAAAGCCAAAGCATGATCAAGAAGAATGGAAACAAAAGTTTAGAAAGGAAAATACATGAAAAAAAATGGGGATAGAGAATAGTGGTAATGGGATGAAGGGCAAGGAAATCATTTGTTGTGGTGTCTCTCACACCATGGACCTGCCTTCGGGCAGACTACCATTTATTATATTATTATTATTATTATATATACTAGCTGACCCGGGAAACGTAGTTTAGCCATAAAAAATATTTCTAGAAAATCTTTAGTATAAAAATAACTGACTGATGGTGAATGTGTAAGTATGTGGTATATAAGTGAACGTATAAGTTTTCAGTGGGTTTATCCACTGAAAAAACATGCCTCATATAAATATTCCTGGGACATATTAATATATTAATATGCCCTCTACTATAGTAAGTGTTAGAGCGAGCTTTATCTGAGACTGATTTCATTTTAATTGAATTTGTACATTTTTATATTCAATAAGATTTTGATATATTTGATCTAAGGATGATATTATATACCACTATCTAAGGATCTAAGATCTAAGAATAATATTATATTATAGACCCGGCAAACGTTGTTTTGCCATAAATAATATTTTTAGTATAAAATTTTTAGTACGAAAATAACTAACTGATTGCAAATGTGGTGCACAAGTGAAAGGAGCAGCTAACAAAAAATATATAACCATTTTCAAATACTCAAAAAAATCTTAACTAAAATTATGTAAAATAAAGGCCAAATTAAAACTATAAGTAAATTATTCGAAAATTAAAAAAATAGGGGTGGACAACCCTCGATAAAAATAAATAGTTTTTTCGAAGTCAAGAAAGTTCTATGTATTTTTCAATTTCAAATTACAGAAAATTGAAATAAAGAAAGTTGATCAAAAACAATTTAAAAATTTTAGGGGTGGACAACCCTTGATAAAAATAAATAGTACATTGAAGTAAAAAGTATTTTGTCAATACCAATAATTAGAAAAATTCAAATAAAAAAAGTTGACTAAATTTAAAAAAGTATTAGTATTGGACAACCCTTAATAATAATAAATTGTATTTTAAAGAAAAATTCAAGCTTTTTCTTTAAACTCAAAAATCGAAACTAAAATTATGTTCAAAATATTCAAAGATAACGCCGGATAAAAAATGATTGAACTGCTATAAAAATAGGGGTTGGTGATAAAAGTAAAAATTTGGGTTATATGTATTTTGTAATGCCATATTATAAAAAAATTCTGTCCAAAAATTACAAAACAAAATAGGGGGTGGACTACACCTCACATTTAGAAGGATCAGAAAATTATAAAAAAAAACGGGACACAAGATGAAAAATCCGGGACTGTCCCGACCGAACAGGGACGTATGATCAGCTTTCAGATAGGTATATTTATGGTAGGTCGGTGCAAATTTTGATTTGCATTTATTTTCAATTACGTATTAAAAAAATTAAAACAAAGAAAATTGACCCCAAAATTAAAAAAAAGAAATTGTTTTGGGCATCCTTGATAAAAATTTAAGTAAAATTTAAGCTTAAACTCAGAAAAAAAACTCAACTAACAAAATAAAGGCAAAAACTTTAGGGCTTAGTGTTTATTTTTTGACTTTGTATAAACGTACATTAGTCAAAATTTAAATTTCTGGCTGTATGTGTGTTATAATTACAAATTATAAAAAAATTGAATAAAAAAAGTTGATCAAAAAACTTAAGGCTGAAAAACCTTTAGCATGTAGGGTTTTGGGAAATAGATGTTGGCCGATTTTCAGACAAAGTGATCGCGATTATAAAATTTTATAAAAATAGGTCGTTTAATATTTAATATAACGCGTTTTGGGAGGAGTATTGCGACGAACATCAGGGCAAGATATATATATATATATATATATATATACATATATATACACGTATATATATTCTTAAAATGTTTATTGCAGCAAAAATAGTAGAAATAAAAAAAATACTATTTCGACTATTTGGCTGCAAATAAACATTTTAATATGTTTCATCATCGAATAAAAAAATCTAAATTAACTTAAGTTAATAATACTAAAATATAATATACTTTATGAACCAAAAACGTATATCATAAGTATATTTTATATCAATGTGATAGTT
>NW_020537646.1:14635050-14651314 GCF_003426905.1 Ctenocephalides felis | reverse complement strand
TTAATATATCTCAATCATTTAATTTTGTGTGTAATAATTATAGGTGAAGGAAGAAAACCTTATGCGGAACGCCAAACTATATAGCTCCAGAAATTTTAAATAAAAAGGGCCATTCATTTGAAGTTGATATTGGTCAACAGGTTGTATTATGTACACATTATTATTGGTAAACCTCCATTTGAAACTTCAACTTTAAAGGAAACTTATACCAGAATAAAGAAATGTGATTATAGTAAATATAGGTTATTTTAATTTTTCTTAAGAATATATTATTAATATAAATGGATATATTTATACAATATGTTATTTTTTTTTGTG
The DNA here is from genome assembly GCF_003426905.1 of Ctenocephalides felis. Lineage (NCBI taxonomy): Eukaryota > Metazoa > Arthropoda > Insecta > Siphonaptera > Pulicidae > Ctenocephalides > Ctenocephalides felis. The sequence continues at coordinate 14,650,996 of NW_020537646.1, read as the reverse complement.
TTTCCTAGATTACCTACGACACTTCATAAACAATCTGCAAGCATGATCATTGAAATGTTACAGTCCGATCCCCAATCTAGACCATCTGTAGATCAACTTCTTAAGCATGAGTTTTTCAACGCTGGTTACATGCCTAAGCAGTTGCCATCTTCTTGTTTAACAATGGCACCTAGGTTTGACCAAGTTGAATACTCTAATACAGATCGCAAGCCTCTTCATGAAATTAATAGAGGTAATAATGTAATGTTTTTAAATTTCTTACTGATCATACCAGCTACTTTTTTTTTCAATTTTAAATCAAAACTGGGCTATATTTGTAGGGTGTGGCAAACAATATTAATCCATATAAATTATTTTCAATAATTTTCTAATAGAACATAACTAATTTATTGTGAATGTGTAAGGCTAATAATATTTTTCCAGGTAACGATTCTATTATGATGGTTGATAGTCCCAAAAATATGCAATGGAAACAATTGCAGCTGGTTGCCGTTTAAATCCAATAAGAGGAGTTGAAGAATATAAACAAAATATTGTAAACCTTAGAGACCAATTGATTCAACTGCTAAAAAAAGGTCAGTTTTAATATGTTAACTATGAATAATTTGATATATATCTTTTATACTATTATAATAACAATTCTGTTTACCTTCTAATTATTCAACAAAATATTATTCTTTGGTATCAATGATTAAAATTAATTTTAGCCTGGCCGCGTGCATGGTAACTTTGGAGATGAAATGTCTGATCCTGCATCACAACCGTTGGTCTGGGTTTCTAAGTGGGTAGATTACAGTGACAAATATGGATTTGGTTATCAGCTTTGCGATGAAGGAGTTGGAGTAATGTTCAATGATACTACAAAACTTATTATGCTTGCAAATGCTGTGTAAGTTTGAAAAGTGTACAAGTAGAATTAATTTGTATATACAATTTGATTTTAAATTGTTTTGCATAATTTGGGTACCTTGAAAATCTTGGGTACTTTTACTCTTAATACTCTATGACTGATTTGTGTTGATTGAATGGCATACAATAATCTGGAGAATAGATAACATAATATCATATTCTTTGATGTTATTTCTTAACAGAATTTTGTTAAACTATTCTGGCAATAATATGGCATTTGAATTATTTTTTCTAATTAAATCATGTTGACTTAATTTTTAAGGAATGTGCATTATATTGCAAAAGATGGAACAGAATCATACATGACGATGGACAGTTACCCAGCAGTTCTTGAAAAGAAGATGAAATTACTTACATACTTTCGAAGATATATGTCGGAGCATCTTATGAAAGCTGGTGCTTCTGTACCAGTGCGGGAATGTGATTCATTGTCTAGAATTCCACATTTACACCAATGGTTTAGGACAAATTCTGGTGTTATAATGCATTTAACAAATGGCACAGTTCAGGTATTCATTTTCTATAAACATTTTTAAAACAAAAATGCTTTTCACCAAGTGCTATAATTTTGGTGTTTTTAAAAATTTTCTTTTATTTTTTTAATACATCTTGTATTTTTAATAAATGAAATGTGATTGAGTTATTCAAAATTATGTATTATATATAGTTAAGAAAACTCTTGAAACAAAAGCTTGATAAGTGCTATATTCCATTAGGAACTATATTAATAGTAATTCTATTTCTGTTTAATAGATTAATTTCCTGGATCACACTAAAATCATAATGTGCCCATTAATGGCTGCTGTAACATATATTGATCAAGAGAAAAACTTCAGAACATTTCCATTTGCAACAATAGAAAAATATGGTTGCTCAATGGGTCTCGCACAAAATCTACGTTATGCCTTAGAGAAGATAAATAATAATCTTATGGAAACTTAAAGTTAAAATTTCAATATAATATGATTGATTTTTTGCTCATTCAAGCTCTCACACCATGTTTAAATAACATATAGAACATATTTTTATACAAGTTTTAATCAAATTTTTAGATGCCAATATTTTTTATAAATTGTTATACACATATATGTATTTCTAAGTTTTTTAAACAAATATTTCGTGTCTGTATTTTGAAAAAATATTGTGATGCATATTTTTTATATTCAATTATGTAAATATCTTGATGTATTATTATTTTATTTGAATATTGAATTTGAATCAATATTTTTATATTTTTCATTATAAAATGGTAATATAACATTTGAATAAGATCCATTTTCATTAAACATATTGTTTGTATATGTTGTTAAATTTATTAGCAAAATATCTCATAGATAATATGTATGACTGCATTTTGTTAAAAATAAAAGTTCATGTAAGATTTATGAATGATTCAATATAAAAAGCGCATCTGAATATTTCTATTATGCCATTATTTTGCTTACATAATCTATATTATGTGCTCACATATTTGCATATAATTTTATAGCATTATGAGTTGACCATACCAGAATAGTTATTTCTTTAAAACAATTTTCTTCTCAATATATTTATAAAAGCTTAATGTCACTTGTTGAATTTCTAGAAAAAAAGTTGTTTATTCTTTAATAAAAGAATAGTCTTACTGAGCTAACTTTGGATAATGCAAGGTCAACCCTAGTGGGTGTATAAATGAATATTAATTCCGCATTATAAAACTTGACATCACTGATGCCGAGGGTAAAATTTTTCCCAAGTGATCTAAAATATAATTGCTGTATCCAAAGACAGCAAGATGTGTTTATATAATATAGCTTCAGGAGACTAAATATCATTTTATATACATGCATTAAAAGCACCGAAAAAATACACCATCAAATTTTTTTTATAAAAAACTCAAACTGGCTGCTGGCAAATATCAGACAATGAATCAGGTGACAATCGAAGGTATACATAAGAAAATAAATCTTGCAGATGATTTGTTGAAACATGACCGATACAGTATTTGGAGAAGACCTGCTTTTACTTTATCAACAATAAAAAATTATAAGAATCCAAAACGATAAAACTATTGGATCGTACAGATGACACTATATCTATATGTGAAGTAGCATTACATACTCAAATAATTTTGAATGCATTAGTGAGTCAGATATATAATATTTCTTCATGTCAAAATTTTAGTAATTCATTGAAGGTAGAAAAGGATTCTTTGAAATCTTGGATGAAATACATGGGCAATCAACCAAGATCTGCCTAGTTGCCCTGTGATAAAAATAATGCCCTTGTTTTAAACGAAGGAATGAGTAAATATTTGAAAGATGTCAAAGATACAGTATTAACACAATGTAAAAGGGACTAGGAATTCATGTTTTACGAAGGTTTCTAAAGCAATATTAAATATTTATCAGATAAAACCAGCTACATTCGATTTGGTTCTTACTATTGCTATTAGTGCTAAAAATTATCATTTGTTCACACAAAACTTTTCTGTATTATATAATTTTGTTTGTAAATTTTCAGAATCAAAAAATTATATTTTTTAAGATGATCATAGCCTAGACCAGACATTTTATCTGAATGATTTTTATATAAATCATTTAGGAAAATATATATCATTTCAAAGGGATTTATACTGAGCTAAGATATATCATAAACAATGATATCATCTCATAGCATAAGGACTTTTGGGCTGGTTCTTACATAAAAGCTGTTTTTTAGCAATTTATAAAAGAATGAGTCGTTATCAAAGCTTTCTTGGTCAACCATTACATGACCAGGTCCATCACCAGGACATTCTTGAAAGGAAATTTTAAATTATAAGTAAATTTATAAAATTCGTCATATTTTAACCATTTTTTATATGGCATATATGCCAGGACCAACATTTCCTTATCTATGGCCAAGACTATTCACATTGGAACGACTTCAGTGAAATAATAAATATCTCAACAATTGATAAATAAGAAAAATTAATGTAAAAGGTGATTTGTTGAATTATATGTGATTTCAACTATCATAGATTAATTTTTCGTAAGTAGGACATTCATTTCTCTTCTTCTTCTTCATGGATCTACTATTGGAAAGACCTCTGATGTAAGGATAAAATTACAGAGAATGGGTGAAAATATGGATTGAGTAAATGAATATAAATTTATTACAATTGTTATCTACAATCAAAAGTATAAATCTACTTCAAAAGAATGTAAATCTACTACAAAGAGTTTAAATATACAATTGTAATTATTAATAATGAATGTAAGTCTTCTTCAATGAGATTTCTTTTCACTAATTTTTTAATATTTAAAATGATGAATTAAGTATATTTACATATTTCTAATTTTTATTAGGTAAATTTGTTTTGTTTGCTATCTTTTTAAGAATGATCATGTTCTTATCATTTTCTCTTGAAGATGGAACTTTCGTTAGTTCCGAAACATCGACAATGAAAATAAGTTTTTAAAAAACTCTTTGGGATTTTTGTGCATTTGGATTAGATTCAAATTTCTGGATTTTGGATTCCTTGTTAGAAGCTGAACAAATACGCACACATATATATATATAATTTTTGTTGTTTTGCAATCCATATCATGCATCGGTATTTGAAAACCATGTTCGTATCAAATTGTAATCAAATATGTTTAAAAACATCTTTGTTCGAGGATGTATATTAGCCATCACAAACAATGGCATGCGATGATTATTCTATAAGACTGCATGTCTTTAAGACAAACAATTATCAAATTTCCTCGAATATCAATTTCCGGCACCGACTGATATGTATATTTTGTCTTGTGTTAGCGAAAACATTTTGGGTTCAAAAGTACATCGGAAAATTTTGAAGGGGCTGTGTGCAAAAATTAAGGGTATTGGCAACATTATATCGAATTTAAAAATACAAATTAAATCAGAAATAAATAAATCTTTAAATAAAAAAAACTTTTTATTAAAACAAAACACATTAAATATCTATATAGTAATTGTCGATTTAAAAACCGATTTCAATTTGAAATTTAATTTTTGAACTTTCATATTCAAATATACAAAAATTACCAAAAAATTGCGAAAACGAACTTTCTGACTGCCTAAGTTCGTTAGACAAATAACAAGACTCGAATGAAATCTGCACACTCTATTAAACGATATTTTTTATTAAAGTAATGAAGCACAGAATTTTATACAAGGCTTTAGCGAAAAAAACATAATCTGAAAAATATAAAGGGATTGATTAATTATTGTTAATTTAAATCATATTATAACTTATTCAGCATAAATACAACCCCCACTATCATGGATTAGTTACTGTCCTGATTTAAGGGGTTACATGGGTTTCTTCGGGCAAAAAACGGCATTTTTTCAATTAGGTTTTTTACATATAAAAAATGAAATATTTTAATAATTTTTTTTTTAAATAAAAGATACATATTTAATAAACATTTTGTAAAATTTTCAAAAAAAATATCAAAATCGCGGTCATTACGACGCCATTTCCGGAAGTCCCTCGGAAAGAAAGGTGCCTTCGCTTTGTCAGCAGAACTTCTTTCAGGATCATCCGAAATAAAAATAAAAAATACGTGTTTTAGTAAAAACAATAAACTAGGTATTGGACGAAAAAAAAAGAAAAAAATGAAAATGGATTTTTGGCAGACGTTTTTATAAAAAAAATGCAAGTTCCGATTAAAATTTCTCGACATTCTTTTTTTTTAAATAGTTGTAATTAAACAAAACGAAAACCCTTCGTTCAATACCTTGTAAACAATATCTCGAAGACCTGTGTAAAATTTCATCAAGATCAGTTGAGTAGTTCCTAAGAAATCTTGACAACCGCCTTTGAAAACATAGTTTTGAGAAAATCGCGTTTAAAGTTTTAAGAAACAATAAAGATGGAGAGGATCAAGCGTCCACTTTTTCAAGGCTGTATCTCCGAAACTATTAGTCGAATCAACTTAAAAATTTAGGACAATATTCTAGAGATGTTATAGAATTTAATACAACAGATTTTTTTTTTGATTTTTTGAAACAGTGAAACCCATGTAACCCCTTAAAAAATAAAAAATACGTTCAGTTACCATTAAAATAATTTTTGTATTTATATAACTATTTTCATCCATTTTATCACTAACATTTACTGTCTTTATTATCATTGGTATATTATAAATCTTGCTCAATAATTTATTTTTCATTAGTTTTATCAAAAAATGTTCAAAATTCACCAGTTTCAGTTCACAGTCCCTGAATACACAATGCAACAGTATTTGTTTTCAGAGAGGAGCAGCAAGAAAGGGTATATAAACCGCACGTGCAGGCCAATATCTTCATATCTGATTTTGTCTTCGGTTGGAAGTCATTCAAACATATTTTTCGGACTGGAAGTTCTACGTTTGTGTTCAAGATGAAGTATCTGGATTTGATATTTACCATATCCATTCTGCTCATTCTAAGGTAAGAATTTATTATTTTAGTAATTTATTTTCATTATTTGTATATGACTCAACTATGCATTTCTCAATTTATATATTATCATGATCAATAAATAATTATGTATAATAGTAAATGTTGTATTTCATAGATTTTCCGGATTCTTTTTATGAATTATAATGATCTACCATTTATAATTTTAACTCTTATTTATTTCTTTTTTTTTTCATTTAGTGGTCAAGGTAGCCATTCCTTGGATGATTTCGAGAGTGGACTATGCCAATGTGCAGCTTTCGATTCCCCCGAAGGCGAAGCAGACAGATCACCTCTTCTGTCCCAATCGCCAGGAGTAAAAGTTCCTTGCAATGAAGAAGGAGCGGCTTCCTGCAAGAAACTTTGCCTTGCACTGGCAAGAGCAGCAGGAGCTCGCGGGCCTGAAGTACTCTGCGATGCTGTTTCTCATCTGGACTCTGTCAAGGTAAAACTTTGCTTTAACTATTTACCTGCTGAAACTATCACATTGATATAAAATATACTTATGATATACGTTTTTGGTTCATAAAGTATATTATATTTTAGTATATATAAGTACTTAACTTTAAGTTAATTTAGATTTTTTTTATTCGGCGTTGAAACATATTAAAATGTTTATTTGCAGCCAAATAGTCTAAATATTTTTTTTTGTTTCTACTATTTTTCTGCAAATAAACATTTTAAGAATATATATATATATATATATATATATATATTTCTTGTCCTGATGGTCGTCGCAATATTCCCCCCAAAATGCGTTTTAAGGTCAAACCGCGGATTGACCTATTTTTAACTTCCCGTAGGGTAAGTTATTGTAATGGGCCGAAAATCGGAATTGAAAATTTTTATATTTCTCGACGTTTTGAAGGTTTCTGAACGTTTTGGCATACCTCAGAAAAAATGGATGTGTGTGTGTGTGAGTGTGTGTGTGTATGTATGTATGGATACAAATTTCCAGTCACGTTTCAGGACGCACGGATCAACCGATTTGAATGGTTCAAAAAACATTCGATTCCTATTGATAGGGAAAAGAGCTGATTAGTTTTTGGCAAAGGCAGGTCCAGCCGTTTCGGAGATACGAAGCAAAGAGTGCAGAAAATAGAAATCGAATTTTTTGAGAGAACGGAGTATCCGATTTGAATGATCTAAAAAACATTCAATTAGTAATGATTGGGAGAAGTGTTTATTAGTTTTTGGCAAAGGCAGGCCCAGCCATTTTGAAGATACGGAGCTAAATATGTAAAAAATGGCAGTTTTTGAGAGAACTAAGCGTCCGATTTAAATGATTCAAAGAACTTTCTGCTTGTCTTAATAAAATAATTGATTTAATTTCAACTCTGCAATTCAGTTTATATAATTCTTATAAATATTACACAATGTTACAATATTTATAATAATCTATTTGAAAACATTCAGTATTCCTCGAACATTTCGTTACGGTACGGGAAGTTCCAGCAATTTGCCTTAAGGCACGATGCCATAATTGCCTCAAGACAGAATCCACTTACAGCTAGTTATAAAATTTTATAATCGCGATCAGTATGACTGAGAATCGGCCAACATCTATTTTCCAATACCCTACATGCTAAGGGTTTTTTACCCTAAAGTTTTTTTTTTACTTTTTTGATCAACTTTTTTTACTTTTTGCTATAATTTGTAATTATAATACACATACAAATTTAAATTTTGAAGTCAAAAAATAAACCACTAATCCCTAAATTTTCACTATCTTACCATAAAGCTCTATTTCGAAAAAGTCATTTTAGTAATCGAATAATTTTTCTTCTCGCGTGCAGTCAATGAATAATTTTGCCTTTATTTTGTTAGTTGAGTTTTTTGAGTTTAAGATTAAATTTGACTTAAATTTTTATCAAGGATTGCCAAACAAACTTTTTTTTTTAATTTTGAGTTCAATTCTCTTTGTTTTAATTTTTTTAATGCGTGATTGAAAAATAAATGCAAATCAAAATTTGCACCGACTTACCTTAAGTACCTATTTCTATAAATGTGACCATACGTTCCCGGTTCGGTCGGGACAATCCCGGAATTTTCATCTTGTGTCCCGGTTTTTTTTATAATTTTTTGATCCTCCTAAATGTTAGGTGTAGTCCACCTCTAATTTTTTTTGTAATTTTTGGACGGAATTTTTTTTATAATGTGGAATTACAAAATACATATAACCCAAATGTTTACTTTTTTATTATCAACCCCTATTTTTATAGTCATTTTAATTTTAGCAATTCAATCATTTTTTATCCGGCGCTGTCTTTGAATATTTTGGACATAATTTTCGTTCAGATTTTTGAGTTTGAAGAAAAAGCTTGAATTTTTCTTTAAAATACAATTTATTATTATTAAGAGTTGTCCAATCCTAACACTTTTTTTAATTTTGGGGTTGACTTTTTTAATTTTAGTTTTTCTAATGCGGTATTGACAAAATATATACAACTATTTTTACTTCGATATACTATTTATTTTTATCCACCCCTAACATTTTTTAATTTTTTTTTTTTTTTGACCAACTTTCTTTATTTCAATTTTCTATAATTTGAAACTTAAAAATACATTGAACTTGCATTACTTAGAAAAACTATTTATTTTTATCAAGGGTTTCGCTTTATAAAGCGAGCTTTATCTGAGACTGATTTAATTTTAATTGAATTTGTACATTTTTATATTCAAAATTTTGATATATTTGATCTAAGGATAATATTATATAGTACTATCTAAGGATCTAAGATCTAAGAATAATATTATATTATATAGACCCGGCAAACGTTGTTTTGCCATAAATAATTACTATATTAGTAATATTAGTAATTATTACTATAGTAATAATTATACTATAGTAATTGTTAGAGGGCATATTAACATATTATGTCCCAGGAATATTTATATGAGGCATGTTTTTTCAGTGGATAAACCCACTGAAAACTTATACCTTCACTTATATACCACATACTTACACATTCAACATCAGTCAGTTATTTTTTATACTAAATATTTTATAGAAATATTATTTATGGCTAACCTCGTTTCCCGGGTCAGCTAGTATATATTATAATAATAATAATAATAATAAATGGTAGTCTGTCCGAAGGCAGGTCCATGGTGTGAGAGCCACCACAACAAATTATTTCCTTGCCCTTCATCCCATTACCACTATTCTCTATCCCCATTTTTTTTATTTCATGTATTTTCTTTTCCAAACTTTTGTTTCCATTTTTCTTGATCATGTGCTTTGGCTTTCAGTTCCCTGTATTTTCTCTTCTCGCGTAAGTTGTCAATCGTCTGCATTCTTCTTCTTCCCATTCCTTTTGTTCCTTCTATTTTACCCTCGACGGTGTCGTGTAGGAGAGTATTCAATCTTAGTATATATAGAATTTAACACTTTACTTCATTCCCTATCACTTTCAATTATAGAACTCATTTTCCTTTATTGCCAAACTATTATTTAATTTAATTTAATTTAACTTTATTACTATTATTACATTTTTCAGGTGGCTATATTTATAAGAACTTGCGATGGTGACTGGACCTATACTGGGGTTACAGCTCGCGACCCAATTTGCTGCCATGATAACAAACCATTGATGTGTCCAGGCCAGACTTCTTATCCATCTGATCCAGAGGGATGTGATTTTGACGAGCCCACAGCATGCGATCTTCATTAGAGGTGAATCCTAAGTAGAAATTGAAAACTCGATGGTATTTCGGTACTTGATTCGAAAATTGTTGAAACAATATATATCAACCAAAAAGAATATAGATATGTGGAGGAGTTTTAATCCATGGAACACGGTTAAATATTCGGACAATGTTATGAGTTATTTTGCTAGAACCAAATCTTTGTAATGAGTCCTCACCCGTAAAAGAATTCAGAACCATAGAAAATTAAAATGTTCATGTAAGTAACACATATTGCAATTTACTTCTGTTAATATAATATTTGGATTAATTCTGTTAATTAATTTGAATTAATTTTGTTAATCCATCTGTTTGTGTCTTTTCCTCTATTAGTAAGGACAGCTCGTGTGCAAAGATTAGAGTTCTTAACAGAATATACTATAAAGCGGTTTAATATGGCATAACATAACAGAAATCAGTATACATCGGAGTAAATGATGAATTCCTTTCAAATTTTTTATCTTATTCTTTATAATTAAAATAAAAATCGAATCGAGTCCAAGGCGCATATACCATCACAAAACGACCAACGGCAAGCTAATTCCTGACTTTTCTCGTTCTCCTATATTTTAAATATATTATCCTTATATTATATATTGTACTTTAATCTATTAATAATAATCACTCTAGTTATATAATTAATTTTTAATCACTTTTTGAGAATTTAGTTCAATTATATTTATTAACATTAAATTTATTACATAAAAATCGGTGCAACATAATTTGAGTTGTAGTTAACAAGAATTTTATTCAATTATTGATTGCAAGATTCTAATAACAGATATATTAAATTAGCTCTTAAAAGCTGTCATGCATATAATTTAGATTAGAATTATTCAGATATTATTAGCATTACTTCCTATTAGAATATTACTTTACTTTTATATATAAGCTTGTCTGTGGTCATCATTTTGAGTAAGTTTTGTAGTTTTAATATCCTCACCGAGCCACTTTATAATAGTTTAAGTATTTTCTGGTTTTTACCACGAAAACGTACCGCAAGACCAATATGGGAAACAGTATTTGCACTTTAAGGTTTTCAAGCCATAAAATAGCAAAGTACCAATTTTTTTTTTCATGTGAATATTTCATATTTTACCTCGTATTGGGAAACTATTTTATGGCTTATAGAGATATATATTGATGAATAGTTTAATTTTTTATATTAATAATATAATACTATATAATATTATCGTAATTTAGATAACATGTACTTTATATTTAATCTATTTGCGCTTCATCTATGCACTAATTTAATTGTCGTTAATAGTATCCTGAGACTGCAGTTTGATATGAAAATTTTATTAATTATATTTTAATTTTTGCTTGTTATGAATATCTATATTTCTAATTCGTTTGGACTGAGTAGAAGATTAAATTAATTTTTAAACTTAGCTTTTTAATTAAATTAGTTCATGTTTTGTTATAAAATTTCGTGAAAGCTTAATTGTACTAAACTTTAGTCGAACAAAAGAAAAATTTTTCATAAAAAAAAAATGTTTCATAAAATATATATTGCATAAGTATGAATTTGATATACATTATGAAGTATATATTTTCGAAATACACAATAATTTAAAAAGAATGCAATAATTCTAATGATAAAATATTGAATTTTCTCTAAATGTTCATTAAAATGCAATAGATTTAGCTACTTATTATTTACAAGAACATAAATTAGTCATTTGTTCACTTTTTATCCTTAAAAATTCCGATATTTAGATCTTACTCTGAATTAATCAAATTTATTGTTATGCTTGCATAAATGAAGTGCTTTTAGAACGCAGTATTAATAAATAATTAGACTTAATTACTAAATAAATAATAGCAATTGACCAATATATTATTAGATTTTGAAATTTAGTTTATATTTTTAATGCTTAGTATATTGAAACTTCCTAATTATAATGCTACAATCGCATCAATTTGTTAAACCATACTTAAATTTATCGGTATTTCTTTTTTTCTGATTAAATTTATAAATAAATTCGCGATAGCTTAATTGATCTTCTTTGAAAAAAATCGACATTCATACTTCTATAGCAAAATTTATCGGTATTTTTCTTCCTTGAATAAATTTCTAAATCAATTCGTGAAAGCTTAATTGGTCTAAACACAAGGTAAATTTTTCATTGTTTCATAAAATATATATTGCATAAGTATGAATTTGATATACATTATGAAGTATATATTTTCGAATAGCACAATAATTTAAAAAAATGCAATAGAAGAACCCCACAAACATACCCTTTGGTCGAACACAAGGTAAATTTTTCATTGTTTCATAAAATATATATTGCATAAGTATGAATTTGATATACATTATGAAGTATATATTTTTGAAATACACAATAATTTAAAAAAATGCAATAGAAGATCCCACAAAAACTACAAATTCTAAATTCTAATGGTAAAAATCGATTTTTCTCTAAATTCCAATTTCTCTAAAACTTTATCAATGTTTAAAGATTGTATTATTTTTTTTAATTAAATATTATAATTATTGGCAGATTTCGTGAATGATTAATAATATTTTTTGTAATAAAACGATACTTATCTAAAAAGCAAAACGTTAACACTGAATTTAAATTTATTTAGTATTCACTCAACTTGGTCAACAAAAATTTGGGAAAATATATATCCACATACTTAAATAACATTTTTTCAAATCAGAATTAAATTTATGATTTATACTCAGGTTATTTAACAATTTTCAAAAATTCAACGCAAAATATTAATACTTGAGTTGTATTTCATATTGATACGGTTGTAGCAATTTTGTATAGAATCATTCGTCAATTTTCTAGTTCCTTACAAGAAGTATTCAACTGTGATTTTATTATTTTAAAAATACTTTCTATTAATGTTAAAAAATAATACAGTAACTATTATAATATATAGGATATAAATCACCAATAAGAGTCTGTAACAATTGCAGAAATGCGCGAAAATAAGCATTTTAGAAGCTAAAACCGATACTTTGCACGTTAAAAACTAATATACATATTAATAATTTATAGATATAAATATATAGTTAATACGAATTTTACACTATTTTTATAAGACAGGCAGCATCATATTTAAATAATAATTAAACGACCATAAACTCATTAAACAGGTTATAAAACCAATCCAAAACTTTTTTACATAATAGATTAAAATCATTTTTGAAAACAATAATAATATACATATTATTAATGTTTTCAAAAATAATTGTATAAACAAATAATAATATATAATATGTATATTATTAATTGTATAAACAATTAATAATATACATATTATTTATTAATAAGCACCATCTTTAAATAATAATTAAACGATCATAAACTCATTAAACAGGTTATAAAACCAATCCAAAACTTTTTCATATAATAAATTAAAATCATTGTTGAAAACTGAGATATATCATGTAAAATTATGTAAATAATTCCAAAAGCATAAATCCAAAAAGCTGTAAAAATATTTTTAGATTAGATTAATTAGTAAAAATAGAATTGACCCAAATTCATATTAAACTTATATTATATTATTACATCATTAGTTCGTAAGCTTTTTGTTATAATTATACGTCTAACGGGACTACTAGTTGTTAAATAATTCACGTCTTCTTATTAGATATTATTAATTAGTTATAATAAATAATTTAGCATTTAGGCCTCACCAATAATGCAATTGTTAAGTTAAAATTAAAAATAATATTTTTGCATGCAACGTTGCTCCTATTAAAATTTAATCACTATACTATATAAGTTTACTAATTTTTAGACATAATGGGCATAAATGTGTACTAACCCGTGGAATTTGAATTTTAGTTAGATTGAAAAGAGAACAGCGATTGTGATTTATGTAATACTTATATTTACTGACAAGATGATTGAAATTATGTAGTTTAGGCACTACTATATTATTTTAAGAAATAGTTTTATTTTGAGCAATTCTATAATCTCCTACAATTGATGTTTGATAGTTCTTGATAGATTTTTTCTTATGAACTATTTTAATTGGCATTAAATTTATAATTTTATTGATTTCCAAATTTTGCACACTAGCTAAGAAATATTTGGTCTTCCATAGTTTAATTTAATTTAGTTCTATTGTAATTTCTATATAATTCATTTTCTTTATATATGTTAGGATAGATATACCATAATTGACATTATTCTTAATTTTAGATTATATATTGAAATTGTTATTAGATATTGAAGAAGCTATAAGATATTGTAATTAATAGTACATAGTTTATTAATCTTATATATAAGCCATTTATTTCAGTACTAACAATAAAACATTTAAAATATAAGTCCCTGTAGTGCTCCCTGCTAACAATGAAACACATTAGAGAAATCAAAACAATAGTTTATAGTTATTGCGAATTAATATATCTGTTATAAGAATAAGTAATCATATAATTGCAAAGTATTCTATATCAAAAAATTATCTATATCAGTTACTAAAACATCATAAGTAAAATTTTTCAACTGACGAATATATAGATATAATTATTTTTATGTAAGAAGATTATTAATGTTGTTTTTATAATTAGACTAAATTGCTTGCACTACTTATATAAAATGTAATTTGAAAACTTAGATACTTTTATGCATGCACAAAAATGTTAAAAAAATATAAAAAAATGTTAGATATGTAGAATAATAATTATAATCAATTTATAAAATAAAAATGAGCATCCCAAAAACGTAAAATTGTGTTTTGATTGCGCAGCTTAGATTAAGAAGTTTAATTTAAATTGTTTGAAATCTATGAGAGAATTTTTTTTAAATCTTACTAAAACTTAGAATATAGTTAGTCAACAAACGGACAATTAATACATAATTTAGTAAAGGTACATTTAAAAATTTATCTCTGGCCCATATCAATGTTAATTTGTACTTTACACTACGCTACGATCTTAATCAAATTTATTAAATTAAAGTAAATTTATAAATTAATTTATATATTTAATGTCATTTTTAAAATGACAGCTGCAAGCCAAATTATTTTTATTTTTTTATTATTTTTTTCTGATTTTATTGTTTTAAATTTGTTGTACCATTTTGAATTCAAAATTATTCCGATATAGATTTATTTCTATTATATTTAATACTTTTGTTAGATTATATTCAATGTATGCAAATAATTAAACAAAAGAAATGCATTTTACATAATAGTTTCGTGAAAATGACATTTAAAAAATTCTTCAAAATTAAAAGTACACGCTCCACTGCATTTTGTAAAACTAAGTAGAAAATATTCATGAGTGAAAAAGCACATTTGAATCCTATCTGTTGGTAAAGTATAAAATATTCTTCTGTTTAGAATTGAACGACTAAATTAGAAAATTATTAGTAAAAACGGATAATATGAAAGATTTGGAAAGATTTAAAGTTGATTTGCAATAAGCTTTGAATGCGTATTACATGAAATTCTGTTTAAAATTTGTTAACTACACTAATTTACAAGGACTTGTGTATAAGTCATTTTATTAATAAAAGGTAATAGAAGAACTTAGTTTGTTGCTGAGCATGCTAAATCTATAAAAACTATTTATTGGTTTATTTCTTTATGGCAACATTAATATCAGTGGTGTTGTGGCAGGTCGTCCCGGTACTTCCTCTTAAGACAGGAACGGCCTAAGGTATATATATACGCGTTCCGGTGAAATAATAGGACAACACCACTGATTATTATTAATGTAAATATTTTATTTCATTTTTATATTTTGATTTAAAACCAAAATGGTGTAAATAGGTCAGTTATTATGTTAATTTGAGTGCACCATGCAAGAGAAGTCATGTCATCCACTAGACGGGCGTCAATACCGTTCTACCCTTCCGCGGAGCATGAAGTCAAATTACAGGTATCACACTAAATTATATATATATATATATATATATATATATATATATATATATATATA